>NW_020537324.1:75431608-75522990 GCF_003426905.1 Ctenocephalides felis | reverse complement strand
ACACTGTTCGACGCGACTCACGCACAACAGTCTCAAGAAGATTAAACTGTTCGACGCGACTCACGCACACCAGTTCCAGGATTTTTACACTGTTCGACGCGATTCACGCACAACAGTCCCAACAAGATTAACCTCCGTCGGGCGCAGTCCCGTTACGCACACGTTCGGGCGCAGTGTACCGACAGCAACGGTTTTTAAGTATATCCTCAGAGGCTCCTTATTTATAAACATGTTAATTTTTTGTTTAATTATAATTTCAGAATGTATACTTTTTGAATAAATAGAATAAAAGAATTCAATAATATTTTATTCTAAAATGTAGAAAAATATAAACCTGTGTATAATGCACAAATTATTTACACTCACTTTTCTTTATTGAAATACACAGACTCTAACTTTTTTTTTCATTTGTCACTTTATAAAAAATAAGTAATATAATAATGATAGTTTAATGTGTTAGTTAAATATTATCATTTATTGAAGCATTTCAAAAAGCACTGCATAGAAAGATCGCATGTTGGAAACACAGTGCTTTTCGACATTTAGCACAACAAAATCTTGAAAGCCGTCTAATATTAGCTTCTAATGTACACGGTTCACATCGTCGTTTTTTTTTCGTGGCTCTTCTTGTTTTTGTGAGCCATTTTCCTGTAATTTGGTCTGAATCTTTTGAGTCCTGCCTGCAAAATGAACAGTATCCCACTCGTGATTTCACTTCTTCTTGTTAGCTGTCCAAGAACAAGTTCATGCGATAATTGTATCAAAAAATATCTTCTTCGGAGATCTTCTTACCATTCCCATGACTCCAACATTTATAGGCGTTGCAGCATTTTTTGCGTTTCCTATAACACCTGGTAAATGTCTTAATAAGTTCTGGGATTTTGTTCGAGTCCTATTAGAGGAGGTTTGCTACACCACCATTTTGTAGATTTATCTCTACTCATAAAATATTTAGCATTATTGTTCAAATTTATTTCTTCCTCACTCTCATCCTGTTCGTCCTCTTGTTCTGTCTCAGAATCGACTTCGCGACTCTCTAGATGGTCTTCGTCACTTCCACTTTCATTACCTAAATCGTCAAGAAGATTATTTTCATCAGCATCATCATTCAGCATTCTTAGAATCTCTTCTGAATGAGCTGGCTTTTCTAAATTATATATTTTTACCACTCGCCTTATTTACTAGCCTATAAAATGTATGGACTCAAGTTAGTACCACATTCGGGCGCAGTGAATCTCGTAGATACTTTCAAAAAATTGCAATTAAATGAAAAGTATTGAGATATATATATTCAAAAATACGTAAAAAAATACAGAAAAAGAATACTTACATTCACAAAAAATTGCAATATTCGTACGTTTCAAAATGTTGCACGTTCGGGCGCAGTGTATCTCTAGGATCAAAATACCGATTGCCACTATATGTGAAGGTCAAACACAAAATGATAAAGACGCATAAATAAAACATATAAAATTAGGAGGCTATTGAAGAGTGGAGGTTTCTATAACATTCAACCAAGGCGCAGCATGAAAAATTATTGGCTCTGTATCTGTCAGATCGGCTGCGCCCGACGAAGGGTTCAAGCTGTTCGACGCGACTCAGGCACAACAGTTTCAGGAGATCTACAACGGTTGACGCGCTCAACGCATAACAAGCAAGCCAGGAGAGGATTAAAACTGTTCGACGCGATTCACGCACAACAGTTTGACGGTGTTCGACGAGATTCAGAACTTCCCGCTACTACCAGAGGCCGAATCAAATATATTAGTGTTGCGAATATTTTGTATCTAACCTATTCTTGAACCCTATAAATTAATAAATATAAGAAACAGTTGCCTTACAGCTTTTGTTTTAATTATATTTTCACCGACCAAACATCGTGAGGTCACAATATATATATATATATATACTCACCTAATATATGTTTTGTTTTATTAGTAAAAGGATACGTATATCCATGCTCGTACGTCATATAAACTTTGACAGGATAACCGTTCAAATTCAAAATCCTTTTTTTATAAACATCCATAATTTTTTTGATATCCAAATTTTGCGTAAAATAAAATTCATACATATATCCACCTTCTGATATGTTTTTAAAAGGATTATAAAATGAAAGAACGAATTTATTTTCGTTCTTGAAAATTATCAAAACATTTAAAAGTTGATATCGTTTCCAGATTTGTTGCAAAAAATTATATACTTCTTCTCGATTTGTTTCTGTAATAATAAATATTGTGTCGTCGTTTCTATTTTTGGATATTTTGTGGAGGATATCTTCAGTTTGATTTAGAGTTTGTGATATTGTTAATGTTAGTCCATTTGCTGAAGGTGAACTGAAAAATGTTTTAGTTTACATGTGTGTAACTTCAAATTGCTCTATCTTAGTTCTAAATAAACTTACTCTATAGAAGTATAAATTTGAAGAGGTATAAAACTTTCCTGCACAATTTTTTCTAATATCGTCTCAACTTCTGGTTTCTGGAGCAGAAATAGTCATTGTACGTGAATCCTTAAAAATATTATATATATATATATATATATATATATATATATATGATAAAATTGTTTCTTGGGAATCCATCCAATAATTAAAAAACAGTTTTATTGAAAAATGTTTTTATTAAGGTAACATACGTTTCGGGTCTAGATTTGACCCATCTTCAGTGCATACAAATAAATAAAAAAAAAATTTTTTTTTTAAAAAATAACACAAAGAAACAACACAAAATTGTAACGAAAAAATAAATATGAAATAAAAAATTGAAAAGACGTCAAGTTATGAAAATTTTTGAAAATTGTAAAATTAATAATATGTTTTATTATAAAAAAGCTTATTCCAAACGAACATGTTGTTAGTTTGGAGACTGAGTTACGTGTGTAACGTGAGTTTTATCATATTATTTCACCATCTGAAGAAAAACCTCTCGCTTTATATATATATATATATATATATATATATATATATATATATATATTTGATTATTAAAAATTAAAGGAGGATTTTAGTCCAGAAATTGCAAATAATGAAATACGTCTATACTTACATTAAAAAAATCCGAAACAAATTTACCAGGTATTACACTATTATCATCATTAATACCTAAGTTCCTAAATTTTTTACCCGAGCATTTGATTTTAATAAACATGAGTGCAAATAATAGTAAATAAATATTTTTAGACATCATTTTGTCAACAACTGACTTCAACAATTTAACCAACAGTATTTTTTATGAAGACTCTATTAAATGTTTTTCATTATGAAAGAATTTTTCACTATTGTGATGATTTTTATTGTCTCATTGTAGTCATTTGTTTCTATAGTCTTTTATATAATTCAAAAACAATTTATTACTTTTTTGTTAAAACATCGATCAACCGGGACGAAAAAGTCGTCTGTGCAAAATACATGAATAGATGACAGTAATTGATTTGTAATAAAACATATTTAATTTTTATTTAATTAAAACTTACATTTATAAATGCCTTAGTGATTATATTAATTAAACTAAAAATACCAAATATTATATGTTATACATTCTTGAAATTTTGCAAAACATTGTGCAATTCTAGACTTTGTGATTTCAGAATTCAATTCTGCAACCTGTAATTCATTCTGCAGCTTGTGATCGATTTTGCAACTTGTGATTGATTCTGCAACTTATCAATTATGAAAACTTTAGTGATTACAAACAATAAACTGAAAATACTAATATTATTCGTCATACATTGTTAAAACTTAACAAAATATTATGCATTTATTTATTTTGTCATTTTGGAATTTGATGTGCAGCTTGATTTATTTACTTGTGATCGATTCTGCAACTTGTGATTAATTCTGCATCTTTTGATTGATTTAAAAATGTGTGATTCTGGAGTATATGTTTTCCTGCAACTTGCGGTTCTGCAACTTACGGTTTCCAAACTGATGATTTCCATATTTGTAATTTTCAAATTTGTAATTTAACTTGCGATGATCATACTTGGGATTCTGCAACTTGCAATTTTGTGACTTACGATTTTGTAACTTGCGATTTTGTAACTGGCAATTTTGTAACTTGCGATTTTGTAACTTGCGAATCTGCAGCTTTCAAATCTGCTGTAATTGCTTCTCGAACAATTTTATTACTTGGTTTGACATTTCCTATAATTATTTTTGCTTTATGTTGTATCATTAATTTTCTGGCTGCGTAAACTAACCACTCGCCTATAAAACAACAAAATGCAACCAGCAAACCCAAAAGCCAACCATAAAATAGAATCTTCAGATGTTTCAAAGAAATCACCACCAAGGGATCACTTTTCATAACAGTTCTCCGAATGTCTTTTATCTTGTCAAAATAAATCCAATGATCAACTATTTTATTAACAATACCAAATTCGAACATCCTCATCATTACATCATCGAATCTTTCTTTGTAAGGAGAGTTTTTTAAAATAGCAAACGATGTTGCATAATGTAAAACATCATCGATTATATGTGTCAATGTTCTGTTTCTATCATACATTCTAAGAAATGCATCTACAACTGGAGATTTTAGGGCAACTGCACCTTGTTTCTTAAACAGTAGTCGGTCGAAAACTTTTTTTTCGTCTCCGTTTAAAATATTATATACGGTTCTAGTGTTTAGTTTCCATTCCAAATTTTGCATAAGGAACCAAATGTCAAAACTTATATATATTCGCATATTGGTAGCGACTAATTCTTGCATGTTTTTGATGTCCAAGGATTTTGGTGGAGCCATCAACTTGTTCACCAGTTTTCCTTGAATGAAATTGCTGTACACCACACTGCTCAATGCTAAAGTTAGGAATAGTATACGCTCAAAACGTATTTTTGGTGCGTTTTGTGATACCGTCAAAGCAATTCCGTAAGATGCAATTATGATATCCATAAATTGTTTGTTGGTAGTTTTCACAAATTTGGCACGAAAACGCACCAGCAACCACCAAACCAACACCAAAATTAATATCGTAGGTATTATAATAAACCAAAAAGATTTATCTTCAGAACTCATATAACTATAATCCATTACGTATCCCATTTTTGGTGTAATGACACTTATAGATTTTTGGTGAATTGGATACAAAGCTGTGACTCTGCTGGTTTCTTCGCAAACGTTTAAGTCGTCTAAGTTTGCTGAAATATCTACTTGTTTAGTTAGAAGTTTTACAACATTGTCACACACATCGACAATGTCCAATTTTGGATCATGTACAAGAACTTGGTGGTAGTTCATGACTTTTTGTAAAATTTGGACGATTTCTGTATCGATTCCAGAGTAACCTGAAAATGAAGTAAATTAGTTATTGATAGCATTTTCCATTAAGCAAAGTTACATAAACACCTGGACATCCAAAAATAATCGACTCGATCAATAAGAAATCAATATATTATTATATATTCCTAGTAATCGTCTAAAAATCAAAAATGAATTTTTTTAAATATCTTTACGTTCCAAAGGTTATTAATCATTTTCGCATACCTTAGAAAAATCATTAAATCATCATGTGTGTATGTTTTGTGTGTCCGAACTTTTTCGTCCACGATTTCGGGCGCACGGATCAACCGATTTGAATGTTTTAAAAAGCTATTCGATTCCTATTGATAAGGAGATGTGCTTATTAGTTTTTGGTAATGGCAGGTCTAGCCGTTTCGTAAACAAAAAGTGCAAAAATTCAATTTTTGAGAGACCGAATTTTTAAAAAAGTCGAAAATTGAAATAGAAAATCATGATTTTATTTACTAGTTGGTATTGATATTTTGCCATGAGGCAAGTTACATGAACTTCCCGAAATGTATAATCAATTTAATTAATAATAAATAAATTAACTTATGAGTGATTAAAAGTATTCCGAGTGGATTTGTTACACATAACGAACTCGGAGTATTTTTTAAAAGCAAATTTTCAAAAATCAATAATTTTTATATTTGAACCAGTTTCCGTATGACTTTAATGGTTTAGTATATTCATTAAGGCCAAGTACACTATCGGTATACCAAGTAAATAGTCTAATTTTAATTTTAACAAACGTCAAAAAAACTACTCATTTTCTTAAACTTCGATGAATTTTTAGAATTAAACTACTTGACGTAAGGCCGTAATATAATATTTCAGTAAGTTCTATAAGACCATGATATATATCGTTAAGAAAAATCTAATAAAATCGGCTCAATTTTTTTTCAACAGTTAATTACAAGAAAACGGCTTGCTAGATTTTCACCTAAAACTAATCAGTACCATTTCCTACTATTATCTTTCGAACAGTTTTTGATTTTTTTAAATCGGTTCGGTAGGATGAGCTTAAATGTGGATGAAAAGTTTAACACTTTTTTTCAAATTGCAAAGAAACGGCTTGGCAGATCGTCGCACAAAACTGACAAACGATAGTCGTCACCGAAATACATCAAATGGCTTTTAAATTTTCAAAATCGGTTCAAGCGTTTTTGAGAAAACGTCGATCAAAAGTCTAATTTTGACAAATGCCAAAAAAACAATACCAATGATTGCAAACTTTGACGAATTTTTAAAGCTGAACCAGTTGTCGTAGGGCCGTAATAATTTAGTACGATCTAGAAGACTATGGTATCTACCGTCAAAAAAATAATCATGAAAATCGTCTAAATTTTTTTTTTAAAACTTTATTACAAGAAAACGGTCCGGCCGATCTTTACCAAAAACTAATCAGCACGATTCCCAACCAATATCTTCCGAACGGTTTTTGAATTTTCTTAATCGGTTCAGAATTGCGAACTAAAACGCGCACGAAAAATTTTTCACTTTTCTGCTATTTATAAAGAAACGTCTCGGCCGATCGTCCCATAAAACTGACAAACAATAGTCCTCACCGAGATACATCGAATGACTTTTAAATTTTTGAAATCGGTCCAGAATGGCTTGAAACGTCGAGAAAACATAAAATTAGCGATTTGGATTTTTTGATGAGAACATAAACATCTCCTTCGGGAAGTTAAAAAGTGCAAAAATTCAGTTTTTGAGAGACCGAATTATTAAAAAAACTCGAAAATTGAGATAAAAAATCATGATTTTATTTATAAAATCCAAAATTCAAAAATTTATGATTTTTTTCTAATGCATTTAAATACTCGATAAAAAGTAAATTTATCTTTGCAATTTAAATTCGAAAAGTTCATTTAATTTATATGGTATATTTTTTTAAATATTTTTTTGAAATATGAGATAAAGAGTTCCACTCAAATATATATGTATATATTTACATACCTAATATATGTTCAGTTTCATTAGTAATAGCATACGAATATCCAAGTTCATGCATCATATAAACTCTCATAGGATAACCGTTCATATTCAAAATCCTTTTTTTATAAACATCCATAATTCGTTTAATATCCAAATTTTGCGTAAAATGAAATTCATACACGTATCCACCTTTTGCTATATTTTTAAAAGGATTATAAAATGAAAGAACGAATTTATTTTCGTTCTTGAAAATTATCAAAACATTTAAAAGTTGATATCGTTTTCAGATTTGTTGCAAAAAATTATATACTTCTTCTCGATTTGTTTCTGTAATAATAAATATTGTGTCGTCGTTTCTATTTTTGGATATTTTGGAAATGCTATCTTCAGTTTGATTTAGAGTTTGTGATATTGTTATTGTTAGTCCATTTGCTGAAGGTGAACTAAAAAATGTTTTAGTTTACCTGTGTATAACTGCAAATTATTTTATCTCACCTTTAAATAAACTTACTCTATTAAAGTATAAATCTGTAGAGGTACCAAACTTTTCTGAACAATATTTTCTAATATTGTCTCAACTTCTGGTTCCATATATGGAGCAAAAATAGTCATTGTACGTATATCCTTAAACATAAAATATATTCATATTTAATAAATAAAAATTCAAAGTAGATTTTTGTCCAGAAGTTGCAAATAATGAAAAACAATTATACTTACGTTGAAAAATTTTAAAACAAATTTACCAGGCATTACACTATTATTATCATTAATACCTAAATTCCCAAATTTTTCATCCGAGCATTTGATTTTAATAAACAAAAATGCAATTAAAAGTAAATTCATATTTTTAGACATCATTTGGTCAACAACTGACTTCAACAATTTAACTAAAAGTTTTTTTTTTTTGAAAGCTCTTTAAATTGTTTTTCATTATGGAATTAAATATAATACAATAGAAATAATAGTCTTATTGTAGTCAATTGTTTACTCTTTTATATAAGTTAACAATGTATTAAATTTTTTTTTGTTAATTTTTATTAAAATGTCGATCAAACGCGACAAGTCATCTGTGGAAAAATGAATGAATAGATGAAAGTAATTGTATTGTAATAAAATACAGAGAATTTCTATTTAATTAAATTTGCATTTAAATGTTTTAGCAATTACAATAATTATACAAAAATACACCAACAATATTTATAATGCGTTTCGAAAATTTTGCAAAATATTGTTTTGTTTTCGATTCACAATTTCGCATTTTGTGTTTTTTGTATGTAATTTTGGTGCTCGAGTTAGTGTAACTTTTGTTATGTAGCTTTAGGTTTCGAATGTTTGCAAAATTCATCATTTCAAACGTTGGAATTTGGTAATTTGCGATACTTGTGATTTGGTGTTGAAGTCGTGTGATTTTGCAACTCGTGATTGTGCAACTTGCGATTCTGCAACACATGATTTCGGAGAATCTGCTGTAATTACTACTCGAATAATTTTATTACTTGACTTGAAATTTTCAATAATTAATTTAGCTTTATTTTGTATCATTAATTTTTTGCCTGCGTAAACCACCCACTCGCCTATAAAACAACAAAATGCAACCAGCAAACCCAAAAGCCAACCATAAAATATAATTTTCAGATGATTCAAAGAAATCACCACCAAGGGATCACTTTCCATGGCAGTTCTCCGAATGTCTTCTATCTTGTCAAAATAAAACCAATGATCAACTATTTTATCAACAATTCCAAATTCGAACAACCTCATCATTACATCATCGAATCTTTCTTTGTAAGGAGAGTTTTTCAAAACAGCAAACGATGTTGGATATTGTAAAACATTTATTATATGTGTAAAGTTTCTATTTTTATCATACAGTCTAACATGTGCTTCGGCTAGAAAAGATTTTTCGACGAGTGCACTTTGTTTCATATCGAAGGTTTGTTTGATGATTGCTTTAAAATCTTTGTCAGAATACCCATAAATAATTCTGTTTATTTTCCATTCCAAATCCGCCATGAGGATTTTGATGGCAGGATCTGCATACAATGTCAGATTGGAAGCTATTAGTTCTTCTATGTTTTTGATGTCCAAGGATTTTGGTGGAGCCATCAACTTGTTCACTAATTTTCCTTGAATGAAATTGCTGTACACCACACTGCTTAATGCTAAAGTTAGGAATAGGATACGTTCAAAACGTATTTTTGGTGCGTTTTGTGATACCATCAAAGCAATTCCGTAAGATGCAAAAATGATTTCTATAAATTGTTTATTGGTGGTTTCCACAAACTTTGCACGAGCACGTACCAGTAACCACCAAACCAACACCAAAATTATTATCGTCGGTATCATAATAAACCAAAAGTATTTATCTTCAGCACTCAAATAACTATAATCCGTTACATAACCCATTTTAGGTATAATGGCACTTATAGATTTTCTGTGAATTGGATACAATGCTGCGACTTTATCAGTTTGTTTGCAGACGTTTAGGTCTTCTAAATTTGCAGAAATGTCTACACGTTTTGCTAAAAGCAAGTCGATGTTTGCACAGGCTATAATAAAATCAAATTTTGGAGCATTCACCAAAATTTCGTTGTAGTTCATGACTTTCTGCAAAGTTTGGGAGACTGTTGGGTCAATTCCAGAAAAACCTAAAAATATTATAATACATAAAGTTATAATTGAAAGATGTTGGTTAAAAATCTGGTTTATACGAGTATTAAAATTCATTTATGTCGAAAAAAATTACTAATAGTTTTACACTAGGATTTATACAAAAACCGGTTTTCGAATTTTAATTTTACTAAAAAACCGGTTTTAACCAGTTTTTTAATTTTATATAGAAAATTAATTTTTTCTCGAACATTCTGTAATTTATCCGCAAATTTAGTGTAATTTAGAGCAGTATTTGACTGAATTTATTTATTGTTCAATTTTATAGATAGTAAACAAAATTAGTTTAACTTTAATTAGTAGAACTAAGAAATAATAGTTTATCTTAACTTTGAAAATAATTATTCGTATTCATGCATCATTTTCACATATAAGAATGAAAATATTTTTATGGTAGTGTAAAGAAAGTTTTCAAATAAATAAATTTGAAAAACTAAAATAATTTCAAAAACTGAAAACGTCCATCGAATTTTTACATAGACGTGTCCTTTGTTTACTCACAAAATTTTTTGAAAAAATACTCTCATACTTGCGACCAAATTACGATTAATTGTTTTTAAAGCCTGATATAATAATTCTAAGTTTTTTGTTCTTTTATTTGTGGCTTCTAGGATTTAAAACTCTTTTTTTTTACGTTTGGGTAGATGAAGTTACTTCTTCGAGAAGAAGTCACGTTGATTAAAATTAATATATACACTGGTATAAAAATCTAAATTAATATATACAAAACTTTTCTGGGAACCATTGCAGACTGATAAGATATCAAATGCTATTCAAACGATATGATTTGAAGAATGAAAATGCTTTTATCTATCTTTTATATTTGGCTATATTTGTCATTTTCCATTTATACAGTGGAAACCGACTTTTTTCACTAAAAACCGGTTTTCGAAATCCATAATTTTCGACAAACGCTAATACTGACCTAATATATGTAGAGTTTCATTAATAATAGGCATCGAGTATCCATAGTCGGGATTCATATAAACTCTGACAGGATAACCATTCATATTCAAAATCCTTTTTTTATAAACATCCATAATTGGTTTAATATCCAAATTTTGCGTAAAATAAAATTCATATATATATCCACCTTCTGGTATATTTTTAAAAGGATTATAAAATGAAAGGACGAATTTGTTTTCATTCTTGAAAATTATGACAACGTTTAAGAGTTTATATTCTTTCCATATTTGTTGTGAAAAATTAAATACTTGGTTTTGATTTGTTTTTGTTGCAATAATTATCAAATCGTTATTAGTATTGTTTGAGAGTGTTTTGAGAATTTTGTTAGCCTGATCTAAGGTTTGTGATATTGTTATTGTTAGTCCATTCGTTGATGGTGAACTAAAACTTAATAAATAAAATAAGATGTTGTTATAAGTATAGAATTGATGTGTAGTTATTATAAACTTACTTTCTGGTAGTAGAAATTTGAAGAGGTGTAAAACTTTCCTGTACAATATTTTTTAATATTTTCTCTAATTCTGGTTCCATGTATGGAGCAAAAATAGTCATTGTACGTGAATGCTTAAAAATAAAATATATATACATATTTAATAATAAAAAATTTAAAGTAGATATTAGTCCAGAAATTGCAAATAATGAAATACTTTTATACTTACGTTAAAAAATTTTAAAACAAATTTACCAGGCATTACACTAATATCATCATTAGTATTTAAATTCACAAATTTTTCATCCGAACATTTGATTTTAAAAAACACGAGTGCAATTAATAATAAATTCATATTTTTAGACATCATTGTACCAACAACTGACTTCAGCAATTTAAACAACAGTATTTTTTATGAAAGCTCTATTAAATGTTTTTCTTTATGGATTTTTTACTATTGTGATGATTTCAATTGTCTTATTGTAGTCATATACTCCTTTGTATAATTCATTAACATTTTATCAATTTTTTTTTGTTAAAACGCCGATCATTCGAGACGAAAATTTATCTGTGGAAAAATAAATGAATAGATGAAAGTAATTGTATTGTAATGAAATATATAGAATTTTTATTTAATTAAATTTGCAATTAAATGTTTTAGCAACTAAAATAATCATACAAAAGTACACGAATAATATTTATAATGCGTTTCAAAAATTTTGCAAAATATTGTTTTGTTTTTTGATTCACAATTTCGGATTTTGTGTTTTTTGTATGTAATTTTGGTGCTCGAGTTACTTTAACTTTTCTTATGTTCGAATGGTTGCAAAATTTATCATTTCAAACGTTGGAATTTGGTAATTTGCGATATTTGTGATTTGGTATTGAAGTTTTGTGATTCTGCAACTTGTGATTCTGCGACTTGTGATTTTGCGATTTGTGCTATTGGAGCTTTTGATTCTGCAACACGTGATTTTGAAGTTTGTACACCTGCTGTAATTGCCACTTGAACAAATTTATTACTTGGCTTGGAATTTCCTATAATTAATTTGGCTTTTTTTTGCATCATTAGTTTTCTGCATGCGTAAACCAACCACTCGCCTATAAAACAACAAAATGCAACCAGCAAACCCAAAAGCCAACCATAGAATAAAATCTTCAGATGATTCAAAGAAATCACCACCAAGTGATCACTTTTTATGGCAGTTTTCCGAATGTCTTCAATCTTGTCTAAATAAAACCAATGATCAACTATTTTATCAACAATTCCAAATTCGAACAACCTCATGAGGACGTCATTGAATCTATCTTTATAAGGAGAACTTTTTAAAATAGCGAACGATGTTGGATATCGTGCAACATCTTTGATTGTATGTGACAAAGTTCTGTTTTTATCGAAGATTTCAAGAAATACATTTTCATGTGCAGCCTTTAGGACAATTGCATCTTGTCTTTTTCTAAATTGGTCGACAACTGTTTTCAGATTCGAGTTTAAATAACGAATTTGGTGTTTATTGTTCGAGCTCCATTTCACATTTTGCATAGCGACGTTTACGGTATCATCTGCATATATTGTCATATTGGCTGCTACTAGTTCACGCAGGTTTTTGAAATATAAGAGTTTTGGAGGCGTCATCAACTTGTTCACCAGTTTTCCTTGGATGAAGTTGCTGTACACTACACTGCTTAGTGCTAAAGTTATGAATAAGATACGTTCAAAACGTATTTTTGGTGAATTTTGTGATACCATCAGTGCAATTCCATATGCTGTAACAATGATATCCAAAAATCGTTTGTTGGTGGTTTCCACAAATTTGGCACGAGCACGTACCAGTAACCACCAAACCAACACCAAAACTAATATCGTCGGTATAATAATAAACCAAAAGGCTTCATCTTCAGAACTCATGTAACTATAATCCATTACGTATCCCATTTTTGGTGAAATGATACTTATAGATTTTCTGTGGAATGGATATAAAGTTGTAACTTTGTCGGTTCCCTTGCAAACACTTAAGTCGACTAAATTTGCGGAAATATCTATTTGTTCACTTAAGAGTTTTCCATTATTGGCACACAAAAAGATATCTCTTTCTGGACCAATTACAAGAATTTGGTTGTAGTTCATGACCTTTTGTAGATTTTGGGCGATTCTATGTTCTACTCCGGAGAAACCTAAAAACAAGTAATTAGTATAATATACAATATACAACTATGCAGCGATTCTTAATATATATATATATATATATATATATATATATATATATATATATATATATATTAACGAACAAATTGGTATAGAAAAACTACATGGTCGGGTAAATACTAACACTTTTCCTCATACTGTCCCAGAAACTATAAAATAAACACAATTATTAACTTCCCGAAGGAGAAGTTTATGTTTTCTAAAAAAAATCCGATTTTCTAATTTTATGTTTTTTCGACGTTTCAAGCCATTCTGAATCGAATGAGGCCAAATTTGGAAAAAGTATGTGTGTGTGTGTGTGTGCGCGTGTGCACCAACAGATTTTTTGCCGTAAATCGCCGTTTTCTCAAAAACAACTCGACCGATTTCAAAAATTTAAAAGCCATTCGATATACTTTGATGAGGACTATTGTTTGTCAGTTTTGTGCGACGATCGGCCAAAGCCGTTTCTTTGCAATTTGAAAAAAAGTGTTAAACTTTTCGTCCACATTTAAGCTCATCCTACCGAACCGATTTTAAAAAACCAAAAATTGTTCGAAATATATTAGTTTGGGAAACAAAAATTGTTCGAAATATATTAGTACTGATTAGTTTTAGGTGAAAATCTACCGAGCCGTTTTCTTGTAATTAACTGTTGAAAAAAAAATTTAATCCGATTTTTATGGATTTTTTTAGCGATTTATACCATATATATTAATTTTTTTTAGCGTCTTATAGAACTTACTGAAATATTACGGCCTTACGACAAATAGTTTGATTTTAAAAATTCATCGAAGTTTGAGAAAATGAGTAGTTCTTTTGACATTTGTAAAAATTAAAATTAGACTATTTACTTGGTATAATGATAGAATACTTGGTCTTGAACATAATAAACCATTAAAGTCCTGGAAACTGGTTCAATTATAAAAATTATTGATTTTTGAAAATTTGCTTTTAGAATATACTCAGAGTCAAAGTGTTCGTTCGTTTTCAATTATGTGTAATAAATCCACTCGGAATACTTTTAATGACTCATAAATTAATTTATTTTTTATTGATTAGGTCGATTATTTAAACATATCGGGAAGTTCATGTAACTTGCCTCAAGGCTAAATACCAAACCAACTAGTTTATTTATTTATTTACTGTCGACGTTTCGGAACTAGGCACGTTCCAGCTTCAGGACATCTGTCAAGAAACATGATCTTGACGAGATTATAAGAAATAAATTCATTTATGATTGATTGGAAGTATTCCGAGTGGATTTATCACACATAATTGTAAAAGAATGAACACGTTGACTCGAACTTTCTGAAAGCAAATTTTCACAAATCAATAATTTTTATAATTGAACCAGTTTCCGTAGGACTTTAATGGTTTAGTATGTTTATTAAGACCAAGTACTCTATCAAGTAAATCGTCCAATTTTGATTTTAACAAACGTCATAAAACTACTCATTTTCTCATAATTTGATTAATTTTTAAAATTGAACTACTTGTCATAAGGCCGTGATATTTTGGTAAGTTTTATAAGACCATGATATATATCACCAAAAAAATTCATAAAAATCCGTATGAATTTTTTTTTCAACAGTTAATTACAAGAAAACGGCTCGGTAGATTTTCACCTAGAACTAATCAGTATCATTCCCAACTAATATATTTCGAACAATTTTTGGTTTTTTAAAATCGGTTCGGTAGGATGAGCTTAAATGTGGACGAAAAGTTTAACACTTTTTTTCAAATTACAAAGAAACGGCTCGGCAGATCGTCTCACAAAACTGAAAAATTATAGTCCTCATTAGGATACGTCAAATGGCTTTTAAATTTATGAAATCGGTTTAAGCGTTTTTTAAAAAACGTCGATCAAAGGTTTAATTTTGTCAAATTCCAAAAATACGATACCAATTTTTGCAAACTTTGACGAATTTTCAAAGTTAGACCAATTGTCGTGGAGCCTTGATATTTTAGTATGATCTAGAAGACTATGGTATCTACCGCCAAAAAAATAATAATAAAAATCGTCGAAAATTTTTTTTTAACTCTTTATTACAAGAAAACGGCCTGGCCGATCACTATCAACAACTCATCGGCACGATTCCCAATCAATATCTTTCGAACGGTTTTTGAATTTTCAAAGTCGATTCAGAATTGCGGGTTAAAACGTAGACGAAAAAATTTTCACTTTTGTGCGATGTATAAAGAAACGGCTTGACCGATCGTCGCACAAAATTGAGAAACAATAGTCCTCATCGAGATACATCGAGTGGCTTTTAAGTTTTTGAAATCGATCCAGCCATTTTTGAGAAAACGTCGATTTACGGAAAAAATCTGTTCACACACACACACATACTTTTTCGAAATTTGATCTCATTCGATTCAACTTAAAACGTCGAGAAAGAATAAAATTAGCAAATCGGATTTTTTTTATGAAAACATAAACTTCTCCTTCGGGAAGTTAAAAAAGAAATAGTTTATTAAAAAACTTTTTTTTTGTTTTTTATTACTTTTTCGATTCTTGTTCGAAGCTCTATAAAATATACACAAATCCAAGACTAACATATATATATATATATATATATATATATATATATATATATATATATATTAAATTTTTTTATATAATTTTGATGTTGAAATATGTGATATTCAGTTTTCAGGGCAATACTTCAATTAAAAAATTTGTATGACTTTAAAACATTTTTATTTTTTCCATACGTTTCGACACATAGTTTTGTGTCATCTTCAGTGGACTCTATTTTGACGGCACAGATAAAAATTTTTAATTAATAATTTTTATCTGTGCCTTCAAAATAGAGTCCACTGAAGATGACACAAAACTATGTGTCGAAACGTATGGAAAAAATAAAAATGTTTTAAAGTCATACAAATTTTTTAATTGATGTATTGCCCTGAAAACTGAATATATCATATATATCTATATATATATATATATATATATATATATATATATATATATATATATATATATATATATATATATATATATATATATATATATATATATATATATATACTCACCTACTATATCTCCAGTTTCATTAAAAATAATTTTCGAATATCCCACGACATACGTCATATAAACTCTGACAGGATGACCGTTCATATTTAAAATCCTTTTTTTATAAACATTCATAATTCTTTCAATATTCAAATTTTGCGTTAAATGAAATTTATACATATATCCACCTTCTGCTATATTTTTAAAAGGATTGTAAAATAAACCAACAAATTTGTTTTCGTTCTTGAAAATCATGAAAACATTTAGAAGTTTATGTTTTTTCCATATTTGTTGTGAAAAATTAGATACTTGTTTTTGATTTGTTTTTGTTGTAATTATTATCAAATCGTTATTTGTATTGTTCGAGATATTTTTGAGGATTTTGTTAGCCTGATCTAAGGTTTGTGATATTGTTATTGTTAGTCCATTTGTTGATGGTGAACTAAAACTTAATAAAAAAAATAAATCGTTATATCGAACAGACAAGTACAAGTATATAAATCAATGAACTTACTTTCTGGAAGCAGAAATTTGAAGAGGTATAAAACTTCTCTGAACAAAATTCTCTAATATTTTCTCCACTTCTGGTTCCATGTATGGTACCAAAATAGTCATTGTACGTGAATCCTTAAAAATATGTTATATATAAATACATAGCTAATAATTAAAAATTAAAGCACGAGTTATTTTAGTCCAGAAATTGCAAATAATGAAATACATTTATACTTACGTTAAAAAAATTCAGAACAAATTTACCAGGCATTACACTTTTATCATCATCAGTACTTAAATTCATAAATTCATTATCCGAGCATTTGATTTTAACAAACATGAGTGCAATTAATAGTAAATAAATATTTTTAGACATCATTTTGTCAACAACTGATTTTGACAATTTAACCAACAGTGTTCCTTATAAAAGTTTTATAAATTGTTTTTCATTATATAAAGTACTATAGCAAGAATTATATTTCAACCGTGACAAAAAGCAATTTGTGAAAAAATAAAATAATAGATAAAAGTAGTATACATTTGATACATTTATTAATACATTAATACAATACAATGATTATTATTTAATTCATTAGATTTGTAGTTAAAAACATTTGAGTACTTAAATTAATTACCACAAATATTTGTCATGGCTTTTAAAAATTTTGCAAGGTTTTTATATTTTATTTATAAATTCGTGTTACTGTAAAACATTACAAATTGCATTACAACTTTTACTTTCACTTGTTATTACTGAACAGAGTTACAAGATTTGCACAACCGCATACTGGAAAATCACAAGTTGCAAAATCACATTTTAGATCACCCATACTAACTTGTGACCTTTAAGATAGTGTAAAATGTGTGATTGTGTGATCTGAAATGTGATTTTCCAGTACGCCATTCTGCAATTTTGTGATTCTACATTTTTGTAATTTTGAATTTTCGTGATTCTGCAATCTTGCAATTGCGCCATCCATTCTCGTGATTTTGCAAATCTTGTGATTCTGAAAATCTTGTGATTCTGCATCATCGTGATTATGAATTTTTGTGATTTTATATTTTTGTGATTTTTTATTTTTGTGATTTTACATTTTTGTGATTTTACATTTTTGTGATTTTACATTTTTGTGATTTTACATTTCTGTGATTTTGCAACCTGGTGATTTTGCAATCTTGTGATTTTGCAATCTTGTGATTCTGCATTTTCGTGATTTTGCAATCTTGCGATTCTGCATTACCGTGATTTTACATTCTCGTGATTTTGCTAATCTTGTGATTCTGTAACATTGTGATTTTACATATTTGTGATTCTGAATTTTCGTGATTATGCAAATCTTGTTATTCTGCATCATCGTGATTCTGAATTTTTGTGATCTTACATTTTTTGATTTTACATTTTTTGATTTTACATTTTTGCGATTTTACATTCTTGTGATTATGCATTCTCGATAGTATGAATTCTCGTGTTTTTGCATTCTTGTGATTTAGCATTCTCGTGATTTGTGCAATCTTGTGATTCTGCAATATTGTGATTTTTGAGTCTTGTGATTCTGCATTCTTGTGATTTTCTAATTTAGTGATTTAGCATTCTCATGATTTTACAAATTTTGTGATTTTGAAATTTTTTGATTCTGCAATCTTGTGATTCTGCAATTTTGTGATTCTGCAATCTTGCGATTTTTGTATCTTGTGATTTTTAAATCTTATAATCATGCATTATCGTGATTTTGCATTTTTATGATCCAGCTATTTTGTGATTCTCTAGTTTTGTGACTTAGCAGTTTCGTGATTCTCTTATTTTGTGTTTTAGCAGTCTCGTGATATTCTAATTTTGCAATTCTGCATTCTCGTGATATTATATATCTTGTGATTTTGCATATCTTGTGATTTTGTAACTTCTAACGTTGCAATTTTTTATTTAGCAGCTTGTGATTTTGCTACTTGTGATTTTACAGCTTGCGATTTTACAGCTTGTGATTTTCACACATGTGAATGCTACACTTGTGATTTTCACACCTGTGATTTTCACACTTGTGATTTTCACACTTGTGATTTTCACAATTGTGATTTTCACAATTGTGATTTTCACAATTGTGATTGTTACACTTGTGATTTCTTACATTTGTGATTTTTACACCTTGTGATTCTACAATCTTGTAATTTTACAATTTGTGATTTTGCAACTTACAATAACACAACTTGATATTTAAAAATATACAATTCTGGAACCTGTGATTCTAGAATGAAGCTTGTGATTCTGAAGCTTAAAATTAAGTAGTTAGTGATTCTGAATCTTGCGTTTCTGCTATTTGTGGTTTTATAGCTTGTGATTCTTGCTTTTGATCCTAGAATTTTTGATCCCAGAACATTTGATTCTAGAATATTTGGTTCATGAACTTTTGATCCCAGTACTTTTGATACCAGAACTTTTTGTCTCTGATCTTTTGTTTCCTGAACTATTGATTCTTGAACTTGTGATTATGCTGTTTGTGCTTCTACAACTAGTTCTTTTATACCAAATACAACTTGTGATTCGAAAGTATGTGATTTTGGCATTTGTGATTATAGTGCTTGTACGATTCTCGTGTTTACGTGCTTCTGCAACTAACAATTCATGAATTGGCTGTTCTTTTCATTTTTTTTGCAATCATACACTTCATCAACATATGGGTGCATATTTTGTACTAAAATCCATTTTTTTAACATAATTTAAAGCAGTTTTGACAAAAATTTATGTTTGTTTTTTTATGGCTGCGTAGACCACCAATTCGCAAACAAAACAACAAAACGCAACCAGCAAACCCAGAAACCAACCGTAAAATAAAATCTTTAGATGTTCCAAAGAAATTACCACCAAGGGATCACTTTCAATAACAGATTTCCCAATATCTTTTATTTTAACGCGATAAAACCAATTGTCAACTATTTTGTTAACAATTCCATATTCGAACATCCTCATCATGACATCATCGAATCTTTCTTTATAAGGAGAGCTTTTTAAAACAGCAAACGATGTTGGATATTGTAAAACATCATCGATTGTATGTGTGGATGTTTTGTTTCTGTCATACTTTCTGATAAGTGCAATTGCAATTGCAGATTTCTGGACAAATGCACCTTGTTTTGTTACGAATACTTGCTCGAAAATGGTTTCTAGATTTTTGTATACAAAACGATCTTGGGTCTGGTTGTTTACTTTCGATTCTAAATCTTTAATGAGAAACTTTAGGCCAGGATCTGCATATAATGTCAGATTGGATGCTACTAGTTCTTGCATGTTTTTGATGTCTAAGGATTTTGGTGGAGCCATCAACTTGTTCACCAGTTTTCCTTGAATAAAATTGCTGTACACCACACTGCTCAGTGCTAAAGTTAGGAATAGTATACGCTCAAAACGTATTTTTGGTGCGTTTTGTGATTCCGTCAAAGCAATTCCATAAGATGCAAAAATGATATCCATAAATCTTTTATTGGTGGTTTGCACAAACTTGGCACGGAATTGCACCAGCAACCACCAAACCAAAACCAAAACCAATATCGTCGGTATCATAATAAACCAAAAGTATTTATCTTCAGAACTCATATAAAAATAATCCATTACGTATCCCAATTTTGGTGTTACTATACTTATAGATTTTTGGTGAATTGGATACAAAGCTGTGACTTTGCTGTTTTTTTTGCAAACGTTTAAGTCATCTAAGTTTGCAGAAATGTCTGCAAGTTTTGACAGGAGGTTTTTGATATTTGTGCAAATTCTGATGTGGCCTAATTTTGGAGCGTGCAGAAGTATTTGTTTGTAGTTCATGGCTTTTTGTAGTGTTTGAGCGATTGTTGGATTTATTCCAGTGAAACCTGAAAAATATACACATATACTTACGATATATATATATATATATATATATATATATATATATATATACTAGCAAACCCGACGAACTCCGTTTCGCCACCAGATGGTTTCGTGAGAAAGATGAAGAAATTTTTTGTTATTTTATATTTGAAAAGGAAACATTTGATTTTATTGCACAACAGTAATTAATTTATTTCGATTACAAAAATGAAGTGTTTCTTAGTTGAACTTCTCTAAGTAAATGAAAGTGAATCCGCAAATTATCCGTTTCATTGAAGTGCTCTTCGGTAAACCACATTTTTTGTTTTTTGTTCTGACGTTAACACAAACAAAGCGGATGGTTTTCCAACTCGTGAACAGGCAACGTATAACTGCCCATGTGAAAAACAATGATTTTCTAAATAATCTATATGAAATTTATCCCGCAAACACTAAGCGATTGGCCTTGCGACTTGTTATTGCGAACGCAAGGCTGGAAACTGGAAATTGCAATTGTTTGAAGTCAAACGGAAGAGCAGTCGGAATCATTGGTGTGTCACCAAATCGCCAGCAATTTTTGATTGAATAGTGAAATTTAGTGCGTGTACATCATTATTCTTTACGGCAAGAATTGCTCGTTGACTTAACCAAGCATAATTCTGATAATTCTCATTAATGTAATTACTCGAATTTTTAATTACGGTGCGTGAGGTTCCAGCAATTTGCATTAAGGCACATGCCATGCACCCTAGACCTTTCCAACGAATGCAAAATTGTCGAAATCGGTTCATGCGTTCTGGAGTTATATCGTCAGGAAGGAAAACCCGACTTATTTTTATATATATGTATATATATATATATATATATATATATATATATATTATTACTCACCTAATATATTTGTATCATTTTTAATCGCATACGAATATCCATTATCACGTCTCATATAAACTCTGACAGGATAACCGTTCATATTCAAAATTCTTTTTTTATAAACATCCATAATTTTTTTAATATCCAAATTTTGTGTAAAATAAAATTCGTACATATATCCACCATCTGGTATATTCTTAAAAGGATTATAAAATGTAAGAACGAATTTGTTTTTGTTCTTGAAAATTATCAAAACGTTTAAAAGTTGATGTCGTTTCCAGATTTGTTGCAAAAAATTAAATACTTGTTTTTGATTTGTTTTTGTAATAATAAATAATATATGGTTGCTTGTATTTTTGGATAAATGTTCTAGGATTTTTTTGGCTTGTTTCAACGTTTGTGATATGGTTATTGTTAATCCATTTGTTGATGGTGATCTAAAACTTAACAAATAAAATAATTATTTGAAATATATATATATATATATATATAATATATATATATATGTATATATATATATAATACAAACTTACTCTGTATAAATTTGAAGAGGTACAAAACTTCCCTGAACGTTATTTTCTAATACTTTTTCTACATCTGGTTCCATATATGGAGCAAAAATAGTTATTGTACGTAAATCCTTAAAAATATAAAATACAATTTATTTCTCAAAAATCTGACAATTTTTATTATATTTATTAAATATTTATTAACTTATTTATATTATGCAATTAAAATTGTAAACTGAAGCTTCACAAACTAAAATTAAGTCACTTTACTATTTATATTCATTTATTATTTATATATTACATAAATAAGTTTTTGGTGCAAAATTTAAATGAAAACATAAATTTGACAAGTTTAGACTTCAAAATAGTAATATTTTTAACATTTATAAAATTTCTATAATTATTGTTCGATAATATATATTATGAAATGATTATATGACAATATATAATATAAAATTTGTTGTTGATATACAAGTTTGTAGCCAACTATATCTAGAATAATATACAATAAACATTTTTGATTCTTTTAATTGTTATTATTGAATATAAACTGAAAACAAGTAATTTTCTTTGCTTATGTTTATATTTTTCATATATTTGTTTTTATAGAAAGTTATACTGTAGAATGCATATTGTTATTCATTTATTTTTAACATTATCAATATGAATTTTAAGTAATTAATTTCATTTAATTAGTATTTTTTGAATAGTATATTAAAGTATTTGTGTCAGTTATTTTTTGAGAATTTTTTAAAATAACTGACTTTGAAAATAAAATAAAAAATTAGCAAGAGTTTGACTAATTTAAAAAAATGATATTAGATTCTAATTAAAGGAATTATAAATAAATTCGAAGTGAAGTCATTGTCTTAGAATAATCTACTTGAACTTTATGAACTTAATTTTTTTGTTCTGCACTACATTTCTATTTTTTGCCTTACTCGATATTTTGTCGCAAGATTTTTTCTGCAAATTTTTATCAGTATAGATTTAAAGATGAATCGAGTTATTTTAGAGTTTTTCAAGGTAAGTATATATATATATATATATATATATATATATATATATATTTTTTTTTTGAATAGTCTTGAATTTGATGTTGATATATATGTTTAATTTGAGTTTAATATTCGGGCGTAACATCAATAAAAATAGTATGAGAGTTTTTTTAAAAATTTATTTATTTAAAATCCATACGTTTCGGCTAGCATCTTAGCCATCATTCAGTGGTAATCAGATTAACTATAAAAATTGAAACTAAATAAATTATATGAAAGGAAATTTCATGGAAAAACAATAATAATAATAATAGTAATAAAACACTTACAATTTTGTATCCTAATATAGCATATTAAACCATTATTAATCTATGGTATGAGTATGTGCACATTGATAAGATATATATTTTTTAACACAAACATCACAAATGGTAAAACACACTAATAACCATGATAACTTAACAAGTTGTCGAAACTATGTATTAATATTTTAATATGCTATATTAGGATACAAAATTGTAAGTGTTTTATTACTATTATTATTATTATTGTTTTTCCATGAAATTTCCTTTCATATAATTTATTTAGTTTCAATTTTTATAGTTAATCTGATTACCATTGAATGATGGCTAAGATGCTAGCCGAAACGTATGGATTTTAAATAAATAAATTTTTTTCAAGATTTATGAATATTTTACAATTTTTGAGCTTTTAAATTCCTATTGTTGAATAAAAAATAAAACCAAAAAAATTAAAAGTAACTTCAAGTAAGCTACTACAAGGTATTAAAAATTAATATTAATTAAGTGATATTATAATAATATAACCAGGATCATGTCAATATGTTACAAATTTTTATATAATTTATTTATCTGATTTATTGAATTATTATTTATCTTTCAATCAACTTATAATTATTTCATTATTATGTAATATATTTATTTTTTATTATTTGTAGTTCAATCATAATTATTTTTAAAATATGAAATGTTTCTGTCAAACATCTTTTGAAAAATAAGAATTTTCACAATATAAATATTTTATTTAAAAAAAAATGTTAAAAGAAATTGCAAAAAAATGTTAAAAAAAAGTGCAGAATTTACGGCAAATTATTTATTAATTTATATATGATTAATATGATTTTAAGTAATTAATTTCATTTAATTATTATTTTTTTTAGTAGTATATTAAATTATTAGTAGCAGTATTTTTTTCAAAATTTTGGAAATGACTAACTTTGGAAATAAAATATAAAATTACCAAGAATTTTACTAATTTAGGAAAATTATATTAAATTATAATTAAAAGAAGTATAAATAAATTGGGAATGATAAGAGTCAATATTTTGGAAAGATTTGCTAGGAATTTAAAAAAATATTTTTATTCGTTTTTTTAGTATACTACATTTATATTTCGGTATTATATTTCATTTAGTATTGTGAAGCTTATTAAAATACTTATTAAATTGTTAAAAAATACTTGCAACAAGCAAACTATATTTGAAAACTAGTGGGGTGGGTCGCATCGTGCCTTAAGGAAAATTGCTGGAACTTCCCGTACCGTAACGAAATGTTCGAGAAATACTGAATATTTTCAAATAGATTATTATAAATATTGTAACATTGTCTAATATTTATTAGAATTATATGAACTGAATTGCAAAGTTGAAATTATTTGTTTAAAGTATATTAGAACTATAGTCAAAATTAAAAATAAAATCTGAATTATTTTCGATTTACAAAAAATTAAAAAAAAAAAAAAAAAAATGGAACAAAATTTTTTTTTATCCAAAATCAGTTATTTTGTTAAGACAAGCAGAAAGTTTTTTGAATCATTCAAATCGGACGCTTAGTTCTCTCAAAAACTGCGATTTTTTGCCAAAAACTAATAAACACTTCTCCCAATCATTACTAATTGAATGTTTTTTAGATCATTCAAATCGGATACTCCGTTCTCTCAAAAAGTCGATTTCTATTTTCTGCACTCTTTGCTCCGTATCCTCGAAACGGCTGGACCTGCCTTTGCCAAAAACTAATCAGCTCTTTTCTCTATCGATAGGAATCGAATGTTTTTTGAACCATTCAAATCGGTTGATCCGTTCGCCCGGAAACGTGACTGGAAATTTGTATCCATACATACATACACACACACACACACACATCAATTTTTTCTGAGGTATGTTCTGAGGAAATTAAAGACAAAGAAGACTTAAATAGAGATATATTAATTATAATAGATATTATATTAATGAAATAGTTTCAAATGAAATGTATATATAAAATATGAAAACTGTTTTCATATTCTCTCATACAAGGCACCTCTGTCTGTCTGAGATATGAAAATAATGTATGTATATATAAATAAAATAAAAAAAAAGAATAAGTAACAGAACAAAATAGTTGATAATTAATTAAATTATAATAAATGTGCAAAATATTGACTTTAGACTTATTTTAATATCAATATACTGACGGCTTGTAAAATAAATAAATAAACAAATAAATAAATAGATATATGAATTAATATCTATTATTGGTTAATTAACTTGTATAGTTTTTAGATATTTATTAGCAAATATTTAAAAATAAATGAAGTTAGGACTCAAAACGTATATATATTTATATATATATATATATATATATATATATATATATATACACTTACCTTGAAAAAATTCATAATAAATTTAAAAAACACAAACTTCATCATCACCATCATCAGTGATACTTAAATCCACAAATTTATTACCTAAGCAATTAATTTTAACAAATAAAACTAATATTATAAACAAAATCATTTTCTTGGAAGTCATTTCGACTAATAATAACTTCGATAAATTCACTTACTTATATAAGGATAAGGTTTTCTATGAACATCATGCTTCTTATCTAAAAAAATATTATAATTAGTAAGATTTTTAATTGGCTTGTTGTAGTTCATTATTTGTATACTCTTTCATATGAATTATTAATTATTAAATAGTCTTTTTTGTTAATTTTAGGTGAAAATGTGTATAAACCTGAGAAAAGAATTAATTAGTGTTTTTTTTGTTAATTTCATGTGAAAAGGTGTATGAAGCTGAAGAAAGGACTTTATTGAAAAAGTAAGTGAATTATAATTAAATATATAATTAAAATAATTAAGCAAAAAATACACGTATAATATTTGTGTAGTTCTTAAGAGTATATTTTGCAAAATGTTTTTTTGTTAATTGTTTTGCTTCGAATTTATAAACTTTTGTAACCAATTTGTTAATATTTTTGCTAAGTCCTATTATCAACTTCTCGTTGGGTAGTTATAGTGATTTACCGAAAATCTAAAATGAAAATTTTTGCATATTATCACGTTTTGAAGGTTTCTGAACATTTTGGCATACCTCAGAAAAAATGTATGTGGGTTTTGTATGTCCCCATTTTTCGTCCACGTTTTCGGGCGCACGGATCAACCGATTTCAATGGTTCAAAAAACATTCGATTTCTATCGATAGTAAGATGTGCTCATAAGTTTTTGGTAAAGGCAGGTTCAGCCGTTACGGAGACATGGAGCAAAGAGTGCAGAAAATACAAATCGAGTTTTTATGATCGAAAAAACATTCAATTTGTAATGATTGGGAAAAGAGGTGATTAGTTTTTGGCAAAGGCAGGTCTCGCCGTTTTGGAGATACAGAGCTAAATGTGCAAAAAATGGCAGTTGAGAGAATTAAGCATCCGATTTGAATGATTCAAAGAACTTTCTGCTTCTTTTAACAAAATAATTGCTTTTGAAAAACAATTTTAGAAGTAAAACTTCTTTAGGGTGTAAATCCGTACAAATGCAACGGAAGTGCGTTACGGCCGAGTCGAGTGCCAATGATTTTTCATTCATTCTCGATGATATCATTTTCATACGGGTCTATTGTGATTAGTCGTCGTGTATGTGAATAGAAATCTGTCGATGTTTGCGCACCGGCATCAACAAGGAAATCGGCATAGATAAATAAACATTTTGAAGTAACATCGTAGTACAAATCTTGATTTAATGAAAAATGCCTGAATAACAAGAATATTTTACCATGTTCCTTGAAAATAATAAAACAAATTAAACATTTGTGCCGTGTACTAAACGTAAGTTTATTGATTAGAAATTATTATTTATATTATTCGTAGTTTCTATAAATCTTTGAAGTTATTGAAATGGAAAATATTTTTAGGCAAGGCAGATATTATAGCTGTTCAAAGAATGAGATAAAAGCGCCAGCAAAAAATAAAAAAAATACAACCAGTCAATGAATGTATGTTAATTTTAATTACACGAAGTACTTCAAACACAATTATTACATGATTAGTAAAGTTGCGAAAATAAAATTTGTTTAGGCGTTGTATAACATAATCCACTGTGTGAACGAATATTATAGAATTCATAAATCAGCAATTACTTCATTTCTTTAATAAACATTCATTTCTAAATGCTAATTACAATGACAAACCGATCATGTCTTATTTGAAGTATAACTTCAATTACATTATTGTTTTTAAATATTATACATATTTTTAATGCTATTATAAATATATAATTTAAAATTTATCATTATATAAATGTTTATAATGGTCGACACTAATAAATGTATGCATCACGAGTGTTACCATATTACTAATAAACATTATTCAAAATTGTTATATGATATATTTATTTTTACTTAAATTAAAATTGCTATTTTGTACAGTAGCAAATAAGTTTTGCTTCAATCGCGTGTGAACCTTACGCACACTCTTTTTTATTTTATCATTTTATTTCAACAAATCTCAAGATTGAAAAGAAAAGCGCCACTGGATTTAAGCCATCAACTCCCCTGAAAAAAAATGGAAATAACTTAATCATTATTTATGAGAAATTATTCAATAAGTAAATAGTTAAAATTATATAATTATCAATAAAATATTTTGAATTTTATATCGAATGGAAAAACAACTACTGAGTTGTTTTTTTTCATCATGCCCTTGTAGTGTACAATGTCCCTTTTCGGCCGACTATTGTAAATTCATCAAATTTACTGAATGTCCTTTACTGGACAGTTGTAAATAAACGAGTTAATAATAAAAAAAAACTCTCTTCAAATAAATATGAAACTAGTTAAAACTAATCTTTACCTATATGTTCTCATATATTTCTGTGTCCGTTGCGATAGAAATCCAAAACTGTTTTATTTCGAAGCAACTTGCGATTCTGCATAGTGTATATCTGCAACATGTGATGTTGAAGTTTGTGATTCTGCAACATGTGATTCTAAAGCTTGGGATTTTGCAACATGTGATTTTGGAGCTTGGGATTCTGCAACATAAGCTTGCGAATCTGCTGCAATGGGTACTCGAACAAATTTATTACTTGGCTTGATTTTCTCAGTAATTAATTTAGCTTTTTTTTGTATCAGTAATTTTCTGCCTGCGTAAACCACGCACTCGCCTATAAAACAACAAAATGAAACCAACAAACCCAAAAGCCAACCATAAAATAAAATTTTCAGATGATGCAAAGAAATCACAACCAAGGGATCACTTTTGGAAATAGGCTGCATAGTGTATTTTATTTTGTGAAAATACAACGTATGATCAATTATTTTATCGACAATTCCAAATTCGAACATTCTCATCATAACATCGTTGAATCTTTCTTTATAAGGAGAGCTTTTTAAAACAGAAAACGATATTGGATATTGCACAACATTATTGATTGTATGTATCAACGTTTTATTTTCATCATATATTTCAAAGAGTAAATCTGCAATTGCAGAGTTTTCGATAGCTGCACCTTGTTTTGTAACTAATACTTGGTCGACAATTGTTTGTAGCCTTGTAAAAATATCATTACATTTGATTTCGTTTATTTTCCATTCCAAATCTGTCATGAGGATCTTTATGCCAGGAACTGCATATATTGTCATATTGGAATCTATTAGTTCTTGCAAGTTTTTGATATCTAAGGATTTTGGTGGAGTCATCAATTTGTTTACAAGTTTTCCTTGAATGAAATTACTGTACACCACACTGCTCAATGCTAAAGTTAGGAATATAATGCGTTCAAAATATATTTTTGGTGAGTTTTGTGATACCGTCAATGCAATTCCATAAGCTGCAAAAATGATATCCATAAATCGTTTGTTGGTGGTTTCCACAAACTTGCCACGAGCACGCACCAACAACCACCAAACCAACACCAAAATTGATATCGTCGGTATCATAATAAACCAAAATGATTTATCTTCAGAACTCATGTAGAAATAATCCATTTCATATCCCATTTTGGATGTAATTACACTTATAGATTTTCTGTGAATTGGATACAAAGCTGTGACTCTGTCGGTTTCTTTGCAGACGTTTAGGTATGCTAAATTTGCAGAAATGTCTGCTTGTTTTAACAAAAGCATTTTGATATTTGTGCAGGGTTTCATTTCCTCCAGTTTTGCTTCGTGTATGAGAATGTGGCTGTAGTTCATCACTTTTTGTAATGTTTGTGCGATCATTGGATCGTTTCCATGAAAACCTGTGTTAAAAATTATTTATATATATATATATATATATATATATATATATATATATATATATGTAATTTTTTTTGCAGCTCAACCGTCGAATTAAAAAAAGATTAAATAACAAAATTATTCATTCCATTATACGTTTCGACACTTGATGTGTGTCATCATTCAGTGATTAATATATATATATATATACGAGGTGTGTTCAAAAAGTACCCGGAATTTTTAAATTTCGCGGGTCTGGAGTGTCTGATTGTCAAAATTTTTTTTTTATTGTGTTGGTATACATGCCCCTAAAGTATGATGAAATTTTCAGCTATATTCACTGTTTACTTTGTCTGTGGTAGTCGCTAAGTTCGACGTGTTTTTCTGAGCTCGGCGATTTTTACAATGGAAGAATTGAAAAGTCAAAGAATTTGTATTAAATTTTGCGTAAAAAATGAAATAAAGTGTAACAAAGTGTGTGAAATGTTACAAAAAGCCTATGGTGAGTCTGCTATGAAAAAAAACAAGTGTTTACGAGTGGTATAAGCGTTTCCAAAGATTCCGAAGATGGTCGACCCAGCACGTCAACAAACGATGAAAATGTGAAAGAAGTGGAAAAAATGGTTATGAATGATCGCCGAATCACAATTGCTGAATTAAAGAAGTTGCTGATGAAGTTGGCATATCAATTCATTAACAATTCATGGCTGTTGCACCACGATAACGCACCTGCTCACTCGTCGTTGCTTGTTCGTAATTTTTTGGCCAAAAACAATACCGTAGTCATGCCCCAACCTCCATATTCACCAGATATGGCTCCGTGTGACTTTTTCCTATTCCCAAAGTTGAAGGGACCCATGAAAGGACGGCGGTTTTCCTCGATTGAAGAAAATCGCTGAGAGTGCTCAAGGACATATCAAAAAGTGAATATCAAGGGTGCTTCGAAAATTGGAAAAAACGCTGGCATAAGTGTATTATATCTGGGGGGGGACTACTTTGAAGGGGACCACATTAATGTAGACGAATAAATAAATATTTTTTTGAAAAAACGAAAATTCCGGGTACTTTTTGAACAGACCTCGTATACATATATATATATATATATATATATATATATATATATATATATATATATATATATATATATTAAATGGTAGAGTCTTGGATTTGTGTATATTTTGGAGAGTTTCGAACAAAGAACTGAAAAGTAATGAAAAACAAGTTTTTTAATAAACAATTTCTTTCTTTCTTTATTTATTTACTGTCAACGTTTCGGAACTAGGTACGTTTCATCTTCAGGACATCTGTCAAGAAACATGATATGGATGAGATTCAAGCAAACAATATGTTTAAGAAAAGAAAATGGATTTTTCTTAAATAATAATTTAGTTGAAAAAATAATATTGTACAGAAATATGATAATATGATCAAAATGAAAATGATAAAAATAAATGAGTGGATTATCTAACAGGATATTAAAAATGATTTTTTTTTGAAAGTTATGGATAATTTTAAGAAAAGGTTAATGACAAAATTGAATTAATTACCTGTATGTATGAATATACGTTAGCACTTTTTTACTAAACAAGATTTTAACAAAAAATGAATTTATGAGTTATTTTTCAGCCGAATAGTTAAATTTTATAAATCAAAATTACTATAAGTTTTGTCTTTTTTAAAATTATTATATGAAAACACGAACAATATTATTCTCTCGATGTTATAGAGATCGGCTGTTGGACATAAACTAACTAAATCTGAGTCATACGCAATTCTTGTTCGAAACTCTACAATATATATATATATATATATATATATATATATTATATATATATTATATATAAAATATATATATATATATAAAGCGAGAGGTTTTTTATACTATTTTTTTATATATATATTTTTTATATGGTTTTATATATATAATATATATATATATATATCTATATATATAATATATAAGAGTAAGTTCTTCAAAGGCAATACATCAAATAAAAGGCAAAGATTTGGAAGTTAATCTTTAATTTTTTCCAAACGTTTCGACATAGGATTTTATGTCATCATCAGTGGATCTACAGAATGAACATTGAAAAATTGATATAAACTAGGAAAAAATGACAGAAATTGGAAAAAGAACTATAGATACAAGTATTATAATTATAACTAAACAGATAGACAAACATAAGAAATGAAAAGTAAAAAGAAATATATACAAACATATAAAAGCGTAATATATATACATAAATATACATATAAACAGTGCATATATATATATGATATACATGTACAAACACGTACACACACATATATATATATATATATATATATATATATATATATATATATATATAATATATATACATACATACACATATATACAATATATATATATATATATATATATATATATATATATATATATATATATAAACAAACGTTTGGAATTAAGCTAGTTAAGAGGAAACAAGTTTGGAAATAATATTGAGTATCACCTGATAATTTTCACAAAGTATGGAGGCATCACACCTTTTATTAATGCAAGATTTATTAATGCTGATTAAACAAGATTCAGCAAATCTTCTCTGAATAATGTTCCGTTGGTGATAAAGTATACTAGCGTTGTAAAAGTTAAAAGAATGTTTAAATTTTTTAATATGTTCTGTTATCATGGTTTGATTTTGTCGCGGATTTTTTGAGTTATAATCATGTTGTTTTAGTCGTTTTATTAAATTCTGTCTAGTTTCACCATATTCAGTTGTATCTATAGTTCTTTTTCCAATTTCTGTCATTTTCTCCTAGTTTATATTAATTTATCAATGTTCATTCTGTAGATCCACTGATGATGACATAAAATCCTATGTCGAAACTTTTGGAAAAAATTAAAGATTAACTTCTAAATTTTTGCCTTTTATTTGATGTATTGCCCTAGAAGAACTTACTCATATTTCTCAACATCAAAACTAACTTCTTTAACATATATATAAGTATACACTCACCTAATATATGTGTTTCATTAAAAAAAGGAACCGAATATTCATATTCGTACGTCATACAAACTCTGACAGGATACCCGTTCATATTCAAAATCCTTCTTTTATAAACATCCATAATTTTTTTAATATCTAAATTTTGCGTTAAATAAAATTCGTGCACATATCCACCTTCTGGTATATTTTTAAAAGGATTATAAAATGAAAGAACGAATTTGTTTCCGTTCTTGAAAATTATCAAAACGTTTAAAAGTTGATGTCGTTTCCAGATTTGTTGCAAAAAATTGGATACTTGTTTTTGATTTGTTTTTGTAATAATAAATAATATATGGTTGCTTGTATTTTTGGATAAATGTTCTAGGATTTTTTTGGCTTGTTTCAAGGTTTGTGATATTGTTATTGTTAGTCCATTTGTTGATGGTGATCTAAAACTTAACAAATGAAGTAATTTTGTGATATATATATATATATATATATATATATATATATATTTATATATATATATGTAATACAAACTTACTCTGTATAAATTTGAAGAGGTACAAAACTTCTTTGAACAATATTCTCCAATATTTTCTCCACTTCAGGTTCATTTATGGAGCAAAAATATTTATTGTACGTAAATCCTTAAAAATATAAAATACATTTATTTTTACACAGATATTTTGAAAATCTGATATATTTCATTAAAATTATTAAATATTTATTAACTTATTTGTATTGCACATTTAAAATTTTAAACTAAAGTTTACATAACTAAAATTGAGTCAGTTTACTACAAATTATTTATTATTTATATATTATATAAATAAGTTTTTGGTGCAAAATTTAAATAAATACATAAATTTGACAAGTTTCAACTACAAAATAATATTATTTTTAACATTTTTCACAATTTTTCTTCAAGATTTTCATGTTTTGCAATATATAATATAAAATTTGTTTTTAATATACAAGTTGGCTGCATTATACATAAAATATTATACAATAAACATTTTTTGAGGCTTTAATTATTATTATTAAATAGAAACTAAAAACAAAAAAAAATTCTTCTAACTCATGTTTAGATTTTTTCATATATTGTTTAACAATTTTTTTTGTATTTTTATAATACGGCTTTTAATTGTTTTTATATAAAGTTATACTGCAGAATGTATTGATATTTATTTATTACTAATTTAATATGAATATTAATTTTAAATAGTTTAATTTATTTAAATAATATTTTTTGTATATCAAAGTATTATTAACAATACTTTTAAAATTTTTTGGAAATAACTAACTTTGAAAATTACCAGGAATTTGACTTATCTGGAAAAATTATATTATATTCTAATTGAATGAAATATAAATAAATTAGAAGTGTTAAGGGTTACCGTTCTAAATGGATTTACTTGAATATTTGGTATTTTAAGTTCTTATAAGTTTTTTTTATACTATATTCCAAAGTTTTTGTCTTACTTAATATTTTGTTGCTTTACTTGTATAGTTTTAAATAGTTTTCTATTTTTTCATATATTTATTATCATAGATTTAAAGATAAATCAAGTTTGTATATAATATGCTTACCTTGAAAAATTCCAAAATAAATTTACTGAACATAATTTTATCATCAGCATCATCAATACTTAAATCCACAAATTCATTATCTAGGCAATTAATATTAAAAAATATAACTAATATTAATAACAATATAATATTCTTCGAAGTCATTTCGACAACTAACCTCGTTAAACTAATTAAATTGAATTAAATAAGAATAAGGTTTTCAATAAACCTCATCTTGTTTCTTATCTAAATTAATATAATGATTAGTAAGATTTTTAATTGGCTTGTTATAGTTCATTATTTGTATACCCTTTCATACAAATTATTAATTATTAATTAGTATTTTTTTGTTAATTTCAGGTGAAAAGGTGTATAAAGGTGAAGAAAGGACTTTGGTGAAAAAGTAAGTAATAGAATAATAATTCAATAATTAATTTAATTAAGCAAAGAATACAAGTATAATATTTTTATTTTTTTTTTGTAAGTGATTTGTTTAATTTTGCTAATATTTTGGCTGAGCCCTATTATTTTAAAGTAGTCTGAATATCATCAGATTGTTTTAAAAATAAAACTACTGAAAATTTTATATCTATAGCAATACAGTTATAAACTAGCTGTAAGTGGAATTCTGTCTTTAGGCTATTGTGGCACCGTGCCTTAAGGCAAATTGCTGGAACTTCCCGTTGAATACTGAATGTTTTCTAATAGATTATTATAAATATTGTATCATTGTCTAATATAAAATAATAAAATAAAATCTGAAATATTTTCGATATACAAAAAACTAAAAAAAAAAAAAAAAAAATTGGAACAAATTTTTTTTTACAAAATCAATTATTTTGTTAAGACAAGCAGACGCTGGGCCTGCCTTTGCCAAAAACTAATAAACACTTCTCCCAATCATTACTAATTAAATGTTTTTTGGATCATTCAAATCGGATACTCCGTTCTCTCAAAAATTCAATTTCTATTTTCTGCACTCTTTGCTCCGTATCTTCGAAACGGCTGGACCTGCCTTTGCCAAAAACTAATCAGCTCTTTTCCCTATCAATAGAAATCGAATGTTTTTTGAACCATTCAAATCGGTTGATCCGTGCGCCCTAAAACGTGACTGAAAATTTGTATCCACACATACATACACACACACACACACACACACACACACACACACACACACATCCATTTTTTCTGAGGTATGCCAAAACGTTCAGAAACCTTCAAAACGTCGAGAAATGTAAAAATTTTCAATTCCGATTTTCGGCCCATTACTATAACTACCCTACGAGAAGTTAATAATTACATGTTAAAATTTTCAAAAAAAAAACGGAAACTTTAATTCTCTTGAGATTACGGTTGCGATTTTATGAGGATAGTAATTGTGCTTTTTTTCGGGATCGTGACTGTGATTATCTGGCGATTGTCATTGTGCTTCTCAGGAGATTGTGATTGTGATTTTCTGCAGATTGTGCTCATGATTCTCTGTAGATTATACTTGTGATTTTTTGGAAATTGTGATTGTGGATCTGGGGATGGCTATGACTTGATTCTGGGGATATTGTGATTCTGGGGATGTATTGAGTCTTATAATGTCGTGATTCTGGGAATTATGTTTGTGTATATAGAGAGTTTATGATTTTGTAACTTGTGGTTCAGCAATTTGTGATTTTGCAACTTGTGATTTGTCTACTCTTAATTTTGCAACTTTTGATTCTATTACTTGTGATTCTATAACTTGTGATTCTATAACTTGTGATTTTACAACCTTTGATTTTACAATTTGTGATTCTGAAACTCTCAATTCTGCAACTTTCAATTATGCAACTTGTGATTGTGCAATTTGTGATTCTGCATTATTGTAATTCTGCAGCTTGTGATTATGCAACTTGTGATTCTGCAACTTGTGATTCTGCAACTTGTGATTCTGCAACTTGTGATTATGCAAGTTGTGATTATGCAAGTTGTGATTCTGCATCACTGTGATTTTGCATTTCTGTGGTTATGCATTTCTGTGGTTATGCATTTTTGTGATATTGCAATTTGTGATTTTGCATTGCTGTTATTTTGCTTTTCTGTGAATCTGCATTGTTGTGATCATGCTCTTCTTGCGATTTTGCTCTTTTTGCGATTTTGCTCTTATTGCGATTTTGCTCTTATTGCGATTTTGCTCTTATTGCGATTTTGCTCTTATTGCGATTTTGCTCTTATTGCGATTTTGTTCTTGTTGTGATTTTGTTCTTATTGTGATTCTGCTCTTATTGTGATTCTGCAATCTTGTTATTCTGCAATTTAGTGGTTTTGCATTACTGTGATTCTGCATAATTGTTATTCTGCATTTATGTGATTCTGCTTTTACATGATTCTGCATTTATGTGATTCCTATTTATGTGATTTTACAATCTTGTGATTCTGCAAACTTGTGATTCTGCATTTCTGTGAATCTGCATTTCTGTGATTCTACATTATTGTGATTCTGCATTATTGTGATTCTGCATTATAGTGATTCTGCATTATTGTGATTCTGCATTATTGTGACTCTGCAATTTGTGATTCCCTAACTGACTGTTCTGCAACTTGTATTCTACATTATTATGATTCAGCAACTTTTGACACTGCAACTTGCAATTCTGCATCTCAATGATTCTGCACTTCAGTGATTCCACATTATTGTGATTCAGCAACTTATGATTCGTGTTATTTTTTTGTTATTTTTTGTTTGTATAAACCAACCACTCGCCTATAAAACAACAAAATGCAACCAGCAAACCCAAAACCCAACCATACAATAAAAGCTTCAAATGATTCAAAGAAATCACCACCAAGGGATCACTTTCTATAATAGTTTCCCCATTTATAATATCTTTGAGCTTCTGAAAACAGAACTCATGGTCAACAATTTTATCAACAATTCCAAATTCAAACATCCTCATCATGACATCGTTGAGTCTTTCTAAATAAGGAGAGCTTTTTAAAACAGCAAACGATGTTGGATATTGTAAAACATCATCGATTCTATGAGTCAAAGTTTTGTTTATATCGTATTTTCTAAGAAGGGCATCTGCAATTGAAGATTTTTGAATAACTGCACCTTGTTTTGTAACAAATACGTGGTGGACAATTGTTTCTAGTTTTGCGTGTAAAAAACGAAATTTGGTTTGGTTGTTCAGTTTCCATTCCAAATCTTGCATGAGAAACTTTATGCCAGGATCTGAATATATTGTCAGATTGGAAGCTATCAGTTCTTGCATGTTTTTGAAGTTCAAGGACTTTGGTGGAGTCATTAATTTGTTCACAAGTTTTCCTTGGATAAAGTTGCAGTAAACCAGACTGCTTAATGCTAAACTTAGGAATAATATACGCTCAAAGCGTATTTTTGGTGGGTTTCGTGAAACCATCAAAGCAATTCCATAAGATGTAAAAATGAGATCCAGAAATTGTTTCCTGGTAGTTTTCACAAATTTGGCACGAGCACGCACCAGCAACCACCAAACCAACACCAAAACCAATATCGTCGGTATCATAATAAACCAAAAGTATTTATCTTCAGAACTCATGTAACTATAATCCATTATGTAACCCATTTTTGGTGTCACAATACTTATAGATTTTCTGTGAATTGGATACAAAGCTGTGACTTTGTCGGTTTCTTGGCAGACGTTTAGGTCTTCTAAATTTGCAGAAATGTCTGCACGTTTTACCAAAAGTGTTTTGATATTTGTGCAGATTTGGATGTCGGCGAATTTTGGACCGTGTATAAGAATTTGGGTGTAGTTCATGACTTTTTGTAAAGTTTGGGCTATTGTTGGGTTGATTCCTGTGAAACCTGGAACAAAATTGAAACAACTGGTAAGTTTTGTTTAAAAACTTGACTTAAAGGTTCCTTGAAGTGTCTATTATAAGATCAATAACTAAAATTTGTACATTTTTTAACAATATTTTGAATTAAAAAATATTTTGTCCATCGATGGTATATGTGAAGTGTACTTATTAACGATCATCTATGATTGAGTCTGAGAAATAGTAATTTCAAGGAGCTCTACAGGACGTACCAATTTAACTACATCCTTGTAATTTAAGCACGTTTTACCTAGAAGTACCCATGATGACTACAAGCTCTAAAATTGATAGTTTTTTCAACAATATTTTGAATTAAAAAATATTTTATTCATAGATGCTTTATATGAAGTGTACTTATAAACGATCATCTATCATTGAGTCTGAGGAATTAGTGTTTTCAAGGAGCTCTACAGGACTTACCAATTTCACTACATCTTTGTAATTTGAGCACGTTATACCTAAAAGTGTCCATGATGACTACAAACTCAAAAATTATTAGATTTTTTAAGAACATTTTGAATTAAAAAATATTTTAATCATAGATACTATATGTGAAGTGTACTTAAAAACGATCATCTAGGCTTGAGTGTGAGAAATAGTATTTTCAAGGAGCTCTACAGGACGTACCAATTTCACTAGGTCCTTATAATTTGAGCATGTTATACTTAAAAGTGTCAATGATGACTACAAATACTAAAATTGATAGGTTTTTTAACAATATTTTGATTAAAAAATTAGATAGATGCTATATGTGAAGTGTACTTATACACGATCATCCACGATTGAGTCTGAGAAATAGTATTTTCGAGGAGCTCTACAGGACGTACCAATTTAACTACGTCCTTGTAATTTGAGCATGTTATACCTAAAAGTGTTTATGATGACTACAAATACTAAAATTTATAGGTTTTTTAACAATATTTCGAAAAAAAAATTATTTTATTTATTGATGCTATAAGTGAAGTGTACTTATGAACGATCATCTATGATTGAGCCTGAGAAATAGTAATTTCTAGGAGCTCTACAGGACGTACTAAACTCACTAAGTCCTTGTAATTTGAGCATGTTATACCTAAAAGTGTCTACAATGACTACAAACTCTAAAATTGATAGGTTTTTTAACAATATTTTAAATTAAAAAATATTTTATCAATAGATGCTACATATGAAGTGTACTTATAAACGATCATCTATTATGATTGAGTCTGAGAAATAGTATTTTCAAGGAGCTCTACAGGACGTGCTAATTTCACTACGTTTTTGTAATTTAAACATGTTATACCTAAAAGTGTTCATGATGTCTACAAATGCAAAAATTGATAGGTTTTTTAACAATATTTTGAATTAAAAAATATTTTATTCAGAGATGCTCTATATGAAGTATACTTATATACGATCAACTATGATTGAGTCTGAGAAATAGTATTTTCAAGGAGCTCTACAGGACGTACCAATTTTACTATGTGTTTGTAATTTGAGCATGTTATACCTGGAAGTGTCCATGATGACTACAAACTCTAAAATTGATAGGTTTTTTAACAATATTTTGAATTAAAAAATATTTTATCCATAGATGCTATATGTGAAGTGTACTTATATAAACGATCATCTATGATTGAGTCTGAGAAATAGTATTTTCGAGGAGCTCTACAGGACGTACTAAATTTACTAAGTCTTTGTAATTTGAGCATGTTATACCTAGAAGTGTCTATGATGACTACAAACTCTAAAATTGATAGGTTTTTTAACAATATGTTGAATTAAAAAATATTTTATCCATCGATGCTATAAGTGAAGTGTACTTATAAACGATCATCTATGGTTGAGTCTGAGAAATAGTATTTTTAAGGAGCTCTACAGGACGTGCCAATTTCACTATATTCTTGTAATTTAAGCATGTTATACCTAAAAGTGTCCACGATGACTACAAATACCAAAATTGATAGTTTTTTTAACAATATTTTGAATTAAAAAATATTTTATCCCTAGTTACTATATGTGAAGTGTACTTATAAACGAGCATCTATGATTGAGCCTGAGAAATAGTAATTTCGAGGAGCTCTACAGAACGTACCAATTTAACTAAGTTCTTGTAATTTGAGCATGTTATACCTAAAAGTGTCCATGATGATAACAAATACTAAAATTGATAGGTTTTTCAACAATATTTTGAATTATAAAATATTTCTCATCTAGATACATTTTGTACATGTTCATAGAAACCAATCAATTTTATACATGGTAAAATGTTTTATATCAGGTACTTATAATTTTTTTTAACTTGGGATAAAGTATGTGGCTTTTTTTTAATATAGATTAATATCAAATATATTTTATTTATCATTTGCTTACCTAATATATGTCTAGTATCATTTTTAAGAGCACGTGAATATCCATTATCACGTCTCATATAAACTCTGACAGGATAACCGTTCATATTCAAAATCCTTTTCTTATAAACATCCATAATTTTTTTAATATCCAAATTTTGCGTAAATGAAAATTCATACATATATCCACCTTCTGATATATTTTTAACAGGATTATAAAATGCAAGAACGAATTTGTTTTCGTTCTTGAAAATTATCAAAACGTTTAAAAGTTTTTGCTGTTTCCATATTTGTTGCAAAAAATTAGATGCTTGTTTTTGATTTGTTTTTGTAATAATAAATATTATATGGTGGTTTGTATTTTTGGAGATTTTTTTAAGAATTTTTTCCGTTTGGTTCAGGGTTTGTGATATTGTTATTGTTAGTCCATTTGTTGATGGTGATCTGAAACTTGATAAATAAAATTATGTATAAAATTTGCCAAAAGTACCAAAAGTTTCTATATAATAAAATTTTAAACTTACTCTTCAGAAGTATAAATTTGAAGAGGTATAAAACTTCTTTGAACAATAATTTCTAATATTTTCTCCACTTCTGGTTCCATATATGGAGCCAAAATTGTTATTGTACGTAAATCCTTAAAAATAAGAGCAATATGTTATAAAATCATTTACTACATATTTAAATCCATCAAATATCAAATATTGTATGAATTATATGCTAAATGTTATAAAAGAATCTCAAACACAAGTTTAGAAATTGCATTCTTAATAAATTTTGTACTTAATCACAAAATTTTTTTTTTATATAATATTACAAAAAGACAAATTGTTCTCAATTTTATTTATTCATTCATTAAATTTCAAAGAAGATCTTGCATAATTTTTTCACATAAGGTTTCATTTAAACAAGTTCTTTATGATAACATTTCATAAGAGATCTTTTAACAAATTTTTCAAAATTGCATTTCTAATAAAATTTATATTTAATCACAACAGCATTATATAAAAAAAAATATTTTGTTTTTTTATAGAGTAAAAAGACAAATTGATCTCAAAATTAGTTATTTAGTTGTTGATTTTAAATTGTGATCTTATATAATTTATGACTTTATATATATAAGTCACAGAAGAATGAATTCATTTAAACGAGTTATTCATGAAAAAAATTTATAAGAAATCTTCCAACAAATCTTTCAAAATTGCATTTCTAATAAAATTTGTACTTAATTACAACCGCATGGTTTTTAAAGTATTTTTTATTTTATATTTTTTCTGTATAATATAAAAAAGCAAATTGTTCTCAAAATAAGATCTTTAATTGCAGAATTTTAAAGTAGATCTTGCCTAATTTTTTCAAAGAAGAATTTATAAGTTCTTGTGAATTGAAATAAATTAAAAATTGAAAGTAAATTGAAGTTGAAAAAAAATAGAAATTATTTTATGTTATTTACTATGTAATATAATAAGACAAATTTGTCTTAAAATTAGTTATTTAATTATTTAAAAATTAAATTTAAAGCATATGTGCATAATTTTTTCACAGAAATAAAAGATATGCTATCTTTTAGTTTATAATAGTATATAGAAGATAAAGATGTGATTATAAATTTAGGATTATCTAAAATAATAATGAAATATTAACTAAATATAGATTCAAATATAAATATATTTTATATTTATTACCTTAAAATCCAAAATAAATTCACCAAACCCTCCACAATCATCATCACCTATATTACAACTCTTTTTAACAAATATATTATCTAAGCAATTAATTTTAACAAATGCAAATACTATTATTAACAAAATAAAAATTTTTGAAGTCATTTCACTAACAAATTAACTAAACTAAATTAGTACATTGTTGAAATTGATTTTTTTCTCATTAAAAATTTATAAACGTTTTTGTTCCTTATATAATAGAAATATTTACAATTGGCTTATTGTAGTTAATTATTTGTAGGTTACTCTTTCATGTGATTTATTAATTATTAATTAGTTTTATTTGTTAATTTTAGGTGAAAAGGTGTATGAAGTTTACTAAGGGACTTTGGAGAAAAAGTAAGTAATAAAATATAGATTTAATAAGTATATTAAATTTAATAAGTAATGAGCAAAAATTTCACATAGGTATAATATTTGTGTCTGAGTATATTTTGCAAATATTAATTTGTGTTTGAAATTTTTTTTCTTTATGAGTTATTTAATTTTGTGAGTATTTTTTCTACTTCTTGAGGTATAGGATCATTTTACAATGAAACTTAAAATATTATCTGAAATAAACTACTAATTTAATAATTAAAAATACTATAGTTAATTCATATTTTAAGTAAAGTATGTCATCAATATTATATTTTCTGCATTTATTAAATTTTATATTGTGTTATACTTCTGAAATAATACATTTTACAATGAAATTTCTGTAAAATTAAATTTCAATATATTATCTAAACTAATTTACTATTTTATTAGATATATAAAATATTGTAGAGTGATATATTTAATTTTGAATTTACTGAAGTTTGTTTAATTAATATGTCTATATACTAATTTTCTTTAATATAAATTCAGAAACAAATACGTCAAATTCTAAGATCGAGAAAAATGTTATTTACTTCGAATTATTTCCATCGAATACTCAAAAGCTTTTCTAAAATTTATAAATTATTTTGCTGCAATTTACACAAACTTACAATTAATATATAATTTTCAATCCAAATAATTATGATTGAACAGTTTTCTAATATTTAATAATATTTGTTATATTTGTACCAGTATATTTTTAAACCGTCTCTCCACCGCCTTTCATATTTATATTTATATTTTCCTTCAAGTTTTATTATTTTTATTTTGTTCCCAAAACACAAGATTTTCCAAGGCAAAGGTATTAGATATTACGGATTTACATATTTTAAATCTTCCACGTAGACGGCTTTCCTTCTAATATTTATTTAATAAGATAAAATTTGCGTAATCTCAAAGTTTAGAGATTTGTCTTTATTTTTAAATCGGCATATAGGGAAAAAATATAAAGATAAAGTATTATGCTATATAAATATTATGGTGGTATTTAATATAGATATTTTTGAATTTTCTTGCTCCCAGGGCTCAAATGATAAAAAAAATATCTGAAAGTTTTAGCTCTTAATTTTAACTCTGACATAATCCGCATTTCTACCAAAGTTTCTTGGTTATTTTTCAGAAGTAAATACCCATTTTATAAATTTAAAATAAGTAAATACAACATTGTTTTCAAAATTTTGATTCACTTGTCGCTAAGTTATAGAATTCTAAAAAATTAATGAAATTTTACACATGTTATTTCCATAAGAAACTTTGATTGAATTGCGGACTGTCTTAAAGTTAATATTAAGGGCTAAAATTTCCAGAGAATGTTTTTGTATCAATTTAAAAGCATTTGAGCTTTTGGGAGCAAAAAAATTCGGAAATATCCATATTAAGGACCATCCTATATATTTATACATTGGTTGTAAGAATCGTTTTGCCTTAAGGCAAGTAGCATGAACCATCAGATATATATTTCTCATAAATTCTTCTATCGTTGTATTTTTTTCATTATCAGGAAATGATTCCGAGTGTTTGCCACGTTTTTTGATCCACTTAATCAAAGATTCGCCTCTCTTTACTTTTGTTAATAAAATTCTGCTCAATCCTCATTATTTCGCCTTTTCCCTATTTTTTTTATATAACATTCATCCCCTTGTTCAATTATTCTAAAGTGACGACGCACCGACGAAGAAAACGCGTAGGACAAAGGACATAGACGGGGCGCTGGGAGGACGATTGTAAAAGAAATTGTATAGGGGTTGAAAAAAATATAATGATACTTTCGGGGATTGAAATATGAAATGATATACTTGATAATAAAGTGATATATTATAAATAATATTTTGTAAAAATATTTTCCGGAGTAGTAGTTTGTTTTCATAAAAAAATCCGATTCGCTATTTTTATGTTTTCTCGACGTTTCAAGCCATTCTGAATCGAATGAGACCAAAATTAAGGAAAAAATATGTGTGTGTGTGTAAACAGATTTTTTGCCGTAAATCGATGTTTTCTCAAAAACGGCTAAACCGATTTCAAAAATTTAAAAGCCATTTGATATATCTCGATGAGGACTATTGTTTGTCAGTTTTGTGCGACAATCGGCCGAGCCCTTTCTTTAAACTTTGCAAAAATGTAAAAATTTTACGTCCACGTTTTTGTCCGCAATTTTAAATCGATTTTGAAAATTCAAAAACCGCTCGAAAGATATTAGTTGGGAATCGACCTGATTAGTTTTTGGTAAAGATTAGCACAATTTCTTGTAATTAACTATTAAAATTTTTTTTTGCCGATTTTCATGTTTTTTTTTTAAAAATTGATACCATGGTCTTTTATATCATATTAAAATAATACAACTTACGACTAATCGTTTAATTTTAAAAACTCGTCAAAAATTAAAAAAATCTGTATAGTTTTTTTGGAGTTGCCAAAATTAGAGCTTTCATCGACGTTTTTTTAAAAACGACCGATCCGATTTCAAAAATTGAAAATCCATTCGATAAAACGCAATAAGGACTATCATTTTTCAGTTTTGTGTGATGATCGGCCGAGCCTTCTTTTTTCCAATTTTGCAAAAATGTGAAAATTTATGTCTACGTTTTAGTTTTAAATTCTGAAATGATTTCAAAAGTTCAAAAACTGTATATACAAATTAAAATTTTACAGTATTTTTTTTGCAGGATATAAAAATATAAATAAGTTATTTCTGGTGTGATTGTTATAGATCATATTAACTTAGTATTTGAACTAATTATATTGGCTGAAAAAGAATTTAAAAATATAATTAACTTACTATTTTATTGATTACAAATTATAAACTATTTTTTGAGTGATATAAATAAATATTATAATAAAATAAATATTATAATTTTTTTGCTGAATTAAAAATCCAATAAATATTTTTCATGTACATTTTGAACATTAAATCTATTAAATTAAAAGATAAAATTAATCTAAAATTTAAAAATCAAATTTAGAAAATCTACAATCTACAAAACTACTAGCAAATATTTGCTTAATCAACATAAAATATCAGCAAAAAATCAACATAAAATTTAACAAATAAAATGTGAAAATATTAGTATAAAAATTTTGTAAAAACTGATATTTAACGTGTGTTATTATCGAAGACAAAACATTTCAAACATTGAATTTGTTAAATTTAACGTTAAAATTTGTCCAAAATTTAAAAATCAAATTTTGAAAAAGCATGAGCAAATGTTTGCTCTATATAATAAAAAAATTATCAAATAAAATGTGAAATTATTATTATTATAAAAATTCTGTTAAATTTTATTCTAAAAGTGTGTTATTATTGAAGACAGAACATAAGTAAAATTTAAAGACGACACTTGTTTATTTATTAATTTATAACTCTTCTTTTATTTGTTAAATTTGTTCATGGGCTTTTTAAAATTAATACAAAATTCTAGTAAGTTGCTTATTTATTTATACTAATATTTATAGATATATATGGACCTGCCTTTGCCAAAAACTAATCAGCACATCTCCCTATCAATAAGAATCGAATGTTTTTTGAATCATTCAAATCGGTTGTTCCGTGCTACTAAAAACGTGGACGAAAAATTGAATCCACACATACATCAATTTGAAACGTCAGAATATGCAAAAAAATTCGGATTACTATAACTTACAAATTAAAAAAATATTAAATTAACCCTTTTGCGATTGACGACCTGTGTGTACGAGTGTCATCAGTAGACGACATCCAGTGTATTGAATCTGCTTCAATAATCATCGCACTGAATAAAATTATTAAAAAAAAAAAATATTTTATGATGATTTTTGGTTCTAAAATAATCAGCAGAGACTTTAACTAATATTCAAGACTTTGTTGAATTTGCTAAATTTGTTCACTTTTCTGCGATTTACAAAAAAACGGTTTGGCTGGTCGTCACGCAAAATTGACAAACAATAGTCCTCTTCGAGATACATCGAATGGCTTTTAAATTTTTAAAATCGGTCAGGCCGTTTTTGGGAATACGTCGAAGAAAGGTAAAAAATCTGTTCACACATACGTGTGGTTCCAAATTCAGTCTCATTCGTTTCAGAATGGCTTGAAACGTCGAGAAAACATAAAATTAGCGAGTCGGATTTTTTTATGAAAACATAAACTTCTCCTTCGGGAAGTTAATAATTATATATTATATATAATAAATATTTGACTACGCCCTTCATTTTAAATTCGATTGATTTGTTTAGTTTATTTACATTTTGTGTAAACATATAGAGTCATCAAATTCATAAGCTCTCATATTTTGTCTATAAAATACGAATAATGAAAGTTACAGTGCATATAATAATATATTTGAAAACAATTATTATTCCTCAAATATTTCATTTCGTTTCAGCAATTTTCCTTGCCTTGCACCTCTAGTTTAGAATTTTTATCTGAGATATTTTTCAGAGGGATTAAATATTATTTTTCAAATGTATCATGGAGTAAATTTTCCGTCAGCTCTCTATTTAATTGTTCCATAAGAATAATTGTGGACAGTAGTCCGCCTTCGTAAGATTAAGTACTTAGGAAGATTAATGATTTCGGTGAAGAGAAAACAGAACGACCGTTGACAGGAGCATCGACTCGACTCGATTCCAGTGAATAGTTCGAATCAGGTCACTTTTTTAAGTAAAAAGACATCAATATACTTACATTTAAATATATACATTAGATACATATAGAATAGGGTAACTAGAATAAATGTAAATTTTATTAAATTTTCATTTATCCTAGTTACCCAAAATTTTCGATCCCCTACCACTCGGTCTTTTACGTCACCGGATTATCCTTTGGGCACTTAAAAGTTGATTTATTATGGACATTTTCATCGGGATGCCATTTATATTAAAATGGGGAAATAGCCGCCGTGTTCCTGTGTCGAGCTTTTCATCCATTCTGTCCCATCAAAACATTTTTGCGATAAGCAAAATACATGCAAAATACTCTTACGGTGGAGGACGACGATGACAATGACAATGGTGTCGACCTTAAATCGCTCCATACTATGGCTTTTGTAGACGATTTTAGCGCATTATGTAAATGGAGGAAAATTGACACATGTGACCTAAGTTATATTTATATATATTTTGTAAAAATTAGAAGCTTTTTCTATGTATTTGTCTCAAAACTTGAAGCTTTGCCGAAGGGCATTTCACAATTTACAGTTTGGCGTTGTCTACGATTTTAATTTTAAAATGGTTAATTGATATATGAGATTTTGAGATACTAAGTGAACTTAATTCTTTTCCAATTGAGAATTTTTAAGTGTATTTGAAAAATGAGAAAATTTTCCGAATTTTCACAATTAACAGTTAAAATTTGGACATCGAGTAATAATTTTGACAAACACTATTTATAAAGGGTCCGCCATATAACTTTTTTATTGGTAGCAATTTAGAATTTTTTGACAGCCATTTAAAAGTTAGACAGCCATTTCAATGAAATTATTTTCGATTATTAATCAGAAGGATTGCACTTTCAAATAGAAAAGATTTAGATTGAGAAAATATTCAGCAGTTTATATATAGCATTTTCAAAAAAAAAAGTTATCTGACGGACCCTATATATGTTTAGTAATATGTGAATTCTATCAGTGTTGTTTATTTTTATGTACAATTATAATATAATGTGAAACTAGTGGTGTATGGCATCGTGTCTTAAGGCAAGTTGCTGGAACTTACCGTACCTTAACGAATTGTTTGAGGAATATTCAATGTTTTCAAATAGATTTTATTATAAATACTGTAATATTTTCTAACATTTATAAGAATTATATAAACTTTAACTAGATTATGATATAAACTCTAACTAAAATTAAAATCTAAATTTTTTTCGATATGCAAAAAAAAATTAATTTTGAAATAATTTTTTTCCCCAAAAGTAATTGTTTCGTCAACACAAGTAGAAAGTTTTTTGAATCATTCAAATTGGATGCTTAATTCTCTCAAAACAGCCATTTTTTAACATTTAGCTCTGTATCTCCAAAACGGCTAGACCCGCCTTTTCCAAAAATTTATCACCACATCTCCTAATCATTACAAATTGAATGTTTTTTGGATCATACAAATCGGATGCTCCGTTTTCTCAAAATCTCGAATTTTATTTTGTGCACTTTTTGCTCCATATCTCTGTAACGGCTAGACCTGCTTTTGACAAAAACTAATCAGCACATCTCCCTATCAATAGGAATCGAATGTTTGTTGAATCATTCAAATAGGTTGATCCGGGCACCCGAAATCGTGGACGAAAAATTGCGGACACAAAACGCACAAAACACACATATACATTTTTTGTGAGGAATGACAAAATGTTCAGAAACCTCTGAAACGTGAATAACTCGAACAATTAGATCGTTTTTTGTTTTACATTTAAAAAATATTTTATCGATTTCATTATCGTGAATTTTTAATTTTAGATGGATTTTATTAACTTTGATTAATTTTACGTAAATTTACAACTTAGATTTTTTAATGTAGTAAATTAATTTAAAAAAAAATTGAGCAATATTACATGTGTTAAATTATTCATATTTCGATATAGTAATAAAAATTATTACTTTATCTTCCAAAATCGTTTATAACTTCAAACTTTCCAATTTTCAACACCTTTTAAACCGTTGAATAATAAAAAAAAACATTAAAATCAACCTTTTATCCTATATTTTATATCCGATTAAGAAATCAAACGAATTCCTACAATAAATGTCGAACGTATATTAAATTTTATTACTTTTGTCCCTTTGTGTCTTAATAGTAGAGTAATTTATTGAAATTTTAACATTTCCTATTAATGTTTGTCTCGATGTGAGTATTATTTATTAAATACATAAAATTATAATTTATGTAGATATTATTTTAGTGATTCTATAATGTCTTAAGTGTGTCGTAAATTAAATGGTTTATTGAAACGCGTTTTACATGCTGAGTATTTAAATTGATTCTGAAATACAATATGATTTATATATATATATATATATATATATATATATATATATATATATATATATATATATATATATTTAAAATGAATTTTTGTTAAGAAATCAGTCTTATGATTTTTAAAAGAGATATGAAAAAAATTGATATTAAAATAATAATATAAAAATAATGAAAACAATAATATTATACAGAAATAATATGAATGGTTCATATAAAATATATTTTTTTAATTGAAATTTTTCTGCAAGCTCATTTATAAAATTTTTAAAAATTTGCAAAAAATGATTAATTAATTACCTTTCATATACTTATACATATTATTTTACAGAACTTTATAAATTAATTGACAAAATAAAAAAATTTATACCATATACAATATTAGTATTTTTGTTTAGTTAATAATATTTAATTAGTTTAGATGATTTTACAGAATTTAATAAATTTATTCAAGAAAAACGTAAAAATTCTAGTACAAGATTATAATAATATTTTGGTTTACTTAATCATGTTTAATAATTTAGAAAATTTTATAGAATTTTATTAATTAATAGGAATAAATATAACTTAAAGTACAATATTACATTAATATTGTTGTTCAATTAATTATGTATTTTAAAAGTTTAAATTATTTCACAAAATTTTATAAATAAATTGAAAAAAAGTAAAAACCCAAGTACAATATTATATTAATAATTTTGTTTAATCACATTTTATAAATTTGGATAATTATGCAATTTTGTTTTAAATAATTTAAAAAAAGCAACATTTGTTACAATATAAAATTATTATATTTGTTTAGATATTTACAATTTATAGAACATTAATATATTAATTTTTTGTTCATTAATTTATATTATTTTACAAAAAATTTTATAAATTAGTAGAAAAAAATTGAAATTCTTATATAATATTATATTATTATTCATGTTTAGTTATAGTCACGATTTGTAAATTCAGATAATTTTACAAAATTTTATGAACTGATAGAAAAAAACCATATTATTACAAAATGAAATATTTTTGAAACATTCTTTTATTAAATGTTTGTTCGTTAATTTGTATTATTTTACAAAATTTTAAGGAAAAAATTTAAGATTCTTGTATAAGATTATATTATTATTATTTCTGTTTGATCAGTCACGATTTCAAAACTCTGATAATTTTACAAAAGTTTATAAACTAATAGAAAAAAGCCATTTTTCCAATATTTTATTTTACAAAATTATAATTACAAAATGAAATATTTTAGTACAAAATATTAATATTTTTGTTTGGTTAATCAAATTTCATAAATTTAGAATATTTTACAGAATTTTATAAATTAACAGAAACAAGTAAATTTGCTTGGTAAATATTAAATTAAATAAAATAAGTAAATATTCTTATTCAATATTAAATTAGATATTCAAGATTTTTTATATATAGTTCAAAATTTGTTAATACTGTTACTGAATATTATAAAACAATGCAGAAATTATTTAATATAACAAAAAATATTATTTATATCAGTATGATGATAATAGTTATTTATGAGCTTCTCGTAGGGTAAGTTATATTGATCGTCCAAAAAATCGTCGAAATTGGAAATTTTTGCATTTCTTTACGTTTTAGCAATTTCTGAACATTTTGGCATACCTTAGAAAAAATGGATGTATATGTGTGTATTTGCGGATACTAATTTTCGTCGACGATTTCGGGAACACGAATGAAGCGATTTGAATAATTCAAAAAAACATTCGATTTGTGTTGATAAGGAGATGAGCTTATTAGTTATTGGCGAAGGCGGGTTCAGCCGTTTCGGAGATACGTAGCAAAAAGAGCCAAAAATAGTAATTAAGTTTTTGAGAAAACGGAGCGTCCGATTTTAATAATTCAAAAAATATTTTACTTGTATTGACAAGATGAACAACTGATTACATTAAATTAAAATTATTATTAAATTAAAGGCAGATCCAGTGGTTTTAGAGATTCAGAAAAAAATTGCCAAAAGTCGAAAATCAGAAATTTTCTACAGTATGGATCAACCAACATGAATCAAAATCATGAACTTTCAAGTAATTTAAAAATTTCCAAAAAATAAGATTTAAAAAATCAAAAGTATTCAAAAAATATCAGTATTTAAAAAAAAAAATCAAAAATTCACGATTTTCCAAAGACATCCAAATGTTTTCAAAAGTTCAGTCAAAATTTAAAATTTTTATAGAAATCTAATTTTTTCCGAGTTTTCAACAATTCTATAGTAAGGTACGGGAAGAATTTATCAGAGTTGAAATAACTTAAATTAATTTAATTTCTTAATTTATTTTACTTCTTCAGTTATAATTTTTTTTTTCTTACACCTTTTCCAAGGTAAAGGTTCATTTTGTTCTTTTTATCCCACCCAGATGTAAGCGTTTATAGAGAATATATAAGAAAAAGTGTTGAATCTAACTTAAAATTAACAATTCATCTTTTAAAATAACTATATAACGTTTAGTTAAAAATTATATTAAAGTCTCGTGAACTAAACAACAGCGTTCACGACCAAAACAAATACTAACAAAAGAAAATACTTTTGTTATGAATTTTCAAAGGTTGCTGTTAATCCCCTGATAGAAAAGTCGTAAGTGATGACTAGTTATACATCTTTTGCCCTCTTCTTTCAAATATCAAAGTTAAAACCACCAACTAAATTAATAAGTAAATAATTTAAATATCAAAAACTACTACACAATCTTAAGTTCCACTCTATCTACTCCTATCCAATATTTTACTCCGGACATCAATTTTATTATTTTAAACGGAATTTAATAAATACTCTTATACCAATGCTCGTAAATTATTCTCGAAAAAGACAATTCCCGAATTCAAGAATCTTCTTTCGGCTGTGACAAATATCATCTGGTGTTGGTCCTCTCAGTTTCGATGCCAATACCTCGCACCGCCAGTCAATTGATTGATGGCGGTTTCCTTCGAGTTCTTGTCTAACAAGAACATAAGTAGCGAATAAAAACATATATAAATCGTAATATATATATATATATATATATATATATATATATATATGTGTGTGTGTGTGTGTGTGTATATGTATGTATGTATCTTTTAGTATTGCCCACCAGACCGATTTCTGGCCCGTCTAGATTTATAGGTCACATATGAACGCTTTTTGTTCTCGAGAGGGTGATCTCTGCTCTTGTCGACCGGAAAAATTAGATTTTGGCGTAAAAACGAATAATCACACCCCAATGTTATATGAAATCGATGTATAAGATTATACAAAACAAGATAAAAATGAAAAAAATAAACTAGTTGGTATTGGTATTTTGCCTTGAGCAAGTTACATGAGCTTCCCGATATGTGTATCTAATCGACTTCGAATCAATAAAAAACTAGTTGAAGGTGCATTTAGCCTGAAGGCAAGTTGCATGAACTTCCCGAAATGTGTAAATAATATACTTAATCAATCCAATTTTAAAATAAGCAACTTGATCTGCCTTTAACAATATTTTTTTATTTTATAATTATTAAGAAATTTATATTTATCACTATTATTGGTTATAAGAAAAAATATTTTTTATTCTTTTTTATTATTTTTAATATAATAATCTGAATACATAAGTGGTTCTCATTGTGACAAAATTGTATCGACGCATACGATTATTTTTCCAAATTGTAGAAAACGATGATAATTATTATAACTTGATTAAAGTAAAGAATTTCTTGATCATTTCACGACCTTGGAGACGAAGTATATTTTCTAGGCAGAGGCTTCATTATTTTTTTAAATTGTAGAAAACGATGATAATTATTATAACTTGATTAAAGTAAAGAATTTCTTTGTCATTTCACGACCTTGGAGACGAAGTACATTTTAGAGGCTGTTGATTCAATGATAATTACGATGATAATTAAACTACTTGTAGTAAGACCATGATGTATATCGCCAAAAAAGTTCCATGAAAATCGGCTTAAATTTTTTTTTCAACAGTTAATTACAAGAAAACGGCTCGGTAGATTTTCACCTAAATTTAATCAGCATCATTCCCAACTAATATCTTTCGAACAGTTTTTGATTTTTCAAAATCGGTTCGGTAGGATGAGCTTAAATGTGGACGAAAATTTAACACTTTTTTTCAAATTGCAAAGAAACGGCTTGGCCGATCGTCACAAAAAACTGACAAACGATAGTCCTCACCAAAATACATCAAATAGCTTTTAAATTTCTAAAATCGGCTCAGGCGTTTTTGAGAAAACGTCGATCAAAGGTCTAACTTTGACAAATGCCAAAAAAACAATACCAATTTTTGCAAACTTTGACGAATTTTTAAAGCTGAACCTGTTGTCGTAGGGCCGTAATATTTTAGTATGATCTAGAAGACTATGGTATCTACCGTCAAAAAAATAATCATAAAAATCGTCGAAATTTTTTTTTTAAAAACTTTATTACAAGAAAACGGCCCGGCCGATCTCTACCAAAAACTAATCAGCACGATTCCCAACCAATATCTTTCGAACGATTTTTGAATTTTCAAAATCGATTCATAACTGCGGGCTAAAACGTGGACGAAAGAGTTTTCACTTCTCTGCTATTTACGAAGAAACGGTTTGGCCGATCGTCGCACAAAACTGACAAACAATAGTCCTCATCGAGATACATCGAATGGCTTTTAAATTTTTGAAATCGGTCCAGCCGTTTTTGAGAAAACGGCGATTTACGGCAAAAAATCTGTTGGTGCACACGCACACACACACACACACACACACACACACACATACTTTTTCCAAATTTGGTCTCATTCGATTCAGAATGGCTTGAAACGTCGAGAAAACATAAAATTAGCGAGTCGGATTTTTTGATGAAAACATATACTTCTCCTTCGGGAAGTTAATAAATTAATTTATGAGTGATTAGAAGTATTCCGAGTGGATTTATTAAACATAATTGAAAACGAACGAACACATTAACCCGGAGTATTTTCTAAAAGCAAATTTTCAAAAATCAACAATTTTTATAATTGAACCAGTTTAATAGTTTAGTATGTTCATTAAAACTAGGTACTCTATCGTCCTACCAAGTAAATCGTCTAATTTTACTATTAACAAATATCAAAAAAACTACTCATTTTCTCAAACTTGGATGAATTTTTAAAATTAAACTACTTGTCGTAAGGCAGTAGTATTACAGTAAGTTCTATAAGCCCATGATATATATCGCTAAAAAAAATTCCATAAAAATCGGCTTAAATCTTTTATTCAACAGTTAATTACAAGAAAACGGCTCGGTAGATTTTCACCTAAAACTAATCAGTACCATTCCCAACTAATATCTTTAGAACAGTTTTTGATTTTTTAAAATCGGTTCGGTAGTGTGAGCTTAAATGTGGACGAAAAGTTTAACACTCTTTTTCAAATTACAAAGAAACGGTTTGGCAGATCGTCGCACAAAACTGACAAACGATAGTCTTCATCGAAATACATCAAACGGCTTTTAAATTTCTGAAATCGGTTCAGGCGTTTTTGAGCAAACGTCGATGAAAGGTCTAATTTTGACAAATGCCAAATAAACGATACCAATTTTTGCAAACTTTGACGAATTTTCAAAGTTAAACCAATTGTCGTAGGGCCGTAATATTTTAGTATGATCTAGAAATTTGGTCTCATTCGATTCAGAATGGCTTGAATCGTCGAGAAAACACAAAATTAGGGAATCGGATTTTTTGATGAAAACATAAACTTCTCCTTCGGGAAGTTAATTAAAGGACAAATATTCAAATTTTCAATTCGAGAAGTTGAAGATTTCTGAATGCAATTTGGGAATACAACGCTTATTTTTATTACGTTTATATAGTTTTTATAGATTTTGAAAAACAAATATATTATAAGATATAATGTAATTTATATAATAACACGATAACATTATTTTTATCACAAGAATTATTTTAATTATATATTTTTTAATTATATATTTTTTTATTATATAAAATATAATTATATTATTTAATTATTTATTTATAATAATATATTTAATATTGCAAAAATTAATGAGAACCAATTCTTTTTCAACTTGTCGTAGGGTAAGTAATAGTAATTGTCCAGAAATAGAAGTTGGATGTTTTTGTATATTTTACGATTTAGAGGTTTCTGAACATTTTGGCATACCTTAGAAAAAATAAAAGTATGAGTGTGTGTAAGTCTGTGTGTGTGTAGATACAATGTTTTGTCCACGTTTTCGGGCGCACGGATCAACCGATTTGAATGGTTCAAAAAACAATCGATTCCTATTGATAGGGAGATGTGGTGATTAGTTTTTGGCAAAGGCAGGTCCAGCCGTTGCGGAGAAATGCAGCAAAAAGTAAAAATAATAGCAGTTATTACCAGAACGCATAATCTGATTCAAAAAACTATTAGTTTATTATTACAAATAATATACAAAAATATACGAAATTATGTTTAGAAAAATATTTTGGAATTTAAAACAAAAATATTTTCATTTTCATATATTTTTTTAAATCTAGAAATTATTTCAAATACTGATTTTAATTTTAGCTAAAATTCTGAAGCACACTTATATACTTCAATTAATTAATTTTAACTTTGCAAATCATTTTATTTAATTCTTAAAAATATGAGATAAGATCCATCATCCTAACTTTGCTTTATCAAGTTTTGTTCATTAACTTCCCGTAAGATAAGTTATAGTAATGGGCCAAAAATTGAAATTGAAAATTTTTGCATTTCTCGACGTTTTGAAGGTTTCTGAACATTTTGGCATTTGATCTCTATGGAGGATATGCTGATTAGTTTTTGGCAAAGGCAGGTCCAGCCGTTATGGAGATAAGGGGTAAAAAGTTATGATATCATGACGAAACGTTAGGGAAATATTTTTTGTTTTTTCAAAATTGTTTTTAATCTCCGAAAAAAATTTTTTTAATATCGAGAATAATTATGATTTTAATTTTAATTCTAGCTCTAAATTCAAGTTCTAAAGCTCACATATATACGTTTTAAAACCTAAGATAACTAAATTTAAAAAATATTATTAAATTTATAATTACCGATCAAACTCTTATAAATATCATTATAACTTATAAATAACTGTGTCAAATTTACACCATTGAAATCAATTAAATATAATTTTTATTAAACTAAAACGTACTTTACTCTGTCCCATTTAAATCCAATCCGTATGTTTTGTCAAAAATTAAAATAATAAATTAAAAAAAAAAATATTTCACAATTACCGACTAAACTCATATAAATATCATCATAGCACAACTTTTTTAATTAACACTGTTAAAATTCATATCAATATGATTTTCATTAAATTAAAAAACACTTTACGCCGACCCATTTGCAACCGGTACTCCGATTTGTCTTTTAACCTGAAACGACCGTTGATTTTAGGTTGGCGTTGACTCAGACGTACCGGTACTAAAAATCAAAGTTTTTTTGGTATTTACAAAAATGTTCATGACTATATATACAATCTGTAATGTGAGATATTATTTTAATCAATAAAAAAAATTTACATACAATATTTATGTCATAATTGAAGAGATGTTGGGGTCACCATTCGTATCGATTTGATTCTACTTTTATATATGTAACTAGTTTATTACCAAGAGATACAATTTCATATTGAGACCTCTCACCGACTGACCCTATTTTGCATGTTTATAGAGTTATAAAACGTTATCAAAATCCGCAATACTCGTGTTTTTAGATTATCGCACGACAGGACCCATTTTTGGGTTCTCCGTGCTCCATTTATACGTTCAATTCAGATTAGAACACGCACACGGCTGTTCGTACCGGGTAAATGGTAATCCCTGATAAAGGAATGTATTATGATTTATTGCCCTGTTTTATTGCAGATTTCTCCTTTTTTTGCAGAGGAAAAGTTCAATAATAATGGAGGAGGGTTTATGTATTTATTACGATGCACGGGAATAAAAAGAATTAGTTTAAATTGACAAAGATATTTGATATTTACTATTCATACGTTAAATTCCTGTGTTGTGCAGGACTAAGTTTTTGGATGTAATAGAAATGTTATGGTAATGCTATATGTTACAAGTCTATATTTGTATGAGTTGATAGTAACTAATTGTCAAAGGTAAAATATATATTAAACTAGTGGTGTATGGCATTGTGCCTTAAGGCAATTTGCTGGAACTTCCCGTACCGTAACGAAATGTTCGAGGAATATTACACGTTTTCAAATATATTATTACAAATACTGTTACTTTCATCATTTTTGCTATCTTGTTATACCTGAGCAAATCAAATGTAAATCATAAATCAATTTATCTCCAGAACATTAACTATTGTCATTTAATTTCGAATTCAATTTCAAAATGAAAATAGTTGCCTAATTTACACAAAATTGAAAAAGTGCTCCCTTATAGTCACAGTCTAAACGCATTTGCAATTAATTCTATGCGACATTTTCACTTACACTGTGCTTAGCTTGGCGGCATTTTTACATTTTTCAATAGTTTTTACAAAATTCGAAAAGTGCTCCAGTACATAAACTTTCTAAACGCACTCGCAAAAACATTTGTACCAGGTTGTCACTTAGACTGTGCTTAGCTTAGTATGGATAATTTTTTTGAATTTTCAACCCGAAATTAGAAATTACATTTTTATAATTTACATAAAAAATTTGGAAAAGTGCTCCAGTAAAAAACAGTCTAAACTTACTTGCTTAAATATTTGTACTGGGTTGTCGATTAGTTTTTGGAAAAGGCAGGTCCAGCCGTTACGGAGATACGTAGCAAAGAGTGCAGAAAATAGAAATCGAGTTTTTGACAGAACGTAGCATCCGATTTGAATGATTCAAAAAACATTGAATTTGTAATGATGGAGAGATGTGGTGAATAGTTTTTGGTAAAGGCAGGTCCAGCTGTTTTGGAAATACGGAGCTAAATGACAGTTTTTGAGAGAACGGAGCATCCGTTTTGGATGATTCGAAAAACATTTTGTATGTGTTTACAAGTGAGGAGAAACAATTAGTTTTTGGCAAAAACATTTTTTTCAAAATTTAAGTTTTTTTTGAATCCGAAAAAAAAATATATTTTTATGACTTTCGAACATGATTCAGTTATTAATTTTAATTCTATATAAATAAATAAGAAAAATGTAATTTTGGGTTGAAAATTCAAAAAATTATGTATAAGCACAGTCTAAGTGACAACCTGGTACCAATATATTTGCAAATGCGTTTAGACTGTTCCTGTACTAGAGCACTTTTTCAATTTTTTATGTTAATTATAAAAATTTAATTTCTAATTTTGGGTTAAAAAATGCATTTACAGACAATTTAGTAATTTTGAAAATTTTCAAAAAAAAAATCTAAATTTTGAAAAAAAAATCAGTTTCAAAAAAAATCAAATTTTCGAAATTTTTCATTTTCAAAAAAAACCTAAATTATGAAAAATTACAAAAAAATGATTTCTTACAAAAATGTGAAAATATTTCGAAAATTTAAAAAAAAAATGAATATTTTCAAAAATTTCCAAACTCTCAAAATATTTAGAAAAAACCTTTTTTTTAAATTCCCAAAAATTTCAAACTTCTAAAAAAATTTCTTAATTTTGAAAAAAATTCTAAATTATCAAAAAATTTCTAAATTATCAAAGAAATCAAATTAAAAAAAAGTGACTCTTGTAAACATACACATAAGTTGTGCATGAAATACGCTCGCCGTCCATTTTAAAAAGCACTTATAAGTTTACAGTATGTAATAAATAATCTATTTGAAATTCAATACAGAACAATTATAGATTATTTTCATTCTTCGGATATTTAAGTACGGTACGGTCTAGCAATTTGTCTCAAGGCACGATGCCCCACAAGTTGGTATTATAGCTTTAATTTTTTTCCTTAATTTCTGTTATTATAAAATAAAATCATATAAACTAATTAACCTTTCCAAGTCAATCCTTTCCCCATTCGACATTTCGACTTCAATTTTCTGAATTCGTCTTCGAGGGCGAGTGGCGCCGATGACTAATGACCGCACTTCCCATTTTCTAAAAGGACATTTTACCAGGACACAAAAGGACTCTACGGGCAATGATTCTTTTGTGTTCGCGTTGTTGAGAGAGACCCTGTCGTGATTCGAATGGCTTTTGTCAACCCTACCACGCCGAAAGTCGAAGCTTAGTGGTGGAAAGTTGATGGTTTTGAGAGACGACTAGAAGGGGATGATCAGAAAAGTATAATGGACAGGAGGAAAATTCTATAGGTTATTTGAAAAAGTTGTTGAAAATATTTTGAAAGTGACTGTATACGTTATAAAATTATTGAATAACGTAAACTTATAAAAATTTTCTCCTATCCATTATACTTCTCTGATCATCCCCTTCTAATCGTATTTTTTTTGGTTTTGAGCACTGTTATTTAGTTTACTCTACGTCTACTCTTTTCAATTTAAATTGAAAATTATATACAGGCAGTGTAAACTAAATAACAGTGCTCAAAGCCAAAAATACTAACAACGAAAAAAAATATTTTTAACTTTCTACAGAGTAAGTTAGTAAGTAGTAGTATAGTAATAGAAAAATAATCGAAAATGAACATTTTTACATGTCTACGTTTCAAACGTTTCTGAACATTTTACTGACATACCTTAAAAAAATTGATGTATATATGTGTTTTTTTTCACAATTCATTTTTGTGTTAATCAAGACTTTAATGTCTTATTTACAAAATTGATATGAGCAAAAAAAAAATAGAAAAGTACAAAAAAAGCAATAAATTGAATATAAAATGTATATATGTGTGTATGTATATTTGGATACAATTTTTCGTCTACGTTTTCGGGCGCACAGATCAACCGATTTGAATAATTTAAAACACATTTGATTCTTATTGATAGAGAGACTTCCTGATTACTTTTTGGCAAAGTCAGGTCTAGCCGTTTCGGAGGTACGGAGCAAAGAGTGCAGAAAATAGAAATCGAGTTTTTCAGAGAACGGAACATCCGATTTGAATGATTCAAAAAACATTGAATTTGTAATAATGGGGAAAAGTGGTGACTAGTTCCTGGCAAGGGCAGGTCCAGCTGTTTTGGAAATACAGAGCTAAATGTGTAAAAAATGGCAGTTTTTGAGAGAACGGAGCATCCGATTTGAATGATTCAAAAAACATTTTGTTCGTGCGACTGGGAGAAGAAACGATTTGTTTTTGGCAAAAACATTTTCTTCAATTTTTTCGAAGTTTTATTTTTTTTAGATCACAAAAAATATTATTTTTTTTGAATATCGAAAGTGATTTGGATATGAATTTTAGTTTTAGATAAATAAAATTAAAAAATGTAATTTTTGGTTAAAAATTTAAAAAATCACCCAGACTAAGCACAGTCTAAGCAAAACTCTGGTACAAATATATTTGCAAGTGCGTTTAGACTTGTCAACACTACTGTTTCTGTACTGGAGCAATTTTTTTTATTTTTTATGTTAATTATAAAAATTTAATTTCTAATTTTGGATTAAAAATTCAAAAAATCATCCTTACTAAGCACAGTCTAAGTGACAACCTCATACAAATATATTTGCAAGTGCGTTTAGACTGTTTCTGTATTCGAGCACATTTCTAATTTTGTGAAAACTATTGAAAAATGTGGAAATGCCGCCAAGCTAAGCACAGTATAAGTGAAAATGTCGCACAGAGTTATTTGCAAATGCGTTTAGACTGTGACTATACGGGAGCACTTTTTCAATTTTGTGTAAATTAGGCAACTATTTTTTTGAAATTGAGTTCGAAATGAAATGACGATTGTTGTTAATGTTCTGGAGATAAATTGATTTATGATTTACATTTGATTTGCTCAGGTATAACAAGATAGCAAAAATGATGAAAGTAACAGTATTTGTAATAATATATTTGAAAACGTTTAAAATCATCGAATTTTTCATATCAGTACAGAATGAAATATGTTACGTGACAATACAACCAATAATATCAACTTGATTCGAATGATCAAATCGATGACCAATGACAAATCAGCATTCGCGGTGTAACGCATTTCCGTTCGCTGAGTTACTCTCTAGTCGCGCCTAAAGAAGTTTTACTTCAAACATTTTAAATGATTATAATAAATTATATTCATTTCATATCAAGATATTACATTTTTTTTATAAAATCTTTTACAATTACAATCGTCTCCTCACTTTTTACTTCGTGCTTATTTTTAAAAGGGTGGAAGCGTTCCTTTACCTAACCCTATCTCAATATCGAAAAACGATTACTCGTTATCACTCGGTACTTAAATCCAACATAAATATAATATACGATGGCATTACCATCACCTCAATAGATGATAAATCATCAATTATGGTGATTCTATGAAACTGGTAAGGAATAACCGTATATTATCCGGAGGGAAGACGAAATACATTCTTGCCCTTAAAAAAATCGCACATTTTGATAATAGAAAGTGAATAAACTTTCCTTTCAAAAACAAATGAGATAACACCATTTAACTAAACCAAAGTAATTCTTTGGTGAGAACTTTTCACCAAAATGTTTATATCTCTATTCTCACTTGTAATAATACCATTCGTATATAATTTTTTCCATTCATACATATTTATTTTATTATTCTTTTATCAAGTCGACACCGTTGTGAGGTTTTTTTTCATAGAAAAAGTGCCGCGGCCCTCCCGCGGTGGAGCGACGATGTAAAAATAAAAAATGATATAAAAAAAATGACGCCTGTGTAAAAAAACTGGACAATAAAATAGTAAGAGATATATGGAGAAAAAATGATTGTGAATACTTTGATAAAAAATATACAACAGATGATTATGAAAAAAATTAATCGCAGATGGTTAGAAGAGTTGGAACTGTTTGGGTTTGGATGAATAAATATTTATAATGGGAGGCGTATAAGAGTTAGTAGTGTGCTGATTAAATAATATTAAGTAAATTTTTAATATAATAAAAATATTATACATTTTTTAAATATGTCGTAGATTTTTTAAAAATACCGTGGATTTTCCAAGAATGTTTTGCATTGCCATAGAAATTGGTGGATCGTCTGAAAATTTATAATTTGTCAAACATTGAATTTTTTTTTTAAAAATCGTGCATTTTCTTAAAACTTCATGCATTATTTGTTCGAAAATATTTTGAATTATCAGTAAATATTGTAAATTGTTTATAACTATCTCAGATAATCTAAAAACATTGTATTTTTGTCTGAAGGCGTTACAAAATGTAAAAATATTGTAGATTTTTCAATAAATCATATTTGTCTTCAAATGTTGAGGTAAATATAGGAATTTTGTTTTTACTCTGGATATGGATCATCATTTGGTTAAAAAAAATGCGAAGCAATTGTCAAATATTGTAAGAACAAAATATTCCAAATGATAAAAATAATGTCAAACAACTAGAAAAAAAATAATCAAAATATAAAAAATCGTCATACAAATTAATGGATTTTTTTTATTAGTGTGCTGATTAAATAATATTGATTAAGTAAATTTTTAATATAATACAAATATAACATTAGGGTAAAACAATATAAGTACAGGACATAATAATTATTTCTTATATTGTTCAAAAATAAGAAGAACAATTTTAAGTAGAAATAAATTTATTTGAAATACTGGATGAATTATTCTTAATATTGATAGTAATTTGTAAATGATATAATATATTTTTATTATATTATTCACCATTATATGACTTTTTTAGTGATATTTATTTTTACGTATTTAGTTTTTATGATTTCTTTAAATTTCTTCGTTTTTTTAATATTCTATAGCAACGTTTATAACATAGCATATAAAAAATATTGGTAAAAGTTTTTAAGTTATTTTTTATTATTAAAACATGAATTTTTGTCACACTATAATATGTATTAACAATTTTAATTCCAAACTTTTGATTGAACTATTATTTTTACACCAACAAAATTCGTTAAAAATCATTTTATAAGTAGAAGAAAAAATTCATGTGTAAATTAAAATTAAATTTAAAATGAATTAAATTTTATATGTTCTTAGTACGAAAAGTTTTGAGTTTTGAGTTTTTTTATAAGATTTATATATGCAAATTGATCAAGATTTGTAATATTTATTATTTTTTAAGATTGAAAATTAACTCTGACTTTGAGTTATAATTTTACATATATTGTATTAGTTTTACACAATTATTTTTCATACATTTTTTGTCAAATTAGTACATTTATCAAATATAATACAGAATTATTTTTTTTAATAATATTTGGAGCAAATTAGCTTCAAGTTAAATCAAGTGTGCCATGACATAAACAAAAAAAGTGTATAAAAATATATTTAATAAATCTATGTCTAATTAAATCATCGTAGAGTTGCAAAGTATTAAATTTTAATTAAATAAACCTAATCAGTAATTATTTATGGAAATGCTCTCCAATATTAATCATAACATCAAAAAATCGACATAAACCAAAAAAATCATATAAAACAGTTTAAAGTATTACGCTAAAGTTATTAGAAAGTTATCAAAGGGTAGAACAAATAATAATTATAATAATAAACACATACAAACACACACGTACTTTTTCCTTAAATTTGGAAAATCCTTAAACATAAAATTAGTAAATCGGATTTTTTAATGAATGAGTTTTTGAATTTTTAAAATCTATTCAGAATTTGTGGCTAAAACGTAAACATTTAGGCAGTAAATTCATGAAAATGCAACGGAAGAGCGTTACGCCCGAACAGTTCGTCGATTGTGATTGGTCGTCGTGTCACGTGAGCGTGAAGCATATTATTCGGAATGTCATTAGATTTCAAATTTTTTAATGAAAACATAAACCTCTCCTTCGAAAGTTAAAAATATCTAACTTATTTTTACCAACAATTCAATTTTTTACTATCATCAATGCTCAAACAAACTTCCATCGACTAATTAAATTAAATCACTATCCATTTATCCTCAAAATCTTCCGGCATTCTTCGTACTCAATCACTATTATTATAATTCATATTTTACAAGAACAAATCGTGAACAATAAATCATTTTGGTAAACGAGAATTGTTTTTAATCATCATCATCATCAGGTGAAGATCTCTCATAAGACTGAATAAGGGAATTCAATATTCAATAATAACCGGGAAGAGATGTGTAATTATACCATAAATAATTGATTTAATAATAGATTTATATATATATATATATATATATATATATATATATATATAAATATATAATTTTATCAATTAAAATTTACACACAAAAGTCTAGAACGATGAGTGTTTAATTATGGCCCTTGAACAAGTTTTCGTTTTGTTTTATGAACGGATTAACCTTTGGGGACAGATGTGAAAAACAGTTTGTTTACGGGCCTAATGTTAAAATAGTTAGTTATAAGTGGTATTTTGCCTTAAGGCAGGTTGCATGAACTTCCCAAAATGAGTAATAATCAACCGAATTTGTGATTTAGATTTTAGATAAAATTTTTAACTGTTAATTTTGAAAATAAAGTTATCGCATTCAATTGCGATTTCGAATAAAATTTTCTAAAATTATCTGAAATTAAATTAATTATATTGTATAGACTGGTGCTTGAATGTCCTAAAATTGTAGTTTAATAAATCAAAATTTGAATTAATTTATATAATTCAACCCCTTTCGTAGGCAGTTTAGTGAAAAAAGTCGAAACATTTTTTTAAGAAACTTATTAAATTATTTTGTGAAATATTAAGCATCTGCTCTAAAAAAAATACTGGCACGATTACGTGTATCATGTACGATGATATTAGGATTTGCCGGTTTTCAAAAACCGGTTCTAAAAACCGTTTTTTTGTCGAAAATTATGGAATTCGAAAACCGTTTTTTTAGTGAAAAAAGTTGGTTTTCACTGTATAAATGGAAAATGACAAATATAGCCAAATATAAAAGATAGATAAAAGCGTTTGGATAATCAATAAGATTATCAAATCGATAAGATGATAAGATATCAATAGCATTTGATATCTTATCAGTCTGCAATGGTTTCCAGACAGGTTTTGTATATATTTAGATTTTTATACCAGTGTTTATATTAATTCAAATCAGTGTGACTTCTTCTTGAAGAAGTGAATTTCACTACTTAAACTAAAAAAAATAGTTTTAAACCCTAAAAGCGACAAAGAACAAAAAACTTGGAATTATTATATCAGGCTTTAAAAACAATTAGGCATAATTTGGTCGCAAGTATGAGAGTATTTTCTATTTCAGAAATTTTTGTGAATAATCAAAGAACACGTCTAAGTAGCAATTCGATAGACGTTCTCAGTTTTATGAAATCATATTTTATTAAACAAAAAAACAATTAGAATGTTTAAAATTAATTGAAATTGTTCGAAACAAACAATACCCGAGTTTAGCTTGATTGTTTTTAAAATTAAAATTGATATTAGCAAGTATGTATCAGCATGTATCTAATTTCAACTTAATGAATGTTTTTTATTTAAAAATGTATTATTTTTATTTATTCGAAAACTTTCCTTTCACTCTCATAAAAATATTTTCATTCTTATATGTGAAAATGATGCATGAATAACGAATAATTATTTTCAAAGTTATTTAATCAATATAAACTATTATTTGCTAGTTCTACTAATTAAAATTAAAATAATTTTGTTTACTATTCATAAAATTGAACAATAAATAAATTCGGTCAAATACTGCTTCAAATCGCCCTAAATTTGCGGATAAATTACAGAATATTCGAGCAAAAATTTATTTTCTATATAAAATTCGAAAACCGGTTAAAACCGGTTTTTTAGTAAAATTAAAATTCTGAAATGTCGGTTTTTGTATAAACCCTAGTTTCCACACCTGCTTTTATAATTATATCCACCCATTAACCCATCAAATTCATAACACGTCGAAAATCATAATTCCGCGCGAAATCTCCACCGTCGCACCGTCCCTATAATTTTGTTTTCGACAAGGTTGGTTAGTTGGGGGCGTTACGTACAAGTTACATACATGTTACGTATCAGAATGTGTAATTATAACGTAGCAGTTGAAAATCAATTATGGACTTATTACATAAACTGTTATCAGAAGTCGTTACGTTAAGAAAGTTACTGAGAGATTTAATTGTTTGTGTCACGGGCGACAACGGATTGCGGCGGATTGTCTTTAAAGGAAATTTGAAATTGGAAGGTAAAGTTGTGTGATATGTTGTATTCTGATAATATCGACTGTGGGATCAATGTTATGGCAAGGCTATGTCATGAAGAACTTTCTATACTAACAAAGACAAAAGCCATGCGGTTTCTGTGTAGTTAGGCGTATGTCTTAGGTTGCCATATAGAAAATCTAACCGAGAAACAGCACAGATTTAAAAAAAACGATCTTAGATAACAGGGTCTTTCTGACCCAGCTTCATAACATACGACTAACGTTGCAGTTTATGCGTAAAACGCCTGAATGCACAGCAAATACATGACATTTTATATAGATCATCTAATCAAGCTCAAATTTTCTTTCCAATCCCATGCCTTCGCATTAGGGTTCATACAAAAACCTACGTTTCAGAAAACCGGTATTTGATTTTTAATTTTACTAAAAAACCGGTTCAACCGGTTTTCAAATTTTATATAGAAAATAAATTTTTGCTTGAATATCCTGTAATTTATCCGCAAATTTAGTGTAATGAGCAGTATTTGACTTGAATTTATACAAAAACCGATATTTCAGAAAACCGTTTTTCGAATTTTAATTTTACTAAAAAACTGGTTTTAGGCGGTTTTCGAATTTTATATAGAAAATAAATTTTTGCTCGAATATCCTGTAATTTATCCGCAAATTTAGTGTAATGAGCAGTATTTGACTAAATTTATTTATTGTTCAATTTTATAGATAGTAAACAAAATTATTTTATTTTAATTAGTAGAACTAAAAAATAATAGTTTATCTTGATTAAATAACTTTGAAAATAATTATTCGTTATTCATGCATCATTTTCACATATAAGAATGAAAATATTTTTATGATAGTGAAAGGAAAGTTTTCGAATGAATAAAAATAATACATTTTTAAATAAAAAACATTCATTAAATTAATAATATCAATTTTAGTTTTAAAAACAATTGAGCTAAACTTACGTATTATCTGTTCCGAGCAATTTTAATTAATTTTAAACATTCTAATTGTTTTTTTGTTTAATAAAATATGATTTAAAAAAACTGAGAACGTCTATCGAATTGCCACTTAGACGTTTCCTTTATTGTTTACTCACAAAATTTTCTGAAATATAAAATACTCTCATACTTGCGACCAAATCATGCTTATTATTTTTAAAGCCTGATATAATAGTTCTAAGTTTTTTGTTCTTTAATTTGTGACTTCTAGGGTTTAAAACTCTTTTTTTAAGTTTGAGTAGTGGAAGTTTCTTCTTCAAGAAGTCGCACTGATTGAAATTAATATATACACTGGTATAAAAATCTAAATTAATATATACAAAACCTTTCTGGGAACAAATGCAGACTGATAAGATATCAAATGCTATTGAACCGAAATGATTTCAAGAATCAAAACGCTTTCATCTATCTTTTATATTTGGCTATATTCGTCATTTTACATTTATACAGCGAAAACCGACTTGTTTTTACTAAAAAACAGGTTTTCGAATTCCATAATTTTTGCCAAAAACCAGTTTTTAAAACCGGTTTTTGAAAACCGACAAACCCTACTCCGCATAAATTTCAATGAAAAATTCGTATGCAGATTTTAATTTCTGCGTCCTGCGATTTTTTACACGAGTTGAGCACAAAAGTACGATTTTTTCGACGATATTGTGGATGTTTCCCAGTTTAATTATGCCTAGTTTTATCGACAGTTCATCGTGATAGCATCGTGATGCAGTATGTGCATTTCAGCATTTTGTGCGTTTTATTGGGAAACGCATCGAGTAGACGGGGCGCTGATGGAAAAATCGCAAGGGTAATAAAAATATTTATATGACACGTTATATAAAAAGGTGTAACACTATGAAAAAGTTTTTTTTGTCAGTTTTTAATATGATGAATAACAAACACATGGAACAATATATATATATATATATATATATATATATATATATATATATATATATATATATATACTTTTTCTTTCTTCTCTGATTTTTCTTTTCCCTTTCGTTTCTCACAACCCGCTCCCACTCATTCACTACACTTGCATGACTACACTTGCGTTGTAACCTTGATCAGTGTCCATAATGCACCGCTATTAATAACATAAAATATAGGAGGGCAATATGTGCTCCTTCCATTTCTCGTTTGTTAATATAATAGTATATTATTATTTTACACAAATTTAGTGTTCAATCAATTTTACATCATAATTAATTTTTTCTTTTGTTTTTCCTGGTTTGGTATGTATAATTTCCTACTTTTTTATATATTTATATTTATCATCAACTTTGTATTTATGTTATATGTTTTTTAGATTACTGAATGATGACACATAAGTATCGAAACGTTTAATGGAATACATACGATTGAGCTGCAAAAATATTACAAATATGTATCAACGTCGACCAAACTATCATATATATATATATATATATATATATATATATATATATATATATATATATATATATAATATTAATATATTCAATAAGTCATAAGAAAATTCATTAATTTCAATAATAAATCAAATATGAAAAATTAAGTTTCAATATTGCATTCTTTTCATAGATAAAAATTAAAATCGATTTGTAAAATTATAGTCTTCCTTTGTCATTGCCAAGCTATATTTTTTTTATAAATTACGGATTTTGTAAAAAACGATTCTGTTATTTGCTCGCCTTGAATCAATTTATACTATCAATTATATATAAACACTAATTAAAAAAGTTTAAAAACAATGATGCTCTTTGTTTTGATATTTCAAACAAACTTGCTCATACACACAAAAAAATTAGTTTGGATCATAAAACTCTGAGTTCCTGTGTTATCTAGATATTTCCATTATAGACATAGACTACTAAGAATGTGTAAATGTAATATAGTAGTAGTGTTATATTTTGACAAACCATAAACATGATTGTAGATTTAAGCAAATTATAGTTTGTTATTTATAATTTCATGTAAATGCAAAATTAAATAATTTTTTAATGAAAAAGCTATTTCCAAAAACCGTGTGAGATCGAAAACGTGTAAAACGAGCACCGTGTAAAACGGGGGATAGGTGTATATGACAATAGGGAAAAATTTTGAAACCAAAATGAAAGTTCACAAATAAATTCTAAATAGATTTTTTATCACCATTTTGAGTCCAGCAGTCTATATTAAAACACGCTGATCTTCTTACTCATTTATTAACACTAATGGTCTCTATATGTATGGTCCCCAACTATATTTATTCTATATAAACTACCATCTATCTCCACTAGGGTGGTCCTTAGATGGACATTTTCGAATTTTCTTGCTACCAAGGGCTCAAATGATTCCAAATTGATAAAAAACAATTTCCTGAAAGTTTCAGCTCTTAATATTTTCTTTTTGATAGAGCGCAATTCAATCAAAGTTTTGTATGGAAATAGCATGGAAAAATTTTGCAGAGCGTCGAATTTTCAATAAAAAATGATACGAATTTTCACTTTTAATTCATTTGTCGCTAAGTTATACCTTTGTTTGTTATTTTTTTTAAATTTTCAAAATTTTTTTTATTCTCTTCCATACAAAACTTTGATTGAATTGCGCTCTATCTAAACGTTAATATTAAGAGCTAAAACTTTCAGAGAATTGTTTTTTATCAATTTGGAATCATTTGAGCGCTTCGAAGCAAGGAAATTCGAAAATGTCCATATTAATGGCCACCCTAATCCGCACATTCATATAAATACAACAGTGCCATCTGTTCATAGCGAAACACATATTAAAAGTTGCTATTTTGTCTTTTTTTTTGTCTTCAGAGTTTTAAAATGTTATAAATTTAAAACTGAACTAGGAAAAATGAGTAAATATTTTTTTTTGCTCCTTTACTATTTTATGGTTTTAGCCCACTGAATCCAGGAAAAAAAAACGGCCCCGCCGATCGGTTTAATGACATGCGTCCGATAATCGCCAAACTGGGCCCGACGAGGCGCACATGTCACGTTTCGCGTTTCAACGTGACATTTTGTAACGAACGAACGAACCTTTACTTTATGCGAATTTTGGATTTTCAGTCGAATTTGCTGTAAAGAAATTCTTGCATTCGAAAATAAACAAAACGCAACATTATCCTTCACCTCCTCCACCTGAAATTTCTTATTTGCAGTAACGTATGAAGTGTCAGATTTTTCTTATAAATTAATTAATTAATAATAAACAAAATCAAACTCCAATAATAATGACACAACTCTTCAATATTTCACCGACCTTCTGTATTTATTATATCCTTCTGTATTTATTATATCCACTGTCAGCCCACATCATTAAAAATATCCGAATGAAATAAATAATTGCAGTATCATTATTATCGTCGACTAATGAATAATAAATGCGATGATTCATCATTATTGCAATTTTATTCGAATTGATAAATGGTGTCCTGCTTTTGTAATTTTCACCAGTTCCACAATAAATAGAATAAACCACCTTATGCAATAATGATATTTGCGGTTATCTGAAATATTTTCCACATTTTTAAATAATATATATATATATATATATATATATATATATATATATATATATATATATATGTACTTGCGTTTTTGTATTTCGTGATTAATTTTTGATTAGGTGCATCAACGAGTAAAACATCCCATTCAGCATCCCAATATATAATATAAGCGTGAAATTAAATTTTGTTTTAGCTTCAACATTTTTATTCATTTTTAAGTATTCACGGAAATTTACGGTTATTATATGATAAATTTAATCTACAATACAATCTCTCAGATTCAATTAATTAACTAGGAAAAAAAATCACAGAGAAAACTAGGTAACTAGGAAAAAAATCACAGAGGAAACTAGAAAAAAATATCTCAGAGGATATCATAATAATTATAAAATAAAACGTAATTCCACCGCAAAAGTCAATAAAATAGTTTTCATAAATAAATTAAGATTGTTTTTAAAATCTTTGGTTTAATAAAATTAGAAATAATTTATTTATGGATTTAGCAAGCATTTCGAAATTTCTAGACTTAATTTATATAAATAAATATAATTTTTTTAGTATTGAACATGAAAACCATTTTTAATATTAGAATTCATTTCAATAATGCCTATCAGAATTTACTTAAATTTTTTGATTTGGAAGGTTGTGAAATGAACAAATACTTAAATAATAATCCGAATTTTTATTAACAATTTCTCGAAAAAGTAATTAGAGAGAATGCTAGAACTTGTTAATATTATGTTTTGTTCTGCAAATTAGTCATTTTATCAACGTTTTAAAAACCTGAGTTTAAATTTAAAACTCTATCTAAAAATTTTCAGCTGCGAATTGTGCTTAATAATAATAATAATAATTATCGATCAAGCTTTTTTTTGGTGAAAATTAACTAAAATTATCAAAAAATTCACAATAATCTGCTTGATCAATAAGAAATGATATTTATCAAATAAAATGTCAAATGGTAAAAATATTGAAAATAAAAAATAGCGAAATTTGCAATACAGACAGTAACTGTATAATTATGGAAATAAAAAATATCAAAGAACTGCATGATTAATTGAAGTTATGTAATTAATAATAATAGCAAAATTTGAATATATGAGAGAGTACAATATTAACAAAAGTTACCAACAATTTAATATATAATAATCTATCATAAATTACAAATATATCAAATATATAAAATATGCAAATTATAAGTGAGTTAGTATTTGCTAAAAATTTCTTGTTTAATAAAGATACAAATAAATTGAATTTGCAAATTTGGTCAAAACTCTATTATTAAAATACTAGGAAATTCATCTAGAATTTAAAAAAGTTATCAAAAATTTCAAATTGATCAAAAATATCAAAACTTGCTATATATAACAAATTACAAAATTAGAAAAAAAAAGTTAAATCATGAAGATATAAAATTATCACCAAGAACACAAATTAAACAATCATGAGCATTTAATTAGAGAATTTTTGTTATACCAACTATACTTTAAAAATTTAACTGTGAATTTAGTCATTTAGTATTTGTAATTATTTTAGAAAATTTACAATCAATAAACTTTTATATTTTCTCTTCTTTTATCATATAATTTACAAAAATTACTTTCCAAAAATAAACAAATAGAAAAATGTTTCTATAATGTCTCCTGTTGTTTTCAGAGCTTTCATTATTTTTATTTGTTCCTTTTATTTATTTAGTTAGCTTTTGTACAGTATTATTTATTAAAATTATATACAAAAACTCTCTCTGAAAATATCTAAATGTTCAGAAGCCCAAAAAAAAGTTCACTTTCTCACGTTCTTGTTTATTGAAAAAAAAAACATCGATAATATTATTGGGCTCTTGTACTTTTATATGACTTTGCTATCTTTATAGTCATGTTTTTGAATATATACTATTATATATATATATATATATATATATATATATATATATATATATAATATATATTAGTAATTCAACATTCCTGCATATAATGAAGTGCATGTACACTTTCATAAATGATGTTCTAATTGTGGGATAAGTACATGTTTTTTGTACATGATGACTATTAAAATTTAATAAACAACCAAAATGTTTCTCATTCTGATTTATTAACGTTCAGAAAAATTGTACATAAGTCATTTTCTATTCTCCCAGTAACAATTAGTTCGAATATAAACACATTTTAATAGTCCCCGTGTTCTAAAATATAATTTTTCATTTTATCGTCGGCCATATAAAATTTATTAGGTACAATATTTATATTCGTCGTATTTTAGAATTGTGTCGTAATTTTAGTTTAGATCCGTTGTAAAACAACAGTCGGGAATTCTTATGCTATTGTTTAGAAAACGTTCGCTATTTTCAGTTTTACGCCCTTTGGGCTCTCTTACAAATGATATCTAGGTTAACTATTTTGGGCCTGACAAAAAAAAAATCTAGCACTTTGTGTGGCCTGGACGGAAGTCATTGAAAAAATCAATGTTAATGGTCATTTTTGAAATTGCTGAATTAAGAAATTATTCCAAAAATGTCGAGAACATAGTATAAAAAAAACAAGTTTTTACAATAAACACAAGAATTATAATAAATTTATGAAAATATACTTTTTCGATGTATCACTTCTAACTAAATACATGGAACTTGGAAGTACTCTTCTTATAAAAGTGTAAATATCTCAATTTTTTTCTAGAAAATATATCAATTTTAGTATTTCCTCTTATAGTAGACATATGAAAGTACACTATATTTTAATTACAACTTTCTATAATAAACACAAGAATTATAATAAAATTCTAAAATTATATTTTTTCGATTACTTTTTTGATTTGAAAGTACACTTTACATGAAAGTGTAAATATCTCAATTTTTTTTTTTTAGAAAACATATCAATTTTAGTATTTCCTGTCATAGTAGGCATATTAAAATACATTATATTACAATTACAACTTTCTACAATAAACCCAAGAATTATAATAAATTTTTGAAATTATACTTTTTCGATGTATCACTTCTAACTAAATACATGGGACTTGGAAGTACTCTTCTTATAAAAGTGTAAATATCTCAATTTTTTTCTAGAAAATATATCAATTTTAGTATTTCCTCTTATAGTAAGTATATTAAGGTACATTATATTTTAATTACAACTTTCTACAATAAACCCAAAAATTATAATAAATTTCTAAATTCATACTTCTTCGATGTATAACTTCTAACCATATATACAAGGGACTTGGAAGTACTCTTCTTATAGAAGTGTAAATATCTCAAAAATTTTTTAGAAAATATATCAATTTTAGTATTTCCTCTTATAGTAAGTATATTAAGGTACATTATATTTTAATTACAACTTTCTACAATAAACCCAAAAATTATAATAAATTTCTAAATTCATACTTCTTCGATGTATAACTTCTAACCATATATACAAGGGACTTGGAAGTACTCTTCTTATAGAAGTGTAAATATCTCAAAAATTTTTTAGAAAATATATCAATTTTAGTATTTCCTCTTATAGTAAGTATATTAAGGTACATTATATTTTAATTACAACTTTCTACAATAAACCCAAAAATAATAAATTTCTAAATTCATACTTCTTCGATGTATAACTTCTAACCATATATACAAGGGACTTGGAAGTACTCTTCTTATAGAAGTGTAAATATCTCAATTTTTTTTTAAAAAACATATCAATTTTAGTATTTCCTCTAATAGTAGGCATATTGTATTGTAATACATTGTATTTTAATTACAACTTTCTACAATAAACACAAGAATTATAATAAATTTCTGAAATTATACTTTTTCGATTTATTTTAGTTTCAATTATTATTCAATTTTTACCTAATTTGCAAATATTTATATTTTTTAATTTTTAATAATTTTGACATTTGTAAAATGTGCCAAATCTCATTTTTTATTAATCAAGTCAATTGTTCTGAAATTTTTAATATTTTTTGTTAATTTTATATAATTTGAAATACTTCTTAATAAAAGTAAGTTAAAATTTTGTTTAGAAATTTTCATGTATAATTTTTGCTAATTTTCCAAAATCTGTTATTTTATTTATAATATATTATTTTTAGCTTATTTACACTATCCTTTAGTTTTATTTGAAAGTTTTTGCACTTAATTTGAGTAAAATTTGTAATTTATAATAATTTGCTAGCCACATATCAATAAATTTGTAATTTGGTAAATATCAATATGTTTATTAATATTTATGAAAAATTTTTAAGCAATGTCAAAAAATTTATTCAAAAATTACTAAAATAATAACAAAAAATAATGAAATAACAAGAATACTTAAAATTAATATAAATTTTAAACTACATAAAATTAACAAAATTTATCAATAAATTTAGGATAATTAATTCTAAAACAAATAAATTTTATTTGTCAATTTTATAACTTCGTTTTAATAATTTTGTAATTTTCTGATATTATTTTTGTTTCGATAACTATTCAATTTTTTTCAAATTCTGCAAACATTATTATATTTTTTCAAATTATTTTAGTAATCTTTTATATAGACAAGTTTTATTAATTTTATACTATTTAAGGTTTTTCTAAATTATGCTATATTTTTGATATTTTCATTAGCAAATTGATTTAATATTTCATATAAATTTTAATATGTATATATATATATATATATATATATATATATATATATATAATGAATATTAGAAAAAAACTTAAATATATAAAGATGCATATACATGTTTTGGTTTTATTACCAATGCAAATTTATTTGAATCATTTTATTACTTTTTGAATTTTCAATATAATGATTGTACCTGACTAAATTTTATGTGAGATATAAAATTCAAATAATAAATATATATATATATATATATATAAATAAATAAATAAATATATATAATCATATTAAATTTATTTTAAACATTTTGCAGTTCATCCAAAAATAGTATCATATGATTTGTATCCAATTTCCACATTATTTCAAATTAACGACAAATATGCACAACTTGCTTTGATATAAATAAAAATGATTGTTTTCATATTTCCAATACAAAAATGTAAAAACCAACACATCTAGTATTCGTATAAAAATATAAAACAAAAAAATCTCGCTTCAAACCAACAAAAATTTACGCAAATTTCCAAATCGTATTCTAAATTATTTCGTATTTAAAATCAAGCTGAAAAAAGTGTAACTAAACAAAATTTAATACAGTTTTTAAATGTTTTATTCAAGAGACACCACCAAATATAAAGCACTAAAATTTTTGACAACAAACAGAGAACAAGTCCCAAGAAAAACCCTCGACAAAATATGGATTGAACTTCAGGTTTCAATGGATAACCGAAAATTAATCAATACTTCCGACAAATCAAATAAATAAGGTATGAAGTAGTTTTTTTGCAAAATATGCAGAAGTTGAAGACAATTAGATATCGTTGGGATTGCATTCGCAGTGTTTACATTTAATTTTGTACAAATTTCATTCTGCACAACCATCAAGCATTTCACCCAATGAAAATTTTCATATTGCCAATAACGTTGAATTGTCAAAACCTGAATTTAGGATCAAGCAGCAATCATATTTATATTTAGTCAAAAATTTCTACACATGTCAAGATAGTTTTGGACAATTCTCTGGTACCTGCCAAAACACTTTTTTTTACTTTGATAAATCTATTAACTGTATTCAATTGCACGAGCTCTGGTAAAATTTTGCTGCCAAATTTATATTTGCACAAACCTGGTCATTGTTTCTTGAACAAAGTTTAGATCAACCTTCTGGATTCGATTATGATGTGGAGAGATATAAAAACACTGGACGAGTTTTTACGAATTACAAATTGGTGATTCACAGTCGACGGATTTATTTTTCATTGGTGTAGCAATTTTTATCCAAAATTTGGTGAATCAGATTAAATAAAAGTTTGTATCAAATATGTGGTTAATGATTTGGAATTGTCTACGTTCTGGAATCGGCTTTAACAGGACAAAATGCTTCAGAATTTATATACATCACTTTCCATGGACATTTGGATTTGTTTACGGATCTAGAAGATTTCATCAAATGACTTTTTACCAAAACACAATGGCCGTGTGTTTCAGTTAAAAAGTCTTTGATTTCCTCGTTCCACTGGTGCCAAAAGAAGAATATTTCCAAAATAACCACATACTGTTCAATCAATGTCCAAATAAAGTGTTCCAGTATATTAATTCAAGACCAAATGCAACCAATGTTCAAGAACTGATCAGAATTTGTAGAATTCAACTGTATTTCTGCAGTTCTAGCAAATACTTGCCCTTTCGATAGCTTAATTTACCAGCAATTCTGTATTTTTTTAATTTGACTAGAGTTTATTTCGAGTGCCAAGGCAAATTTTTAATGGAATCTACTCCAACATTTGCATCTGCTAACAAAGTTGAAGAACATACCTGAGTTTAACAAATTTCATTGTAAAGTTTCGTTTTTCTTCTGACAGCCATGGATATGACTTTATGACATTTTAACTAAAAATCCTGTCTTCTTATTTTTCTGCGACAATCACGAAAATCTAATGTTTTTCTACAATATGGAGGAGTTCGAGAACGTGAAAATTTTTTTGGGAACGTTTTGTCCCAAAGTGCTTTTTCGATACTTCTTATGAATCTAATTTGAAGTTTCATATGGTCTTTTGAGGAAATATAATGTCTTGAAATTACACTGGTGTTTTAATTTTTACTTGAAGTCACATCAAAAATATCTGAAAATGAGACAACAATGTAATTTGATCAATTTTAAATTTTTATTCAATAATTCCAGACAAATACATAGTAATGTTTTGATTTTTTCATTAATTGGTCTGGTTTGTGTGTGTGTTAATAAATATTGCAGTCATATTGTTAATAATTAATTACATTGAAATTATTAATACAGATTTTTGGATGCTAATGTCTAATCATGCTAAATATTTATTTATTAATTTTAAACAATTCTTTTCAATTTTTTCTACTCAAATAGTAATAATTTTATCAAAACTTTTATTTTCTTATATGTAATATTTTTTTGATGGTTCTCTATACAAACTTTGAGTTGTTAACTATTAAAACTATTAAATTGAATAAATAAAAACATTTAACTATTTAGAGGTTACTACAAAGTAAGGCAATAAATGAATTATTTGTTTACCTTGTGAATAAAAAATAAACAAATAGAATAAAATATATAAATGTATAAGAAAATAAATTAATTTTTGAGTAAAAGAATATTTGAATAAATTGTTGAAGCATTATATATAAATAAATAAATAAATAAATAAATAAATGAATGATTGCATAAATAAGTACATGATTCAATAACAAATATATAAATTACATCAAAAATAAATATATTTATTTAATGACTTATGTACTTTTTTAGATAAAATTTATAATCAAAGTTAACATTTAAAAATCTTCATTCAATATTCTTAGAATTTCGTGAAAATATTTTCCATTTGAAAATTATTTATTAACTTTCAAATAATTTAATTAAAAATTTATTACATAAATAACCAAATGTGTATATAAATATATTAATCAATCAACAAATAAATAAATTTGTCATGAAATAATTTAATATATAAGTAAATAGAGATACATTTGGAAATCAAATAATTGACGTATTGAATATCAAAATACATGACAAATAATGTATTTATAAATTAGATAAAAAAGTGATATAAATTAATTAAAAGTTGATTCATGAATTAATAAATTATTAAATTTAGTCAATGAATAATTGATTAATATATTTGGTAAAACATGACAAGTTTGATAAAAATTAGCATGGATAAAATATTCATATAAATTATTTGTTTTAAATATACATACCTCTAAATTTTCCTAATTTTGCGCGTACAATTTTAAAAATACATATTATTATAATTTTCACAATTTAATAATAATTTTTACACTTTACATAATTTAATACTCTAAACTTTCATAATTCACGTACTTTTTTGTAAAATTTTATGAAAAAAGTTTAATTTCGGATAAACGAAAAATTTTGTGTAAAACCTTTTAAAATTTTGAGAGAAATAATATTTGCCACTTGTTTTCTATTTCAAAAGCATACTTAGAATTAATATTTAATAAAAATTAAATATTAAATAAAAATTTCAGAATGATCGATAATTTATCGATATTGTAAAAAATATATTAAATAATTGATTTTAGACTTTTGGTTAAGATTTTAAAACCTAAAAGTTGATTTCAACAATACTATATAATTATATAGATATAAAATTAGGTGTAAAAATAAATTTAAATATAATATTTTTTGTATACAGATTTGTGTTTGATATATAAATAATTATAAAATTCTAGGATTATTTTACAATGTGTAACTAGTTATCAATAATAAATATTTATTATAATTTATATCGATATTTCGATACAAAATAAATTCTTTATATTCCATTTAATTCCTAGTAAGCTATTTTAAAATGAAAACAAACGGTAACTCGTACTTTTTTTCACAAAGCAAATAAATTTTCTAAAATGTAATTTAAATTTAGTAAAACATGTAAAAAATCTCAAAATTTAACAGTAACTTTTCTAAATTTGACTTTTGTTGACGACTTTTATTAAATGGTGAGTTGCTTTTCATATTTAATTTAATTTTAAGAAAAAATTGTAATATTTAGCTCTGACATTTCTAGTTATACATGATTGTATATTTAGTATTATATCAAGTAAATGAAATTAATACTGTTGAAAATATAATTATTGTAATTATTATAAAAATATTTTCAATAATTATCATATGTATTAAAATATATTTTCAAACGTTTTGATAGAATATATCACATTTTTTTTAAAAAAAATGTGTCAAATATTTTCCTGTCTTGTACATATTATTGACAATTTTTTAATAACGAATTTATTAATTAATAATATAGCAAAAATTAATTCTAATGCATGATGTTCCACAATTATTCAAGTTATTGTTTAAATATATGTAGATATGATTTTTATTTTAATTTTATTCAGTACTTTAAAATTTCAACAATATGCTATGATTTAAAAATATAAATTTAAAACATCATAATGAATACCAAAAATTGCAAAAACTAGTTATATTGAAATAATATTCAAAAAATACTCAAAATTTGTACTTACTAAATCTTATGCAACATGATACAATTTTTAGGGTTGTAATTATATGTTATATATATAACAAATTTATTTAAAATATAAATCTTTATTGAAACCAAATGTCATAAAATGTTCAAAAACTATAGATAAAACGTTATCTGTAATATAAATATAATTTATGTCTAATAATAAATAAAACTCCAATTTAAATCTGTACCAAATAAATATATTTTCCAGATACTCCTTCCAACATGCAAGGCTCCATTCAAAAACAAAAACAACTTCATCATCAAAGTTACAAATTTAATTTTGAAAATAGAATTCCATAAAAAAGGATTTTGGAACAGCAAAAAGTACAACAAATTTAACTCACATTCAGAGGAGATGAAGTCAATCTACATTTTCAAGTAAAAATTCTCTTCACTCTCATAATTAAAGTTTAACTGTGTCTTCTTTGATATTACTTGGAGGGGAAATTTGTGGTAACAAAATCCTGGACAAATTTTTTATTTGTGTCACTTTTTTTTTTCAACTTCGGGGGAAAGGAGCACCACAAATTTGGAGTTGCATACAAAATGCATTTGGGGTGCATTTGGAAGAACTCCAATTTCCAAAAGACAATTCACGGATTTGGATTATTTCAATTCCAGGACATTGGTTTTATGAATTTCTATCATATCTGATTTAGCAGCTGATATGTCGCCATAGAACATCCTTTATTTGAGTTGGATTTATTAATCAAGAGCCAATAGGTTCTGCGTGCATGTTTTCCTGATACCTGAACTAACACTGAGATTCTTCAATCCGTGATTAATACTTGTTCAAAATTATATTACACGATTTGGTGACGTCCAATTTGACTTTTTTGCAAGTCTGTAAAACTCTTCTGGGAACTTCGAGTCGGCCACAAGAAGTCCTCGATGAGATTTTATTAAAGCAAAAGTTTTGATTTCGTCCTTTAGATACTGTTTCATCTCCCAAGTACTACATATGTCTATGTATTCAACAGAATTGAAGCAGCGTTTTGTCCAAAAAAACTGGATATTTGTTTTCAGGCATATCTTTTAGTGAAAATAAAGCTCAACATCACCAAATATGATAAAATAATTTCAATAAGTGTTGGAGCTGTGAAGATTTGTTTTTACCATTTGGATATATTTTAGAGAAATCCTCACCTCATAAACAACACGCACCTTGCTCCATTTGGTTAATTTTCGGACAAATTGTCAGGACATGCTTAGAAATCCAGATTTGCTGTCCAAAATTTTCTTTGATATTTCAAACTTTACATCCAAGTTTGACACATTTGTCTCGATTTATCAATTTGCCCAAAGTTTGTAATAAAATATTAAAAAGCTATGTGGTTTTAAATCAATACGTGTTTAATTTTGTTTAGTTACATATTTTTTTCAGCTTGATTTTAAATACGAAATAATTTAGAATACGATTGGAAAATTTACGTGAAATTTTGGTGATTTTGGATCGCGTATTTTTTGTTTTAGATTTGCAATACGAATACTAGATGTGTACGGTTTTACTTTTTTGTACTGAAAATATGAAAACAATCGCTTGTATTGATATCAAAGTAAGTGTGAACATGTTTTGTTAATTTGATTTATATTCATGAATTTTATTTAAATCATATATTGATACATTTTTATAATTATATCAAGAATTATATATATATATATATATATATATATATATATATATATATATATATATACATCTATTTCTAAGTCTGTTTATATAAATTAGTTACAAATGTGATTCTGTTGAAATCGTTCGACATCGTTAATTTGAATTTGATGAAATGTTTGTATAATGTTGTCTTTTCTGTATCTAAAAGCAAATGTTTTCTTTATTTGTGTATTTAGTATTTTATTTGTAAATCTTTCGAACGATGAATGGAAAATACTTGAAAAATGTTTATCGACAGACGAAATGTTAATTAACTATGGAGGAAGAAACTTGAAGGAATTTATATATATATATATATATATATATATATATATATATATATATACGTGTATGCATATAAAATATATATTTTCAGTCATTCATTCAATTATTAAATCACAAGCAAAGTTAAATAATTCATAAAATAAAATAATCTGAAATACTTTCTGAATTCTGGTTTGACTCCAATACAATTACAAAAAATTAATAAAACTACTATTTTTTTTAATATAGGCAAAAAATACAAAATAGCAAATTGTAAACTTTAAGATATGTATAATAATTAACACTAATCATGTAACCTTATTTTCAATCAAATATTTCTATATTTACTATAATAACAGTCAAAAAAATTATTTTACAAAAATATACTCGAAAAACTTGATTTAAAAAATACATTTTGTGCATATATAGTAATTTAAATATACAATAAAATTATTAATTTAATAAAAAAATACGTTTTACATTCAATTTTATTATTAATTATTTTATTAACATTGTTCCTTAAGCAACTTTAATTTTGAATTGACCTGTATATGAATTTATGTATAATATTCTTAATAACTTTTGAAATAAAGGTTTGAAGTGAATAAAATATATGACAAATAACACTTTGTAATGTTTTCTAACATTGTAACAACCTACAGCAACTTGGTATACTTTAAAATAGCAATTAAAAATATTAAATCATTCTTGATTACTGCAACTGCTGTAACATTTGAATGGTTTGTCCAATTTAAAAACAATATTAAGAAAGTTTTTGCAAAAATTAATTCTTTATACTATTTTTTAATACTGTAGAGCTGTACAACAATTCGGTAGAAAATTATTTACAATTGAAGTTCGGCAAAAACTGTTTAGTGCTTTAAATATGTATTTACTTGTGCTAAAATCCATATTAACTTTTAAACTAAACTCGTAATATCAATTTAATATATAGAGTGTTTGTAAAAAAATTAAATAATTTAAAATGTTTTCTTACATTGTACCACCCTACAGCAACTCTGTATATTTCAAAATTGACATTGAAACAAGGAAATTATTCATAACGTTTTCATACAATGCAGTGCGACTACTCGTAATATCTTCTGTAATTTTTCAATAGTTTGTCGAATCTCAAAGTGATGTTAAGAATTTTAATGCAAAATTGAATTGTCTTTAATATTTTTCAACACTAAAATACTCTATACCCACTCTCTCTACTTTAAATTGTACTCAAAGCAACAACTTTAATTTTTGGATTGACTTGTGATACAGTGCAATTATGCATTACATTTGTAATAACTTTTGAACTATTTGCCCGATATGAAACCAGTAGTACAAAGTTTTGTACAAAATCCAATAATCTAAAATGTTTTCTTACATTGTAACACTCTACAGCAACTCTGTATACTTCAAAATTCACATTGAAACCAGGAAACTATTAATAACGTTTTCATACAATGCATTACGATTACTTATTATAAGTGCTATAACTTTTTAATAGTTAGTCCAATCCAAAAGTGATATTAAGAAATTTTATGCAAAATTGAATTGTCTGTAAAATTTTTTAATACTAAAATGCTCTATAACAACTCTATATACTTTAAATTGTACTCAATGCAACGACTTTAATTTTGAATTCACTTCTGATATAGTGTAATTATTTAATACATTTGTAATAACTTTTAAACTATTTGTCCGATATGAAACAAATATTACAAACTTTTATAAAAAATTGAATTGTGCATAAAATTTTCTAACACAGCAATGCTATACATCAACTCGGTATACTCGAAATTTTCATCTAAAAAGAGGCTTTCTATAAAATAAGAACTTTAATAATGAATATACTTGTAAGTTTGTTGGTGCAATTGTTTAATATATCTCATGTAACTTCAATACTAGTTATTTTTAATATAGAAAATATTATGTAAATTGTTTTATATATATTTCCATTTATCATCGTAGTGCCCAACAGAAATTGGATATATTTAAAAATCAAAAATAATATTAATAAAATTAATAAAAAAATATTTCAAAATGTGTTCATATAGAGTTAATTTGAACGTCTTACAATTTTGAAATAATTTGTTAAAAACTTAATAGAAATTCGTAATAATTTAATTTAAAATATTTTGTTGTATTAAAAGAAAGTCTTCATGATTGTGTTTATTCTAATGTTTCTAAATATATTAATTAAAATAGTTTATAGATAATTTGATTTCTATTGACGAATTTATTTTGTTTTTAAAAATAAGTACTAGAGTAATAATACTTGTTAACGTTGCGAGAAGTTAATATTTAACTTGTACATTTTGGAATGCATTTTTAAATATATATATATATATATATATATATATATATATATATATATATATATACAAAATATATTTCATTTATAACGATCTCTTGATTACACATTCAATATATACACAAAAAAAACGACTCAGCTATCTTCAAAAGAAGAATCATCATTAAAATGTTTTATTACAAACATGACTATACGTTTTTCGTGCCATTAATAATATAAATGATGAATCCAAAAGATGTGTTAAGAAAAGATTAAAGATCGAAAAAAAATGTTAACAGCATCACTAACATTTAGTTAATTGGATATAAATTGTATTTAAGAAGTGATAATTACGGTTTATTTATTATGTACCAGTTGGGAGAAATAAATATGGGATTATTAGAATCATATTAGAATTAAACAGCTTTAGGAATTTTTAACGGTTTAATATTCATATTTTGTCTTTGTTTTTTTGTGAATATATATTTTTGAGTAGAACTGGAGATGGGTTAAAACAGGTCTCGAAACGTATGGTTACGAAAATATGTTTTTTTATTTAGCGATTGCATGAAGTTAAGATTTTTTTTATACCTGTTTAATTTTTTTATATTTATTTATTTTTTTGTTATTGCATTTCATAAAAAACTTAAATATACATTTTAGAATAATTTAAATATATAACAAAAACAAGAACATTTTAAAGTACAATGAAATTATTCAATAGAACTGAATTATTTTTTTTCTTTGGTAAAAGTTGTTTTAAATAATTGCTTATATTTTTAAAATATTTTTAAAAATGTATTTTCTTCACAGGGCTGTTTACCGTAAATTGTTATTTATGAGAACATTTTTGTATATTTTTTTTACAAATACTTTCAAATTATTTTTGAAATATAACTTTAATTAAGCTAATGTTATAATTAAGTAAATTTTCTTAGGCTTTGTTTTAGATAAAAATGGTTTTAAATAAGTACTTATATTTTTTAAATATTTTCAAAAATGCACGTTTTTTACAGAATCATAGCTCAAAGGTTGATTTTTACGACGACATTTTCGTATAATTTTACAAATAACTTGCAAATTATGATTCAAAAGTAACTTTAGATTAAATTAGATGATAAACAATTAAATTTTCTCAAGATTTGTTTTAGGAGAAAACTGTCTAAAACGAGTGTTTATATTTTTAAAATATTTTTAAAAATACGTATTCTTTTTGGGATGATTGCCTAAAGGTTGTTTCTTACGAGGACGTTTTTGTACATTTTTAAAAATATCTTGCTAATTATGTTTCAAATGTATTTTTAGCTTAAATTAGGTTATAGTTATTCAAATTTTTTAAAGTTTTGCCTCAAGTAAAAATGATTTTAACAATTACTTATATTTTTAAAAATAATTCTATAAATGCTCTTTCTAAATATTGTTGTTCATTTTAATTTCAATACGTGTTTTTCAATATTTTTTTTGTCATAAATTATTTTACATAAATTTTAGCACCTTAGAAATTATTTATAACTATCAAATACAACAACTTATAAGTTCTTAATTAAATTATAAAAAAATCACAAAAATTTAATAATAATTATTTATTTACTGCTGGTTTGTGCATTTAATTTTGTACTTTAAATATAATTATTTATAAAAAAAATATTTAGAATAATCTAGTTCTAGTATTTTTTTAGACACCATATCATTATTTGTTAAAATGAAATTTTTTGAAAAACGCTATAATAATATATTTTAATAATTCAGTTTTTAATATAATCTAAATATTGTAAGAAAAAATAGTAATTGTGTTACCCAATATTAAGTGTAAGAAAAGTTTTACAACATTTTACAGGGAAAAAATGACTTACACCTAGTTTATTAATTAATTGAATAAAGTACCCTAAAATAGGCATATATATATATATATATATATATATATATATATATATATACATTCCTTCAAGTTTCTTCCTCCATAGTTAATTAACATTTCGTCTGTCGATAAACATTTTTCAAGTATTTTCCATTCATCGTTCGAAAGATTTACAAATAAAATGCTAAATACACAAATAAAGAAAACATTTGCTTTTAGATACAGAAAAGGAAACATTATACAAACATTTCATCAAATTCAAATTAACGATGTCGGACTATTTCAACCAAATCGCATTTGTAACTAATTATATAAGCAGACTTATAAACACAAGTAAAAATATCACAAATGATTTGAATAAAATTCATCAATATAAATCAAATTAACAAAAAATGTTCACACTTGCTTTGATATTAATACAAACGATTGTTTTCAAATTTTCAGTACAAAAAAGTAAAACCATACGAATCTAGTACTCGTATTGCAAATCTAAAACAAAAAATACGCGATCAAAATCAACAAAATTTCACGTAAATTTCCAAATCGTATTCCAAATTATTTCGTATTTAAAATCAAGCTGAAAATAAATGTGACTAAATAAAATTAAACACGTATTGAATTAAAACCACATACAATTTTAATATTTTATTACAAACTTTGGGCAAATTGATAAATCGAGACAAATGTGTCAAACTTGGATGTAAAGTTTGAAATATCAAAGAAAATTTTGGACAGCAAATCTGGATTTCTAAGCATGTCCTGACAATTTGTCCGAAAATTAACCAAATGGAGCAAGATGCATGTTGTTTATGAGGTGAGGATTTCTCTAAAATATTTCCACATGGTACAAACAAATCTTCACAACTCCAACACTTATTGAAATTATTTTATCATATTTGCTGATGTTGAGCTTTATTTTCGCCAAAAGATATGCCTGAAAACAAATATCCTGTTTTTTTGGACAAAACGCTTCTTCAATTCTGATGAATACATAGATATATGTAGTACTTGGGAAATGAAATAATACCAAAAGGACGAAATCAAAAGTTTTGCTTTAACAAAATCTCTTAGAGGACTTCTTGCTGCACACTTGAAGTTCCCAGAAGAGTTTTATCGACTTGCAAAAAAGTCAAATTGGACGTCACCAAATCGTGTAATATAATTTTGGACAAGTATTAATCACGGATTGAAGAATCTCAGTGTTAATTCAAGTATCAGAGAAACATGCACGCAGAATCTCTTGGCTCTTGATAAATAAATCCAACTCAAATAAATGATGTTCTATGGTGACATATCAGCTACTGAATCAGATATGATAGAAATTCATAAAACATATGTCCTGAGATCAAAATAATCCAAATCCTTGAATTGTCTTTTGGAAATTGGAGTTCTTCCAAATGCACCCCTAATGCATTTTGTATGCAACTCCAAATTCGTAGAACTCCTTTCCCCCGAAGTTGAAAAAAGAAAATTGTGATACAAATAGAAAATTTGTCCAGGATTTTGTTATCACAAATTTCCCCTCCAGGTAATATCAAAGAAGACACAGTTAAACTTTAATTATGAGAGTGAGGAGAATTTTTACTTGAAAATGTAGATTGACTTCATCTCCTCTGAATGTGAGTTAAATTTGTTGTACTTTTTGCTGTTCCAAAATCCTTTTTTATGGAATTCTATTTTCAAAATTAAATTTGTAACTTTGATGATGAAGTTGTTTTTGTTTTTGGATGTAACTTTGGATGTTGGAAGGAGTATCTGGAAAATATATTTATTTGGTACAGATTTAAATTGGAGTTTTATTTATTATTAGACATAAATTATATTTATGATACATATAACGTTTTATCTATAGTTTTTGAAAATTTTATGAAATTTGGTTTTAATAATAATTTATACTTTAAATAAATTTATTATCTATATAACATATAATTACAACTCTAAAAATTGTATCCTATTGCATAAGATTTAGTAAGTAATAATTCTAAGTGTTTTTTTAATATTTCTTCAATATATTTTATTTTTGTAATTTTTTGGTATTTATTAGAATATTCTAAATTCATATTTTAAAATCATAATATATTGTTGAAATTTTAAACTATTGAATAAAATTACAACATAAATCATATCTACATATATTCAAACAATAATTTGAATAATTCTTGAACATCATGCATTAGAAAGAATTTTTGTTATATTATTAATTAATAAATTCATTATCAAAAATTTGTCAATAATATATACAAGACAGGAAAATATTTGACACATTTTTTTTAAAAAAAATGTGACATCTTATCAAAACGTTGAAAATAATAAATACATATGATAATAATTATAAATATTATTATATTTTCAACAAAATTTAGTTATTAGCTTTATATAATACTGATTTACCAAAATCATGTATAACTAGAAGTGTCAGAGCTAAATATTACAAATTTTACTTAAAATTAAAGTAAAAATAAGAAGCGACTCACCATTTATTAAATGCCATCAACAAAAGTTAAATTTTGAAAAGTTACTGTTAAATTTTGAGATTTTTTTCAGGTTTTACTAAATTTCAATTACTTTTAGAAAAATTATTTGCTTTGTGAAAAAATGTACAGGTTACCGTTTGTTTTCATTTTAAAATAGCTTACTAAGGAATTCAATGAAAAATTAAGAATTTATTTATATCGAAATATCGATATAAATTGTAATAAATATATATTATTGATAACTTCTTGCTAATTTTAAAACAAATCTGTGAAATCGTAAATTTGTATAATAATTTATATATCGAATACAAATCTGTATACAAAAATATTACATTTGAATTTATTTTTATACCTAATTTTATATCTATTAAATTATATAGTATTGATTAAATCAACTTTTATGTTTTAAAATCTCAAATCAAGTTCACAAATAAATTATCCAATATATATTTTACAATATCGATAAATCATTCGATCATTCTGAAATTTTTATTCAATATTTAATTTTTATTATATATTAATTCTAAGTATGCTTTTGAAATAGAAAACAATCGGCAAATATTATTTCTCTCAAAATTTTAAAAGGTTTTACACAAAATTTTTCATTAATCCAAAATTTAACTTTTCTCGTGAAATTTTACAAAAATGTACATGAATTATGAAAGTTTAGTGTATTAAATTATGTAAAGTATATAAATTATTATAAAAATTGTGAAAATTGTAAAAAGCTAGTTTTTTAGTGCAAATCAGGAAAATTTAGAGGTATGTTTGTATATATTATAAAAAAAATCTGAATATTTTATTCATGCTCACTTGTCATGTTTTACTAAATATATTAATCAATTTATTTGTTGACTAAATTTAATAATTTATTAATTCATGATTTAACTTTTAATTCATTTATATCACTTTTTTATCTAATTTATAATCACATTATTTTTTCATGTATTTTAATATTTCATAGTTCAATTATTCGATTTTCAAATATATCTTTATTTATTTATTCATATATTAAATTATATTATGGCCAAGTTATTTATTTATTGATTGAATAATATATTTATATACACATTTGATTATTTGTTTATTCAAATGGAACATTTTAATTCCACCAAATTCTATGAATATTGAATCAATTTTTTAAATGTTAACTTTGATTATTAATTTTATCTAAAAAAGTACATAAGTCATTATATAAATATATTTAATTTTGATATAATTTATATATTGATTTTTTAATCATGTATTTATTTATGCAACCATTTATTTATTTATTTATATATTTAATCCTTCAACAATTTATTCAAATACTCTTTTACTCAAAAATTATTTTATCTTCATATACATTTATATATTTTACTTTATTTGTTTATTTTTAAGTCATAAGGCAAATAAATAATTTTTATATTGCCTTATACATTTTATTTAAATGTTGAATAATTTATTTATTTTTTCCATTAGTAATATAAATTTATTCTTTAATTTTCTTCATTAGTTAATACTTTCTAGTAACCTCTAAATAGTCAAATGTACTTATTTATGCAAAATAATAGTTTAACAACTCAAAGTTTTCATTGAGAACCTTCAAAAAAATATTATACATGAGAAAATAAAAGTTTAGGTAAAATTATTACTACTTGAGTAGAAAAAATTAAAAAGAATCGTTTAAAATTAATAAATAATTATTTAGCATGTTTAGGCATTAACATCCAAAAAATGCTGTATTAATAATGTCAATATAATTAATTAATAACAATATGACTGCAATATTTTTTAACACACACACAAACCAGACCGGTTAATGAAAAAATCAAAACATTACTATGCATTTGTCTGGAATTATTGAATAAAAATTTAAAATTGATCAAATTACATTGTTGTCTCATTTTCAGATATTTTTGATGTGACTTCAAGTAAAAATTAAAACACCAATATAATTTCAAGACATTATATTTTCTCAAAAGACCATATGAAACATCGAATTAGATTCATAAGAAGTATTGAAAAAGCATGTTGAAACAAAACGTTCCCAAAAAAATTTTCACGTTTTCGAACTCCTCCACATTGTAGAAAAACATTGGATTTTCGTGATTGTCGTAGAAAAACAAAAAGACAAGATTTTTAGTTAATTTGTCATAAGTCATATCCATGGCTGTCAGAAGAAAAACGAAACTTTACAATGAAATTTGTTAAACTCAGGTATGTTCTTCAACTTTGTTAGCAGATGCAATTGTTGGAGTAGATTCCATTAAAAATTTGCCTTGGCACTCGAAATAAACTCTAGTCAAATTAAAAAAATACAGAATTGCTGGTAAATTAAACTATCGAAAGGGCAAGTATTTACTAGAACTCCAGAAATACAGTTGAATTCTACAAATTCTGATCAAGTTCTTGAACATTGGTTGCATTTGGTCTTGAATTACTATACTGGAACACTTTATTCGGACATTGATTGAACATTATGTGATTATTTTGGAAATATTCTTCTTTTATCACCAGTGGAACGAGGAATGCAAAGACTTTTTAACTAAAACACAGGGCCATTGTGTTTTGGTAAAAAGTCCTTTGTTAAAATCTTCTAAATCGGTCAACAAATCCAAATGTCCATGGAAAATGATATATATAAATTGCGAAGAACTTTTTCCTGTTCAAGCCGATTCCAGAGCGTAGACAATTCAAAATCATTAACCACATATTTGATACAAGCTTTTATTTAATCTG
>NW_020537324.1:75356091-75430608 GCF_003426905.1 Ctenocephalides felis | reverse complement strand
TATATATATATAATATTAATATATTCAATAAGTCATAAGAAAATTCATTAATTTCAATAATAAATCAAATATGAAAAATTAAGTTTCAATATTGCATTCTTTTCATAGATAAAAATTAAATCGATTTGTAAAATTATAGTCTTCCTTTGTCATTGCCAAGCTATATTTTTTTATAAATTACGGATTTTGTAAAAACGATTCTGTTATTTGCTCGCCTTGAATCAATTTATACTATCAATTATATATAAACACTAATTAAAAAAGTTTAAAACAATGATGCTCTTTGTTTTGATATTTCAAACAAACTTGCTCATACACACAAAAAAAATTAGTTTGGATCATAAAACTCTGAGTTCCTGTGTTATCTAGATATTTCCATTATAGACATAGACTACTAAGAATGTGTAAATGTAATATAGTAGTAGTGTTATATTTTGACAAACCATAAACATGATTGTAGATTTAAGCAAATTATAGTTTGTTATTTATAATTTCATGTAAATGCAAAATTAAATAATTTTTTAATGAAAAAGCTATTTCCAAAAACCGTGTGAGATCGAAAACGTGTAAAACGAGCACCGTGTAAAACGGGGGATAGGTGTATATGACAATAGGGAAAAATTTTGAAACCAAAATGAAAGTTCACAAATAAATTCTAAATAGATTTTTTATCACCATTTTGAGTCCAGCAGTCTATATTAAAACACGCTGATCTTCTTACTCATTTATTAACACTAATGGTCTCTATATGTATGGTCCCCAACTATATTTATTCTATATAAACTACCATCTATCTCCACTAGGGTGGTCCTTAGATGGACATTTTCGAATTTTCTTGCTACCAAGGGCTCAAATGATTCCAAATTGATAAAAAACAATTTCCTGAAAGTTTCAGCTCTTAATATTTTCTTTTTGATAGAGCGCAATTCAATCAAAGTTTTGTATGGAAATAGCATGGAAAAATTTTGCAGAGCGTCGAATTTTCAATAAAAAATGATACGAATTTTCACTTTTAATTCATTTGTCGCTAAGTTATACCTTTGTTTGTTATTTTTTTTAAATTTTCAAAATTTTTTTTATTCTCTTCCATACAAAACTTTGATTGAATTGCGCTCTATCTAAACGTTAATATTAAGAGCTAAAACTTTCAGAGAATTGTTTTTTATCAATTTGGAATCATTTGAGCGCTTCGAAGCAAGGAAATTCGAAAATGTCCATATTAATGGCCACCCTAATCCGCACATTCATATAAATACAACAGTGCCATCTGTTCATAGCGAAACACATATTAAAAGTTGCTATTTTGTCTTTTTTTTTTCTTCAGAGTTTTAAAATGTTATAAATTTAAAACTGAACTAGGAAAAATGAGTAAATATTTTTTTTTGCTCCTTTACTATTTTATGGTTTTAGCCCACTGAATCCAGGAAAAAAAAACGGCCCCGCCGATCGGTTTAATGACATGCGTCCGATAATCGCCAAACTGGGCCCGACGAGGCGCACATGTCACGTTTCGCGTTTCAACGTGACATTTTGTAACGAACGAACGAACCTTTACTTTATGCGAATTTTGGATTTTCAGTCGAATTTGCTGTAAAGAAATTCTTGCATTCGAAAATAAACAAAACGCAACATTATCCTTCACCTCCTTCACCTGAAATTTCTTATTTGCAGTAACGTATGAAGTGTCAGATTTTTCTTATAAATTAATTAATTAATAATAAACAAAATCAAACTCCAATAATAATGACACAACTCTTCAATATTTCACCGACCTTCTGTATTTATTATATCCTTCTGTATTTATTATATCCACTGTCAGCCCACATCATTAAAAATATCCGAATGAAATAAATAATTGCAGTATCATTATTATCGTCGACTAATGAATAATAAATGCGATGATTCATCATTATTGCAATTTTATTCGAATTGATAAATGGTGTCCTGCTTTTGTAATTTTCACCAGTTCCACAATAAATAGAATAAACCACCTTATGCAATAATGATATTTGCGGTTATCTGAAATATTTTCCACATTTTTAAATAATATATATATATATATATATATATATATATATATATATATATATATATATATGTACTTGCGTTTTTGTATTTCGTGATTAATTTTTGATTAGGTGCATCAACGAGTAAAACATCCCATTCAGCATCCCAATATATAATATAAGCGTGAAATTAAATTTTGTTTTAGCTTCAACATTTTTATTCATTTTTAAGTATTCACGGAAATTTACGGTTATTATATGATAAATTTAATCTACAATACAATCTCTCAGATTCAATTAATTAACTAGGAAAAAAAATCACAGAGAAAACTAGGTAACTAGGAAAAAAATCACAGAGGAAACTAGAAAAAAATATCTCAGAGGATATCATAATAATTATAAAATAAAACGTAATTCCACCGCAAAAGTCAATAAAATAGTTTTCATAAATAAATTAAGATTGTTTTTAAAATCTTTGGTTTAATAAAATTAGAAATAATTTATTTATGGATTTAGCAAGCATTTCGAAATTTCTAGACTTAATTTATATAAATAAATATAATTTTTTTAGTATTGAACATGAAAACCATTTTTAATATTAGAATTCATTTCAATAATGCCTATCAGAATTTACTTAAATTTTTTGATTTGGAAGGTTGTGAAATGAACAAATACTTAAATAATAATCCGAATTTTTATTAACAATTTCTCGAAAAAGTAATTAGAGAGAATGCTAGAACTTGTTAATATTATGTTTTGTTCTGCAAATTAGTCATTTTATCAACGTTTTAAAAACCTGAGTTTAAATTTAAAACTCTATCTAAAAATTTTCAGCTGCGAATTGTGCTTAATAATAATAATAATAATTATCGATCAAGCTTTTTTTTGGTGAAAATTAACTAAAATTATCAAAAAATTCACAATAATCTGCTTGATCAATAAGAAATGATATTTATCAAATAAAATGTCAAATGGTAAAAATATTGAAAATAAAAAATAGCGAAATTTGCAATACAGACAGTAACTGTATAATTATGGAAATAAAAAATATCAAAGAACTGCATGATTAATTGAAGTTATGTAATTAATAATAATAGCAAAATTTGAATATATGAGAGAGTACAATATTAACAAAAGTTACCAACAATTTAATATATAATAATCTATCATAAATTACAAATATATCAAATTATAAGTGAGTTAGTATTTGCTAAAAATTTCTTGTTTAATAAAGATACAAATAAATTGAATTTGCAAATTTGGTCAAAACTCTATTATTAAAATACTAGGAAATTCATCTAGAATTTAAAAAAGTTATCAAAAATTTCAAATTGATCAAAAATATCAAAACTTGCTATATATAACAAATTACAAAATTAGAAAAAAAAAGTTAAATCATGAAGATATAAAATTATCATCAAAAACACAAATTAAACAATCATGAGCATTTAATTAGAGAATTTTTGTTATACCAACTATACTTTAAAAATTTTAACTGTGAATTTAGTCATTTAGTATTTGTAATTATTTTAGAAAATTTACAATCAATAAACTTTTATATTTTCTCTTCTTTTATCATATAATTTACAAAAATTACTTTCCAAAAATAAACAAATAGAAAAATGTTTCTATAATGTCTCCTGTTGTTTTCAGAGCTTTCATTATTTTTATTTGTTCCTTTTATTTATTTAGTTAGTTAAATATAAGCTTTTGTACAGTATTATTTATTAAAATTATATACAAAAACTCTCTCTGAAAATATCTAAATGTTCAGAAGCCCAAAAAAAAGTTCACTTTCTCACGTTCTTGTTTATTGAAAAAAAAAACATCGATAATATTATTGGGCTCTTGTACTTTTATATGACTTTGCTATCTTTATAGTCATGTTTTTGAATATATACTATTATATATATATATATATATATATATATATATATATATATATATATATATATATATTAGTAATTCAACATTCCTGCATATAATGAAGTGCATGTTTTTAATTTAATGAACATATAAGTACACTTTCATAAATGATGTTCTAATTGTGGGATAAGTACATGTTTTTTGTACATGATGACTATTAAAATTTAATAAACAACCAAAATGTTTCTCATTCTGATTTATTAACGTTCAGAAAAATTGTACATAAGTCATTTTCTATTCTCCCAGTAACAATTAGTTCGAATATAAACACATTTTAATAGTCCCCGTGTTCTAAAATATAATTTTTCATTTTATCGTCGGCCATATAAAATTTATTAGGTACAATATTTATATTCGTCGTATTTTAGAATTGTGTCGTAATTTTAGTTTAGATCCGTTGTAAAACAACAGTCGGGAATTCTTATGCTATTGTTTAGAAAACGTTCGCTATTTTCAGTTTTACGCCCTTTGGGCTCTCTTACAAATGATATCTAGGTTAACTATTTTGGGCCTGACAAAAAAAAATCTAGCACTTTGTGTGGCCTGGACGGAAGTCATTGAAAAAATCAATGTTAATGGTCATTTTTGTAATTTTTGTATCTGAAAATTATTCCGAAGAATTGACTCATTTGTACCTAAGTCAATTTGTATTCTATTTTTTTTTATAATTCTTAGATACTAATTATTCATTGAAAATTTCTCTAATTAGTCTAATGATATGTATTAAGAATCTAAGAGCGAATTCTCGGATAATATTTGCTGTGAGTAGATTATATATTGTGAGAGACAAATTGTGATGAATATTGTAGAGAGTGCAATTAGAGACAATAAACGAGTATTTATTAATAAGGTGTGTTAATACAGACAAACAAGATTAACAATTCACAATATTATGGCAATGATATGTTGCGGATTATTTTAGTTAGTATAAAAAATGTATTTTCTGTGCTATCAGGCGTTTCACACATAAAATCTAACTTCACGTATATGTTATCAAAGTTATATCAGAAAGATGCACTTATGATAAAATTGTGTTTTGAGCCATTTGGAGGTTAGATTTTATGTGTGAAATGCCTGATGATATGGCAAATACATAACTTGTTACTACCAATTCATATAACAGTAATTAATTTTTTTTAAATTAAAAATCTGTATAAAAGAAATTTGTGATAAATTATTTTGGCTTCAAAATTTGTATGTACATTTTTTGTCAATTTTGAAAATTTTATTATTTTGTAATTTTAAATATATTTGTAATTTATAATATTCGCTAATAAATATTAATTTTATCTCATTAATACTAATAGAAACTTGCAACTTTTCTTGACTGACACTTACACCTATTCAAATTTATAACTTATATTATTTTTCTATTTTATTGGTAAATGGCAAATAAAATATTGATGATTTTTATTAATACTTATGATTATTTTTATAATTTTTTAAGATTGGTCAATTTTGTCAAAAAATATTGTTAAATAAAATATATAAAACAATATTAATAAAAAAATCCTAAAATTAACAAAAACAGCTAAAATTATTATTACAAATAATTATTAATACAAATTTATCAATAAATTCAGAATAATTAATTCTAATACAATTAAATTTTATTTGTCAATTTTGTAACTTTTTTTCACTAATCTTGTAATATTTTTTTGTTTTGATAACTGTTCAATTGTTGCAAATTTTACAAATTTTATTCTATTTTTCAAAATTATTTTATTAATCTTGTAATATACAATAAATGCTAACTCTCATTTTATATTGATCAAGTTTTATTAATTTTATACTATTTAAGGTTTTTCTAATTTATGATATTTTTATTATATTTTCTTTAGCAAATTGATTTAATATTTTACTTAAATTTTATTATATATATATATATATATTTAAATATATATATTTAAATATAAATGTTTTACTTTTATTACCAATGAAAATCTATTTGAATCATTTTGTTACGTTTTGAATTTTCAATATAATAATTGCACCTGACAAAATTTTATGTGAGCTATAAAATTCAAATAAATTATTCGTATATATATATATATATATATATATATATATATATATATATAATTTATTTTAAACATTTTGTAGTTCATTCAAAAATAGTATCATATGATTCGTATCAATTTCCATATTATTTCAAATTAACAAAAATATACTCAGCTTGCTTTGATATTAATAAAAATGATTGTTTTCATATTTCCAGTACAAAAATGTAAAAACCTACACATCTACTATTCGTTTAAAAATATAAAACAAAAAAATCTCGCTTCAAACCAACAAAATTTCACGTAAATTTTCCAAATCATATTCTAAATTATTTCGTATTTAAAATCAAGCTGAAAAAAGTGTAACTAAACAAAATTAAACACAGTTTTGAAATGTTTTATTCAAGAGACACCACCAAATATAAAGTACTAAACATTTTTGACAATAAGCAGAGGACAAGTCCCAAGAAAAATCCTCGCCAAAATATGGATTTAAATTTAGGTTGCAATGGATAACCGAAAATTAATCAGTACTTCAGACAAATCGAGTAAATTTGAGGTATGAAATAGTTTTCTTCCAAAATATGCAGTGGTAGAAGATAACTTGATATCGTTGAGATTGCATTCGCAGTGTTTACCAAAATTTTGTACAAATTTCATTCTGCGCAACCATCAAGCTTTTCACCCCATGAAATTTTTCATATTGCCAGCAACGTTGAATTGTCAAAACCAGAATTTTGGATCAACCAGCAAACATATTTCTGTTTAGTCAAAAATTTGTGCACATGTCAAGATAGTTTTGAACACTCCTCTTGTACATGCCAAAACACTTGTTTGACTTTGATAAATCTATTAACTCTACTCAATTGCACGAGTTTTGGTAAAATTTTGCTGCCAATTTTATATTAGCACAAACCTGGTTATAGTTTCTTGTACAAAGTTTAGATCAACCTTCAGGATTCGATTATGATATGGCTGAGAAATAAAAACACTGGACGAGTTTTTACGAATTACCAATTGTTGATCCACAGTTGACGAATTTATTATTCATTGGTGTAGCAATTTTTATCCAAAATTTGGTGAATCAGATTAAATGAAAGCTTGTATCAAATATGTGGTTAATGATTTTGAATTGTCTACGCTCTGGAATCGGCTTTAACAGGAAAATGTGCTTCACGATTTATATATATCATTTTCCATGGACATTTGGATTTGTTGACCGATTCAGAAGATTTCATCAAAGGACTTTTTACTTAAACACACTGTCCCTGTGTTTTTGTTAAAAAACCTTTGCTTACCTTGTTCCACTGGTGTCAAAAGAGGAACATTTTCAAGATAATCACATTCTGTTCAATCAATGTCCAAATAAAGTGTTCCAGTATAGTAATTCAAGACCAAATGCAACCAAAGTTCAAGAACTGATCAGGATTTGTAGAATTCAACTGTATTTCTGGAGTTCTAGCAAATACTTGCGCTTTCGATAGCTTAATTTACCAGCAATTCTGTATTTTTTTAATTTGACTGGTGCTTATTTCGAGTGCCAAGGCAAATTTTTAATGGAGTCTACTCCAACAATTGCATCTGCTAACAAAGTTAAAGAACGTACTTGGATTTAAATAATTTCAATGTAAAGTTTCGTTTTTCTTCTGACAGCCATTGATATGACTTATCAAATTTTAACTAAAAATTCTGTCTTCTTATTTTTCTGCGACAATCACGAAAATCCAATGTTTTTCTACAATATGGAGGAGTTCGAAAACGTGAAAATTTTTTTGGGAACGTTTTGCCCAAAGTGCTTTTTCGATATTTTTTGTGGATTCAAGTTCAAGTTTCATATGGTCTTTTGAGGAAATATAATGTCTTGAAATTAAACTGATGTTTTATTTTTTACTTGCAGTCACATCAAAAATATCTGAAAATGAGACAACAATGTAATTTGATAATTTTTAAATTTTTATATAATAATCCCAGACAAATGCATAGTATATTGTTTTGATTTTTCATTAATTTGTCTGGTTTATGTGTGTGTGTTAAAAAATATTTAAGTCATATTGTTATTTATTAATTATATTGAATTTATTAATACAGCTTTTTTGGATGTTAATGTCTAAACATGCTAAATATTTATTTATTAATTTTAAACTAATTTTTTAAATTTTTTCTACTCAAATAGTAATAATTTGACAAAAATGTTTATACATTTATTTAATATTCACATATTAAATATTTTTTGTTAGTTCTCAATAAAAAGTTTGAGTTGTTAAATTAATAAATTAAATAAATAAAAACATTTAACTATTTAGAGGTTACTACAAAGTCATAATTGATGAAGACAATTTAAAAATAAAAGTATAAATAATGGAATAAACAAATAAATTATTCAATAGTTAAATTAATGGATAAGGCAACAAATACATTATTTATTTGCCTAGTGAATAAAAAATAAACAAATATATTAAAATATATAAATGTATATGAAAATGTATTAATTTTTGAGTAAAACAGTAATTAATAAATAAATGATAGCATAAATAAATAAATACATGATTCAATAATCAAAATATAAATTATATCAAAGATAATATATTTATTCATTGACTTATTTACTTTTTATATAAAATTTATAACTAAAGTAAACATTTGAAAATTTTGATTCAATATTCTTAGAATTTTGTGAAAATAATATTTTCTATTTAAATGAATAAATAAACAAATGTGTATAGAAATTATATTAATCAATCAATAAATAAATAAATTTGTTATAATATAATTTAATATTTAAATAAATAGAGATACATTTGAAAATCAAATAAATAAACTATTGAATATTAAAATACATGAAAAAATAATGTATTTATAAATTAGATAAAAAATGATAGAATAAATGAATAAATAAATTATAAAATTTAATCAATGAATAAATATATTAGTATATTGTAGAAATGTGACAAGTTCGAGAAAAATCTTATGAAATATTCAGATGAATTATTTTTTATTATATATATCAGACATACCTGTAAATATTCCCAATCTTGCACGAACCGTTTAAAAAAATTTTATTTTTACAATTTTCACAGTTTTTATAATAATTCATATACTTTCCACAATTTAATACTATAAACTTTCATAATTCACATACTTTTTTCAAAAAATTTGAGAAAAGTTAAATTTTGGATAGATGAAAAATTTTGTGTAGAACCTTTTAAAATTTTGAGAGAAATAATATTTGCCAATTGTTTTCTATTTCAAAAGCATACTTAGAATTAATATATAATAAAAATTAAATATTAAATTAAAATTTAAGAGGATCGATAGATTATCGATATTGTTAAAAATATATTGAATAATTTATTTATGAACTTGATTTGAGATTTTAAAACCTAAAAGTTGATTTAAACAATACTATATAATTATATAGATAAAATAAGTTGTGTAAAAATAAATTTAAATATATTATTTTTGTATACAGATTTGTATTTGATATATAAGTTTATATAAAATTTTAATATTTAATAAGTTTGTTTTTCAATTAGTAACTAGTTATCCAATATACATATTTATTACAATTTATATCGATATTTCGATATAAAAAAATTCATTATTTGCCATTTAATTCCTAGTAAGCTGTTTTAAAATGAAAACAAACGGTAACTTGTACATTTTTTCATAAAGCAAATAATTTTTCTAAACAGTAATTTAAATTTAGTGAAACATGAAAAAAATCTCAAAATTTAACAGTAACTTTACAAAATTTAGCTTTTGTTAATGACTTTTAATAAATGGTGAGTCGCTTTTTATATTTATTTAAATTTTAAGTGTAATTTGTAATATTCAGCTCTGACATTTCTAGTAATACATGATTTTATGAATTCAGTAATGAATCATGTAAACGAATTAAATATTGTTGAAAACATAATTATTGTAATTATGATAATAATATTTATATTAATTATCATATGTATTAAAATATATTTTCAAACTTTTGATAAAAAAGTTTTTAAAAAAAAAATGTGTCAAATATTTTCCTGTCTTGTAAATATATTATTGACAAATTTTTAGTAATGAATTTATTAATAAAAAATATAGCAAAAATTAATTCTAATGCATGATGTTCAAGAATAATTCAAATTATTGGTTAAATATATGATGTATATATGATTTTTATTTTAATATTATTCAATACTTTAGAATTTCAATAATATATTACGATTTTAAAATATGAATTTAGAACGTTCTAATAAATACCAAAACATTGCAAAAATTAGTTATATTGAAGAAATATTCAAAAAATACTCAAAATTTGTACTTACTAAATCTTATGCAACATGATACAATTTTTAGGGTTGTAATTATATGTTATATATATAATAAACTTATTTAAAATATAATCATTATTGAAACCAAATTTCATAAAATGTTCAAAAACTATTGATAAAACGTTATATGTAATATAAATATAATTTAAGTCTAATAATAAATAAAATACCATTATAAATCTGTACCAAATAAATATATTTTCCAGATACTTCTTCCAACATGCAAGGCTTTTCCAAAAACAAAACAACTTTATCATCAGTTACAAATTTAATTTTGGAAATAAAATTCCATAAAAAAGGATTTCGGAACAGCAAAAAGTACAACAAAATTTAACTCACATCCAGAAGAGATGAAGTCAATCTACATTTTCAAGTAAAAATTCTCCTCACTCTCATAATTAAAGTTTAACTGTGTCTTCTTTGATATCACCTGGAGGGGAAATTTGTGGTAACAAAATTACGGACAAATTTTATATTTGTATCACAATTTTCTTTTTTCAACTTCGGGGGAAAGGAGCACTACAAATTTGGAGTTGCATACAAAATGCATTCGGGGTGCATTTGGAAAAACTCCAATTTCCAAAAGATGATTCAAGGATTTCGATTATTTCAATTCCAGGGTATTGGTTTTATGAATTTTTACCATATCTGATTCAGCAGCTGATATGTCGTCATAGAACATCATTTATTTGAGTTGGATTTATTAATCAAGAGCCAAGATGTTCTGCGTGCATGTTTTCCTGATACTTGAATTAACACTGAGATTCTTTTATCCATGGTTAATACTTGTCCAAAATTATATTACACGATTTGGTGACGTCCAATTTGACCTTTTTACAAGTCGATAAAACTCTTCTGGGAACTTCAAGTGTGCAGCAAGAAGTCCTCGAAGAGATTTTGTTAAAGCAAAACTTTTGGTTTCGTCCTTTTGGTATTTTTTCATTTACCAAGTACTACATATATCTATGTATTCAACAGAATTGAAGGAGCATTTTGTCCAACAAAAAACTGAATATTAGTGTTCAGAAAAATCTGTTGGTGAAAATAAAGCTCAACATCAGCAAATATGATAAAAGAATTTCTCAGTAAGTGTTGGAGTTGTGAAGATTTGTTTGTACCATGTGGATATATTTTAGAGAAATCCTCACCTCATAAACAACATGCATCTTAGTCCATTTGGTTAATTTTCTGACAAATTGTCAGGACATGCTTAGAAATCCAGATTTGCTGTCCAAAATTTACTTTGATATTTCAAACTTTACGTCCAAGTTTGACACATTTGTCTCGATTTATCAATTTGCCCAAAGTTTGTAATAAAATATTAAAAAACTATGTGGTTTTAATTCAATACGTGTTTAATTTTGTTTAGTTATATTTTTTCAGATTGATTTTTAATTATGAAATAATTTAGAATACGATTGGAAAATTTACGTGAAATTTTGGTGATTTTGGATCGCGTATTTTTTGTTTTAGATTTGCAATACGAGTACTAGATTTGTATGGTTTTACTTTTTTATACTAAAAATATGAAAACAATCGTTTGTATTAATATCAAAGCAAACGTGAACAGTTTTCGTTAATTTAATTTATTTTGATGAATTTTATTCAAATCATTTGTGATATTTTTACGTGTTTATATATATATATATATATATATATATATATATATATATATATATATATATATATAAGTCTGTCATATTGTCATATTAATGTATATTAAATTTCAATTAAAACTTTCTACAATAAACCCAACAATTATAATACATTCTGAAATTATACTTATTAGATTACTGTTTCGACTTTTTTATAAAAGTGTAAATATCTCAATTTAAAAAAAAACATAGACTTTAAGTATTTTCTTTCATAGTAGACATATTAAAGTACATTATATTTCAATTACAACTTTCTACAGTAAACACAAGAATTATAATAAATTTCTGAAATTATACTTTTTCGAATTATTTTAGTTTCAGTAATTATTTAGTTTTTACCTAATTTGCAAATATTTTTATTTTTTAATCTTTAATAACTTTGACATTTGTAAAAACTGCCAAATCTCATTTTTCATTTATCAAGACAATCGTTCTGAAATTTTTGATAATTTTTGTTAATTTTATGCAGTTTGAAATTCTTCTTAATAAAATTAAATTAAAATTTGGTTTAGATATTTATATGTATAATTTTTGCTAATCTTGCAAAATCTGTTATTTTATTTATAATATATTATTTTTAGCTTATTTACACTATTCTTTAGTTTTATTTGAAAGTTTTTGCACTTAATTTGAGTAAAATTTGTAATTTATAATAATTTGCTAGTCACATATCAAGAAACTTGTAATCTGGTAAATATTAATATGTTTATTAATATTTATGAAAAATTTTTAAGCAATGTCAAAAAATTTATTCAAAAATTACTAAATTAAAAACAAAAAATCAAGAAATAACAAGAATACTTAAAATTAATATAAATTTTAAACTACATAAAATTAACAAAATTTATCAATAAATTTAGGATAATTAATTCTAAAACAATTAAATTTTATTTGTCAATTTTATAACTTCGTTTTAATAATTTTGTAATTTTCTGATATTATTTTTGTTTCGATAACTATTCAATTTTTTTCAAATTCTGCAAACATTATTATATTTTTTCAAATTATTTTATTAATCTTGTAGTATACAATAAATGCTAAATCTCATTTTATATTGATCAAGTTTTATTAATTTTATACTATTCAAGGTTTTTCTAAATTATGCTATATTTTTGATATTTTCATTAGCAAATTGATTTAATATTTCATATAAATTTTAATATGTATATATATATATAATGAATATTAGAAAAAACTTAAATATATAAAGATGCATATACATGTTTTGGTTTTATTACCAATGCAAATTTATTTGAATCATTTTATTACTTTTTGAATTTTCAATATAATGATTGTACCTAACTAAATGTTATGTGAGATATAAAATTCAAATAAAATATTATATATATATATATATATATATATATATATATATTGAATGGTAGAGTCTTGGATTTGTGTATATTTTGTAGAGTTTCGAACAAGAATCCAAAAATAATACAAAATAAAAAAACAAGAAAAGTTTTTAATAAACAATTTCTTTATTTAATTATTTGTTTACTGTCAACGTTTCGGAACTAGGTACGTTCCATCTTCAGGACATCTGTCAAGAAACATGATCTTGATAAGATTTAAGCAAACAATATGTTTAAGAATAGAAAATAGATTCTTCTTAAATAATAAATTAATTGTAACAAATAATAATGTACAGAAATATGATAATATGATCAAAATGAAAATGATAAAAATAAATGAGTGGATTATCAGAACAGGATATTAAAAATGATAGAAATTTTTTATTTTGAAAGTTATGGAAAAATTTTTTAAGAAAGGATTAATGATAAAATTGAATTAATTACCTGTATGTTTGAATATACGTTAGCACTTTCTAGTTCATCTAAAAATAGTATAACATGATCTCTACATTATTTCAAATTAACGACAAATATCCACAACTTGCTCTGATATAAATAAAAATGATTGTTTTCATATTTCTAATATAAAAATGTAAAAACCTACACATCTAGTATTCGTATAAAAATATAAAACAAAAAAATATCGCTTCAAACCAACAAAATTTCACGTAAAGTTTTCAAATCGTATTCTAAATTATTTCGTACTTAAAATCAAGCTGAAAAAAGTGTAACTAAACAAAATTAAACTCAGTTTTGAAATGTTTTATTCAAGAGACATCACCTAATACAAAGAACTAAAAAATTTTTGACGACAAACAGAGGACAAGTCCCAAGAAAAACCCTCGTCAAAATATGGATTTAAATTTAGGTTTCAATGGATAACCGAAAATTAATCAGTACTTCAGACAAATCCAACAAATTTGAGGTATTAAGTAGTTTTTTTTCCAAAATATGCAGAAGTTGAAGACAATTAGATATCGTTGGGATTGCATTCGCAGTGTTTACATTTAATTTTGTACAAATTTCATTCTGCGCAACCATCAAGCTTTTCACCCCATGAAATTTTTCATATTGCCAACAACGTTGAATTTTCAAAACCTGAATTTTGGATCAACCAGCAATCATATTTCTATTTAGTCAAAAACGTGAACACACGTCAAGATAGTTTTGAACACTCCTCTCTGGTACATGCCAAAACACTTTTTTTTACTTTGATAAATCTATTAACTCTATTCAATTGCACGAGTTCTGGTGAAATTTTGCTGCCAATTTTATATTTGCACAAACCTGATTATAGTTTCTTGAACGAAGTTTATATCAACCTTCAGGATTCGATTATGATATGGCTGAGAAATAAAAACACTGGACGAGTTTTTACAAAATACCAATTATTGATTCACAGTCGACGGATTTATTTGTCATTGGTGTAGCAATTTTTACCCAAAATTTGGTGAATCAGATTAAATGAAAGCTTGTATCAAATATGTGGTTAATGATATTGAATTGTCTACGCTCTGGAATCGGCTTTAACAGGAAAAAGTTTTTCAGAATTCACATATATCATTTTCCATGGACATTTGGATTTGTTGACCGATTTAGAAGACTTCATCAAAGGACTTTTTACCAAAACACAGGGCCATTGTGGTTTGGTTAAAAAGTCTTTGCATTGCTCGTTCTACTGGTGACAAAAGAAGAATATTTCCAAAATAGTCACATACTGTTCAATCAATGTCCAAATAAAGTGTTCCAGTCCAGTAATTCAAGACCAAATGCAACCAATGTTCAAGAACTGATCAGAATTTGTAGAATTCAACTGTATTTCTGGAGTTCTAGCAAATACTTGCGCTTTCGATAACTTAATTTACAAGCAATTCTGTATTTTTTTAATTTGACTAGTGCTTATTTCGAGTGCCAAGGCAAGTTTTTAATGGAGTCTACTCCAACAATTACATCTGCTAACAAAGTTGAAAAACATACCTGAGTTTAACAAATTTCATTGTAAAGTTTCGTTTTTCTTCTGACAGCCATGGATATGACTTATGACATTTTAACTAAAAATCTTGTCTTCTTGTTTTTCTACGACAATCACGAAAATCCAACGTTTTTCTACAATATGGAGGAGTTCGAGAACGTGAAAATTTTTTTGGGAACGTTTTGACACAACATGCTTTTTCGATACTTTTTATGAATCTAATTTGCAGTTTCATATGGTCTTTTGAGAAAATATAATGTCTTGAAATTACACTGGTGTTTTAATTTTTCCTTGAAGTCACATCAAAAATATCTGAAAATGAGACAACAATGTAATTTGATCAATTTTTAAGTTTTTATTTAAGAACTCCAGACAAATAAATAGTAATGTTTTGATTTTTCATTAATTTGTCTGGTTTGTGTGTGTGTTAATAAATATTTTAATCATTATGTTATTTATTAATTATATTGACATTATTAATACAGCATTTAATGCCTAAACATGCTAAATATGCATTTATTACATTTAAACAATTATTTTCAAATTTTTCTACTCAAATAGTAATAATTTTACCAAAACTTTTATTTTCTCATATTAAATATTTTTTTGTTAGTTCTCAATACAAACTTTGAGTTGTAAAACTATTAATTTGCATAAAAAAATACATTTAACAATTCAGAAGTTACTAGAAAGTAATAAATAATGAAGAAAATTGTAGAATTCATTAATAAATAGTGGAATAAATAAATAAATTATTTAACAGTTTGATTAATGGATAAGGCAATACATAAATTATTTATTTGCCTTGTGAATAAAAAATAAACAAATAGAATAAAATATATAAATGTATAAGAAAATAAATTAATTTTTGAGTAAAAGAGTATTTGAATAATTTTTTGAACGAATAAATAAATAATAAGTGATTGCATAAATCAATACATGATTAAATTATTAATATATAAATTCAACATCTTGATTTGATATTCTTAAAATTTTGGTGAAAATAATAATTTCTATTTGAATAAATAAATAATCAATTGTGTATATAAATATATTTATCAATTAATAAATAAATTTGTCATAATATAATTCAATATACAAATAAATAGACATACATTTGAAAATCAAATAATTGAACCATTGAAAATTAAAATACATGAACAAATAATGCATTTATAAATTAGATAAAAATGTGATAGAATAAATGAATAAAAAGTTAAATAATGAATAAATAAATTATAAAATTTAGTAAACAAATAAATATATTAATATAATGTAAAAATATGACAAGTTCGATATTGATAAGCATGAATAAAAATTCAGATGTTTTTTCATAATATATACATATACATACCTCTAAATTTTCCAAATTTTTCACGTCTATATATATTTTTATATTTTTAACAATTTTCATAATAATTTATATACTTTACATAATTTAATACTCTAAACTTTCATAATTCACGTACGTTTTTGAAAATTTTATGAAAAAAGTTAAATTTTGGATAAACGAAAAAATTTTGTATAAAACCTTTTGAAATTTTGAGAGAAATAATATTTGCCAATTGTTTTCTATTTCAAAAGCATACTTAGAATTAATATATAATAAAAATTAAATATTGAATGAAAATTTCAGAATGATCGATAATTTATCGATATTGTAAAAAATATATTGAATAGTTTATTTTTGTACTTGATTTAAGATTTTAAAACCTTAAAGTTGATTTAAACAATACTATATAATTATATAGATATAAAATTATGTGTAAAAATAAATTTAAATATAATATTTTTGCATACAGATTTGTGTTTAATATACAAATTATAATAAAATTTTAACATTTTATAGGTCTGTTTTAAAATTAGCAACAAGTTATCAAAAACATACATTTATTACAATTTATATCGATATTCCGATACAAAATAAATTCATTATTTTCGATTTAATTCCTAGTAAGCTATTTTAAAAATGAAAACAAACGGTAACCTGTACATTGTTTCACAAAGCAAATAATTTTTCTAAAAAGTAATTTAAATTTAGTAAAAACATGATAAAAATCTCAAAATTTAACAGTAACTTTTCAGAATTTAATTTTTGTTGATGACCTTTAATAAATGGTGAGTTGCTTTTTATAATTACTTTAAATTTAAGTAAAATTTGTAATATTTAGCTTTGACATATCTAGTTATACATGATTTTATAAATTGAGTAATAAATCATGTAAACGAATGAAATATTGTTGAAAATATAATTATTGTAATTATGATAATAATATTTATATTAATTATCATATGTATTAAAATATATTTTCAAACGTTTTGATAGAATAAATCACATTTTTTTTTTAAAAAAATGTGTCAAATATTGTCCTGTCTTGTACATATTATTGACAATTTTTTAATCATAAATTTATTAATTAATAATATAGCAAAAATTAATTCTAATGCATGATGTTCCACAATTATTCAAGTTATTGTTTAAATATATGTAGATATGATTTTTATTTTAATTTTATACAATACTTTAGAATTTCAACAATATAACATGATTTTAAAATATGAATTTAGAACGTTCTAATAAATACCAAAAAATTACAAAAATTAGTTATATTGAAAAAATATTCAAAAAATACTCAAAATTTGTACTTACCAAATCTTATGCAACATGATACAATTTTTAGGGTTGTAATTATATGTTATATATAATAAATTTATTTAAAATTTAATTATTATGAAATCAAATTTCATAAAATGTTCAAAAACTATAGATAAAACTTAATTTGTGATATAAATATAATTTATGACTAATAATAAATAAAACTCCAATTTAAATCTGTACCAAATAAATATATTTTCCAGATACTCCTTCCAACATCTAAGGCTTTTCCAAAAATAAAAACAACTTTATCATCAGTTACACATTTAATTTTGGAAATAGGATTTTATAAAAAAGGATTTCGGAACAGCAAAAAGTACAACAAATTTAACTCACATCCAGAAGAGATGAAGTCAATCTACATTTTCAAGTAAAAATTCTCCTCACTCTCATAATTAAAGTTTTAACTGTGTCTTCTTTGATATCACCTGGAGGGGAAATTTGTGGTAACAAAATCCTGGACAAATTTTCGATTTGTATCACAATTTTCTTTTTTCAACTTCGGGGGAAAGGAGTTCTACGAATTTGGAGTTGCATACAAAATGCATCGGGGGTGCATTTTGGAGAACTCCAATTTCCAAAAGACAATTCAAGGATTTGGATTATTTTGATCTCAGGACATATGTTTTATGAATTTCTATCATCTCTGATTCAGCAGCTGATATGTCATCATAGAACATCATTTATTTGAGTTGGATTTATTTATCAAGAGCCAAGAGGTTCTGCATGTTTTCCTGATACTTGAATTAACACTGAGATTCTTTTATCCATGGTTAATACTTGTCCAAAATTATAATACTTGGTTTGATGATGTCAAATTTGACTTTTTTGCAAGTCAATAAAACTCTTCTGGGAATTTCAAGTAGGCAGCAAGAAGTCCTCGAAGAGATTTTGTTAAAGCAAAACTTTTGATTTCGTCCTTTTGGTATTGCTTCATTTCCCAAGTACTACATATATCTATGTATTCAACAGAATTGAAGGAGCATTTTGTCCAACAAAAAACTGAATATTAGTGTTCAGAAAAATCTTTTGGTGAAACTAAAGCTCAACATCAGCAAATATGATAAAAGAATTTCTCAGTAAGTGTTGGAGTTGTGAAGATTTGTTTTTACCATTTGGATGTATTTTAGAGAAATCCTCACCTCATAAACAATATGCATCTTAGTCCATTTGGTTAATTTTCGTACAAATTGTCAGGACATGCTTAGAAATCCAGATTTGCTGACCAAAATTTACATTGACATTTCGAAATTTACATTTTGGTTTTACGCATTTGTCTCGATTTATCAATTTGCCCCAAGTTTGTAATAAAATATTATAAAATCGATGTGGTTTTAATTCAATACGTGTTTAATTTTGTTTAGTTAAATTTTTTCAGCTTGATTTTAAATACGAAATAATACGATTGGATAGAATACGATTGGAAAATTTACGTGAAATTTTGGTGATTTTGGATCGCGTATTTTTTGTTTTAGATTTGCAATATGGATACTGGATGTGCACGGTTTTACTTTTTTTGTACTGAAAATATGAAAACAATTGTTTAGATAAATATCAAAGCAAGCGTGAACATTTTTCGTTAATTTGATTTATTTTGATGAATTCTATTCAAATCATTTGTGATATTTTTATTTGTGTTTATATAAATATATATATATAAGACTGTCATATTCTCATATTAATGTATATTAAATTTCAATTAAAACTTTCTACAATAAACCCAACAATTATAATACATTCTGAAATTATACTTATTCGATTACTGTTTCGACTTTTTTATAAAAGTGTAAATATCTCAATTTAAAAAAAAAACATATGACTTTTATTTCCTTTCATAGTAGACATATTAAAGTACATTATATTTCAATTACAACCTTCTACAGTAAACACAAGAATTATAATAAATTTCTGAAATTATTCTTTTTCAAATTATTTTAGTTTCAGTAATTATTTAGTTTTTACCTAATTTGCAAATATTTTTATTTTTTAATCTGTAATAACTTTGACTTTTGTAAAAAAACTGCCAAATCCCATTTTTCATTTATCAAGACAATCGTTCTGAAATTTTTGATAATTTTTGTTAATTTTATGCATTTTGAAATTCTTCTTAATAAAATTAAATTAAAATTTTGTTTAGAAATTATATATCTGTATAATTCTGTATATCATAATATCTGTATAATTTTTGCTAATTTTGCAAAATCTGTTATTTTATTTATAATATATTATTTTTAGCTTATTTACACTATCCGTTAGTTTTATTTGAAAGTTTTTGCACTTAATTTGAGTAAAATTTGTAATTTATATTAATTTGCTAGTCACATATCAAGAAATTTGTAATTTGGTAAATATCAATATGTTTAAAAATATTTATGAAAAATTTTTAAGCAATGTCAAAAAATTTATTCAAAAATTACTAAATTAATAACAAAAAATCATGAAATAACAAGAATACTTAAAATTAATATAAATTTTAAAAACTAACAAAATTTATCAATATATTTAGGATAATTAATTCTAAAACAATTAAATTTTATTTGTCAATTTTATAACTTCGTTTTAATAATTTTGTAATTTTCTGATATTATTTTTGTTTCGATAACTATTCAATTTTTTTCAAATTCTGCAAAAATTATTATATTTTTTCAAATTATTTTATTAATCTTGTAGTATACAATAAATGCTAAATCTCATTTTATATTGATGATTTTTTATTAATTTTATACTATTTAAGGTTTTTCTTGAATTATCTCAATTGAATTAAATTTTCTTTAGCAAATTGATTTAATAATTCATTTAATTTTTATTATATATATACATATATATATATATATATATATATATATATATATATATATATATATGGTTTTATTACCAATGTAAATTTATTTGAATCATTTTATTACGTTTTGAATTTTCAATATAATAATTGCACCTGACAAAATTTTATGTGTGCTATAAAATTCAAATAAAGTATATTAAATATATATATATATAAATATATATATACATATATATATATATATATATATCAATTTTAAACATTTTGTCGTTCATCCAAAAATAGTATCATATGAATTCTATCAATTTCCACATTATTTCAAATTAACAAAAAATATACACAACTTGCTTTGATATCGATAAAAATGATTGTTTTCATATTTCCAATATAAAAATGTAAAAACCTACACATCTAGTATTCGTATAAAAATATAAAACAAAAAAATCTCGCTTCAAACCAACAAAATTTCACGTAAATTTTCCAAATCGTATTCTAAATTATTTCGTATTTAAAATCAAGCTGAAAAAAGTGTAACTAAACAAAATTAAACTCAGTTTTGAAATGTTTTATTCAAGAGACATCACCTAATACAAAGAACTAAAAAATTTTTGACGACAAACAGAGGACAAGTCCCAAGAAAAACCCTCGTCAAAATATGGATTTAAATTTAGGTTTCAATGGATAACCGAAAATTAATCAGTACTTCAGACAAATCCAACAAATTTGAGGTATTAAGTAGTTTTTTTTTCCAAAATATGCAGAAGTTGAAGACAATTAGATATCGTTGGGATTGCATTCGCAGTGTTTACATTTAATTTTGTACAAATTTCATTCTGCGCAACCATCAAGCTTTTCACCCCATGAAATTTTTCATATTGCCAACAACGTTGAATTTTCAAAACCTGAATTTTGGATCAACCAGCAATCATATTTCTATTTAGTCAAAAACGTGAACACACGTCAAGATAGTTTTGAACACTCCTCTCTGGTACATGCCAAAACACTTTTTTTTACTTTGATAAATCTATTAACTCTATTCAATTGTGCGAGTTCTGGTAAAATTTTTGCTACCAATTTTATATTTGCACAAACCTGGTTTTAGTTTCTTGAACAAAGTTTAGATCAACCTTCTGGATTCGATTATGATATGGCTGAGAAATAAAAACACTGGACGAGTTTTTACGAATTACCAATTGTTGATCCACAGTTGACGAATTTATTATTCATTGGTGTAGCAATTTTTATCCAAAATTTGGTGAATCAGATTAAATGAAAGCTTGTATCAAATATGTGGTTAATGATTTTGAATTGTCTACGCTCTGGAATCGGCTTTAACAGGAAGAAGTTCTTCAGAATTCACATATATCATTTTCCATGGGCATTTGGATTTGTTGACCGATTTAGAAGATTTCATCAAAGGACTTTTTATTAGAACACAGTGCCGTTGTGTTTTAGTCAAAAGGCCTTTGCTTTCCTTGCTCCAATGGTGACAAATGAAGAATATTTCCAAAATAATCACATACTGTTCAATCAATGTCCAAATAAAGTGTTCCAGTCCAGTAATTCAAGACTAAATGCAACCAATGTTCAAGAACTGATCAGAATTTGTACAATTCAACTGTATTTCTGGAGTTCTAGCAAATACTTGCGCTTTCGATAGCTTAATTTACAAGCAATTCTGTATTTTTTTAATTTGACTAGTGCATATTTCGAGTGCCGAGGCAAGTTTTTAATAGAGTCTACTCCAACAATTGCTTTTGCTAACAAAGTTAAAGAAAATACCTGAGCTCAAAAAATTTCAATCTTAAGTTTGGTTTTTCTTCTGACAGCCATGGATATGACTTATGACAATTTAACAAAAAATCACAAAACAAGGAGTTCGAGAACGTGAAAATTTTTTTGAAAACGTTTTGTCCCAAAGTGCTTTTTCAATACTTTTTATGAATCTAATTTGAAGTTTCATATGGTCTTTTGAGGAAATATAATGTCTTGAAATTAGATTGGTGTTTTAATTTTAACTTGTAGTCACATCAAAAATATCTGAAAATAAAACAACAATGTAATTTGATTAATTTTAAATTTTTATTTTGTTTTGATTTTGTATTAATTTGTCTGGTTTGTGTGTGTTAATAAATATTTCAATCATATTGTTATTAATTAATTATATAGAATTTATTAATACAGTTTTTTTTGGATATTAATGCCTAAACATGCTAAATATTTATTTAATAATTTTAAATGATTCTTTTAAATTTTTTCTACTCAAATAGTAATAATTTTACCAAAACTTTTATTTTCTCATATATAATATTTTCTTTATTGGTTCTCCATAAAAACTTTGAGTTGTTGAAATATTAAAGTAAATAAATAAATACATTTAACTATTTAGAGGTTACTAGAAAGTAATAAATAATGAAGAAAATTGTAGAATTCATTAATAAATAGTGGAATAAATAAATGAATTATTCAACAGTTTGATTAATGAATAAGGGAATACATAAATTATTTATTTGCCTTGTGAATAAAAAATAAACAAATAGAATAAAATATATAAATGAGTACGAAAATAAATTATTTTTTGTATAAAAGAGTATTTGAATAATTTGTTGAAGGATTAAATAAATAAACAAATAAATGATTCCATAAATGAATACATGATAAAATATCAACATATAAATTATATAAAAAATAAATATATTTATTTAATGACTTATGGACTTTTTTAGATAAAATTTATATACAAAGTGAACATTAAAAAATATTGATTTAATATTCTTAGAATTTGGTGAGAATATTTTTTTCAATTTAAATAAATAAATAATCAAATGTGTATATAAATATATTGTTAAATAAATAAATAAATAAATTTGTTATAATATAATTTAAAATATAAATAAATAAAGATACATTTGAAAATCAAATAATTGAGCTACTGAATGAGAAAATACTTAAAAAAAATAATGTACTTATGAATTAAATAAAAAAAAGTGATAGAATGAATGAATGAAAAGTTAAATGATAAATAAATAAATTATTGAAATCTGTCAACAAATAAATAAATTGATATATTCGTAAAAACGTTTGAGAAAAATAAGGCTGAATAAAATATTCAGATAAATTACTTGTTTTTAATATACATACCTCTAAATTTTCCCAATATTGCACGTCTATATATATTTTTAAAAATTTTACAATTTTCATATTAATTTACATACTTTACACAATTCAATACTCTAAACTTTCATAATTCACGTACTTTTTTCAAAAATTTTATAAGAAACGTTAAATTTTGAATAAATGAAAAATTTTGTGTAAAACCTTTTAAAATTTTGAGAGAAATAATATTTGCCAATTGTTTTCTATATCAAAAGCATACTTAGAATTAATTAATAATAAAAAATAAATATTAAATAAAAATTTCAGAATGATCCATAATTTATCGATATTGTAAAAAATATATTATATAATTTATTTATGGACTTGATTTGGGATTTTGAAACTCGAAAGTTGATTTAAAAAATACTATAAAATTATATAGATATAAAATTAGGTGCAAAAATAAATTTAAATATAATATTTTTGTATACAGATTTATGTTTAATATACAAATTATTATGAAATTTTAACATTTCAAAGGTTTGTTTTAAAATTAGTAACTAGTTATCAAAAATATATATTTGTTACAATTTATATCGATATTTCGATACAAAATAAAGTCCTTATTTTCAATTTAATTCCTAGTAAGCTATTTTAAAATGAAACAAACGGTAACTCGTACATTTTTTCACGAAGCAAATAATTTTTCTAAAAAGTAATTTAAATTTACTGAACATGAAAAAAATCTCAAAATTTAACAGTAACTTTACAAAATTTGACTTTTGTTGATGACATTTAATAAATGGTGAGTTGCTTTTTATATTTACTTTTAATTTTAAGTGAAATTTGTAAATTTAGCTCTGACATTTCTAGTTATACATGATTTTATGAATTCAGTATTAAATAACGCAAAGGAATTAAATATTGTTGAAAATATAATTATTGTAATTATGATAATAATATTTATATTAATTATCATATGTATTAAAATATATTTTCAAACGTTTTGATAGAATATATCACTTTTTTTTTTTTTAAATGTGTCAAATATTTTCCTGTCTTGTACATATTATTGACAATTTTTTTAATTATAAATTTATTAATTAAAAATATAGCAAAAATTAATTTTAATGCATGATGTTCAAGAATTATTCAAATTTTTGGTTAAATATATGTAGATATGATTTTTATTGAAATTTTATACAATACTTTAGAATTTCAACGATATACTCGTATTATGATTTAAAAATATAAATTTAAAAAATCCTAGTAAATACGAAAAAATTACAAAAATTAGTTATATTGAAGAAATATTCAAAAAATACTCAAAATTTGTACTTACTAAATCTTATGCAACATGATACAATTTTTAGGGTTGTAATTATATGTTAATAATAAACTTATTCAAAATATAATCATTATTGAAACCAAATTTCATAAAATGTTCAAAAACTATTGATAAAACGTTATATGTAATATAAATATGATTTAAGTCTAATAATAAATAAAATACCATTATAAATCTGTACCAAATAAATATATTTTCCAGATACTCCTTTCAACATTCAAAGCTTTTTCCAAAAACAAAAACAACTTCACCATCAAAGTTACAAATTTAATTTTGGAAACAGAATTTCATGAAAAAGGATTTTGGAACAGCAAAAAGTACAACAAATTTAACTCACATCCAGAAGAGATGAAGTCAATCAGCATTTTCAAGTAAAAATTCTCCTCACTCTCATAATTAAAGTTTAACTGTGTCTTCTTTGATATCACCTGGAGGGGAAATTTGTGGTAACAAAATCAGGGACAAATTTTCCATTTGTATCACAATTTTCTTTTTTCAACTTCGGGGGAAAGGAGTTCTACGAATTTGGAGTTGCATACAAAATGCATTTGGGGTGCATTTGGAAGAACTCCAATTTCCAATAGATGATTCAAGGATTTCGATTATTTCAATTCCAGGGTATTGGTTTTATGATTTTCTATCATATCTGATTCAGCAGCTGATATGTCGTCATAGAACATCATTTATTTGAGTTGGATTTATTGATCAAGGGCCAAGAGGTTCTGCGTGCATGTTTCCCTGATATTTGAACTAACACTGAGATTCTTCAATCCGTGATTAATACTTGTCCAAAATTATATTACACGATTTGGTGACGTCCAATTTGACTTTTTTTCAAGTCGATAAAACTCTTCTGGGAACTTCGAGTCTGCCACAAGAAGTCCTCGATGAGATTTTGTTAAAGCAAAACTTTTGACTTCGTCCTTTAGATACTGTTTCATCTCCCAAGTACTACATATGTCTATGTATTCTTCAGAATTGAAGGAGCGTTTTGTCCAAAAAAGCTGGATATTTGTTTTCAGGCATATCTTTTAGTGAAAATAAAGCTTAGCATCAGCAAATATTATAAAAGAATTTCAGTAAGTGCTGGGGTTGTGAAGATTAGTTTCTACCATGTGAATATATTTTAGAGAAATCCTCACCTCATAAACAACATGCATCTTGCTCCATTTGGTTAATTTTTGGACAAATTGTCAGGACATGCTTAGAAATCCAGATTTGCTGTCCAAAATTTATATTGACATTTCGAAATTTACATTTTGGTTTTACGCATTTGTCTCGATTTATCAATTTGCCCCAAGTTTGTAATAAAATATTATAAAATCGATGTGGTTTTAATTCAATACGTGTTTAATTTTGTTTAGTTACATTTATTTTCAGCTTGATTTTAAGTACGAAATAATTTAGAATACGATTGGAAAATTTACGTGAAATTTTGGTGATTTTGGATCGCGTATTTTTTGTTTTAGATTTGCAATACGAATACTAGATGTGTATGGTTTTACTTTTTTGTATTGAAAATATGAAAACAATGGTTTGTGTTGATATCAAAGCAGGTGTGAGCATTTTTTGTTAATTTGATTTATATTGATGAATTTAATTTAAATCATATATTGATACACATTTATATGTATATATATATATATATATATATATATATATATATATCTAAAGTCTGTTTATATAAATTAGTTACAAATCCGATTCTGTTGAAATCATCCGACATCGTTAATTTCAATTTGATGAAATATTTGTATAATGTCTTCTTTTCTGTATCTAAAAGCAAATGTTTTCTTTATTTGTATATTCAGTATTTTATTTGTAAATCTTTCGTACGATGAATTGAAAATACTTAGAAAATGTTTATCGACAGACGTAATGTTAATTAACTATGAAGGAAGAAACTTGAAGAAATTGATATATATATATATATATATATATATATATATGAATATCTTATACAGTTTTTCAGTCATTCATTCAATTACTAAATCAAAAGCAAAGGTAAATAATTCATAAAATAAAATAATCTCAAATACGTTCTGGTTTGACTCGAACACAATTACAAAAAAATAATAAAATTACTAAATTTTTTACTAATATAGGCAAAACATAAAATAAAAAGAATTATAAACTAGAAGGCATAAATAATAATTAACCCTAACCATGTAACTTTTTTTTTAAATCAAATATTTCAGTATTTACATCTAGAAGTACATTTATCGTAATAAGTCAAAAAAATTATTTTAAAAAAATATACTTGAATGATTTGATTTAAAAAAAGCCATTTGAGCATATATAATAATTTAAATAAAAATTAAAAATGTCCTTTTAATAAAAATTTTACGTTTTCAATTTTATTTTAATAATTTTTTCAACATTGTTCCTTAAGCAACTTGAATTTAGAATTGTTTTTTGAGTGCATTTATGTATCAAACCCTTAATAACTTTTGAAATAAAATTTTGATATAAATAAAATATATGACAAGTTTGTTCAAAATTAAATACTTTATAATGTTTTTTAACATTGTAAAAACCTGCAGTAACTTGGTATACTTTAAATTAGCATTTGAAAATATTATATGATTTCTGAGTACTTTCTGATATAGTGCTGCACCTGCTGTAACTATTGAATGGTTTCTCCGATTTTAAAACAATATTAAGAAAGTTTTTACAAAAATTAATTCTTTATAATATTTTCTAATACTGTAAAGCTGTACAACGATTCGGTATAGTAAACATTTACAATTGAAGTTCGACAAAAACTGTTTAGTGCTTTAAACATGTATTTACTTGTCTGTGCATTTATTTGTTAAATCCTTATTAACTTTTAAACTAAACGCGTCCTATTAATTAAATGTATAGTATGATTGTGCAAAATTAAATATTTTAAAATGTTTTCTTATATTGTAACACTCTACAGCAACTCTGTAAACTTCAAAATCTACATTGAAACTAGGACACATAGTCATAGCGTTTTCATACAATACATTGCAACTACCTATTACATGTGTTTTACCTTTTTAATAGTTTGTCCAATCTAAAAGTGATATTAAAAAAAAAATTTATGCAAAATTGAATTGTCTATAAAATTTTCTAACATCGAGACACTTTATAACCACTCTAAAAACTTTAAATTGTACTCAATGCAACAACTTTAATTTTTGGATTGACTTGTGATACAGTGCAATTATGCATTACATTTGTAATAACTTTTGAACTATTTGCCCGATATGAAACCAGTATTACAAAGTTTTGTACAAAATCCAATAATCTAAAATGTTTTCTTATATTGTAACACTCTACAGCAACTCTGTATACTTTAAAATTTATATTGAAACCAGGAAAATATTCATAACGTTTTCAAACAATGCATTCTTGCTATTACATTGTAAGTGCTGTGATTTTTTAATAGTTTGTCCAATCTAAAAGTGATATTAAAAAAATTTATGCAAAATTAAATTATATTTAATTAAATTAAATTATATCTAATACTAAAATACTTTATGACCACTCTATATACCTTAAATAGTACTCAATGCAACGACTTGAATTTTGATTTGACGTGTGATTATTTATTATATAGTGCAATTATTTATTATATTTGTAATAACATTTAAATTATTTGTCCGATTTGAAACAAATATTCAAAACGTTTGTATGAAATTGAATTATGCATAAAATTTTCTAACATTGCAATGCTATACATCAACTCGGTATGCTCTAAATTTAGATCTAAAACAGTCTTTCTATAAAACAAGAACTTTAATCGTGAATATGCTACGTAATTTTGTTGGTGCATTTATTTAATATATCTAATGTAACTTCAATACTATTTATATTATATATAAATAAAATTAAGTTAATTGCTTAATATATTTTGCCATGTAACATCACAGTGCCCAACAGATATTGGCTATAATTAAAAATCAATAATAATAATAAAATTAATAAAAAAAATACTTAAAAATGTGTTCATATAGAGTTAATTTGAACGTCTTACAATTTTGAAATAATTTATTACAAATTTAATAGAAATTTGTAATAATTTAATTTAAAATATTTCGTTGTGCTGAAAGAAAGTCTCCATGTTTGTGTTTATTCTAATGTTTATAAATATATTAATTAAAATAATTTATAGATAAATTGATTTCTATTGATGAATTTATTTTGTTTATAAAAATAAGTACTAGAGTAATAATACTTGCTAACGTTGCGAGAAGTTAATATTTAACTTGTACATTTTGGAATGCATTTTTAAATATATATATATATATATATATATATATATATATATATTTATATACATATATACAAATATATTTCATTTATAACGATCCCTTGATTACACATTCAATATATACAAAAAAACGACTCAGCTATCTTCAAAAGAAGAATCATCATTAAAATGTTTTATTACAAACATGACTATACGTTTTTTGTGCCATTAATAATATAAATGATGAATCCAAAAGATGTGCTAAGAAAAGATTAAAGATCGAAAAAAAAAATGTTAACAACATCACTAACATTTAGTTAATTGGATATAAATTGTATTTAAGAAGTGATAATTACGGTTTATTTATTATGTACCAGTTGGGAGAAATAAATATAGGATTATCGGAATAAAATAGATTTAGGAATTTTTAACGGTTTAATATTCATATTTTTCTTTGGTTTAAATGTGAATATATTTTTTTGAGTATCATTGAAGATGGGATGAAACAAGACTCGAAACGTATGCACAAATAATTAAAGTTACTTTTAAAAAAGCTCCTGGTAATTTATTTAGTAATGAACGAATTTTTATTATTTTTTTATCTAACCTGAATGCAAATCTTGTTAGAAAAAACTATGATTTTTTTATATTTTTGAATTTTTTTTATATTTCGGAAATATGGAATAATAAATTGTGGAATTAAACATTCCATATTACCGAAACGTAAAAAAATTCAAAAATATAAAAAAATCATAGTTTTTCCTAAAAAGATGTGCATTTTAGGTTAGATAAAAAAATTAATAAAAATTTGTACGTAATTTGAAGTTGTGTATTATCAGTATATATATATATATATATATATATATATACTATCTTCAAGTTTCTTCCTCCATAGTTAATTAACATTTCGTCTGTCGATAAACATTTTCCAAGTATTTTCCATTCATCGTTCGAAAGATTTACAAATAAAATACTAAATACACAAATAAAGAAAACATTTGCTTTTAGATACAGAAAAGAAAACATTATACAAACATTTCATCAAATACAAATTAACGATGTCGGACTATTTCAACAGAATCGCATTTGTAACTAATTTATATAAACAGACATAAATACATGTATATATATATATATATATATATATATATATATTTTTAAAACTGTGTATTAATATATGAATTAAATTAAATTAATCAATATAAATCAAATTAACAAAATATGTTCACACCTGCTTTGATATTAATACAAACGATTGTTTTCGTATTTTTAGTACAAAAAAGTAAAACCATACACATCTAGTATTCGAATTGCAAATCTAAAACAAAAAATACGCGATCCAAAATCACCAAAATTTCACGTACATTTTCCAATCGTATTCTAAATTATTTTGTACTTAAAATCAAGCTGAAAAAATGTAACTAAACAAAATTAAACAAGTATTGAATTAAAACCACATAGTTTTTTAATATTTTATTACAAACTTTGGGCAAATTGATAAATCGAGACAAATGTGTCAAACTTGGACGTAAAGTTTGAAATATCAAAGTAAATTTTGGACAGCAAATCTGGATTTCTAAGCATGTCCTGACAATTTGTCAGAAAATTAACCAAATGGACTAAGATGCATGTTGTTTATGAGGTGAGGATTTCTCTAAAATATATCCACATGGTACAAACAAATCTTCACAACTCCAACACTTACTGAGAAATTCTTTTATCATATTTGCTGATGTTGAGCTTTATTTTCACCAACAGATTTTTCTGAACACTAATATTCAGTTTTTTGTTGGACAAAATGCTCCTTCAATTCTGTTGAATACATAGATATATGTAGTACTTGGTAAATGAAAAAATACCAAAAGGACGAAACCAAAAGTTTTGCTTTAACAAAATCTCTTCGAGGACTTCTTGCTGCACACTTGAAGTTCCCAGAAGAGTTTTATCGACTTGTAAAAAGGTCAAATTGGACGTCACCAAATCGTGTAATATAATTTTGGACAAGTATTAACCATGGATAAAAGAATCTCAGTGTTAATTCAAGTATCAGGAAAACATGCACGCAGAACATCTTGGCTCTTGATAATAAATCCAACTCAAATAAATGATGTTCTATGACGACATATCAGCTACTGAATCAGAGATGATAGAAATTCATAAAACCAATACCCTGGAATTAAAATAATCCAAATCCTTGAATTGTCTTTTAGAAATCGGAGTTCTTCCAAATGCACTCCCAATGCATTTTGTATGCAACTCCAAATTTGTCGTGCTCCTTTCCCCCGAAGTCAAAAAAAAAGTGACACAAATAAAAAATTTGTCCAGGATTTGGTTACCACAAATTTCCCCTCCAGGTAATATCAAAGAAGATACAGTTAAAATCTTTAATTATGAGAGTGAGGAGAATTTTTACTTGAAAATGTAGATTGACTTCATCTCTTCTGGATGTGAGTTAAATTTGTTGTACTTTTTGCTGTTCCAAAATCCCTTTTTATGGAATTTTATTTCCAAAATTAAATTTGTAACTTTGATAATAAAGTTGTTTTTGCTTTTGGATGTAACTTTGGATGTTGGAAGGAGTATCTGGAAAATATATTTATTTGGTACAGTTTTAAATTTGAGTTTTATTTATTATTAGACATAAATTATATTTATATTACATATAACGTTTTATCTATAGTTTTTTGAACATTTTATGAAATTTGGTTTCAATAATTATTTGCATTTTAAATAAATTTATTATCTATATAACATATAATTTCAACACTAAAAATTGTATCCTTTTGCATAAGACTCACTAAGTACAAATTCCAATTGTTTTTTTGAATTTTTCTTCAATATAACTAATTTTTGTAATTTTTTGGTACTCATTAGGATGTATAAAATTCATATTTCAAACTCATAACATATTTTTGAAATTCTAAAGTATTGAATAAAATTACAACAAAAATCATATATACATATATTCAAACAATAATTTGAATAATTCTTGAATCATCAATTAGAATTAATTTTTGCCATATTTTTAATTAATAAACTCATTACTAAAAATTTGTCAATAATATTTACAAGACAGGAATTTATTTGACACATGTTTGTAAAAAATGGTGACATACTTTATCAAAACGTTTGAAAATGATGAATACATATGATAATTATTTTAAATATTATTATTATAATTACAATAATTATATTTTCAACAATATTTAATCCTCTGCATCATTTAATACTGAATTTATAAAATCATGTATAACTAGAAATGTCAGACCTACAAATTTTATTTAAAATTAAAGTAAATATAAAAAGCGACTCACCATTTATTAAAGGCCATCAACAAACGTTAAATTTTGAAAAGTTACTGTTAAATTTTGAGATATTTTTTCATGTTTTACTTAATTTAAATTTCTTTTTAGAAAATGTATTTGCTTCATGAAAAAATGTACAAGTTACCGTTTGTTTTCATTTTAAAATAGCTTACTAGGAATTAAATGAAATATAAGAAATTTATTTATATCGAAATATCGAAATAAATTGTAAATAAATATATATTATTATAACTAGTTACAAATTGTAGTACAAACTTATAAATTTTATAATGATTTAAATATTAAACACAATACTCTATACAAAAAATATTATATTTAAATTTATTTTTACACATAATTTTATATCTGTATAATTCTATAGTATTGTTTAAATCAACTTTTAGGTTTTAAAATTACAAATCAAGTTCATAAATAAATTATTCAATATATTTTTTATAATATCGATAAATTATCGATCATTCTGAATTTTTTATTTAATATTTAATTTTTATTATATATTAATTCTAAGTATGCTTTTGAAATAGAAAACAATTGGCAAACATTATTTCTCTCAAAATTTCAAAAGGTTTTACACAAAATTTCTCGTTTATCCAAAATTTAACTTTTGTCATAAAATTTTACAAAAAAGTACGTGAATTATAAAAGTTTAGAGTATTAAATGTAAAGTGTAAAAATTAATATTAAAATTGTGAAAATTATAATATGTATTTTTTAAATCGTACGCGCAAAATTAGGAAAATTTAAAGGTATGTATATTATAAAAAAAAATATTCATCTGAATATTTTATTCATGCTTATTAATATCGAACTTGTCATATTTTTACAATATATTAAATATATTTATTCATTGACTAAATTTCATAATTTATTTATTCATCAATAAACTTTTCGTTCATTTATTCTATCACTTTTCAATCTAATTTAAAAATGCATTATTATTTTCATATATTTTAATATTCAATAGTTCAATTATTTGTTTTTCAAATGTGTCGCTATTTATTTATATATTCAATTTTAATATAACAAATTTATTTATTTATTGATTGATTAATATATTTATATACACATTTGATTATTTATTCATTTAAATGAAAAATATTATTTTAACAAAATTTTAAGAATAATAAATCAAGATTTTCAAATGTAAACTTGGATTATAAATTTTATCTAAAAAAGTACATAAATCATTAAATATATTTATTTTTGATGTGATTTATATATTGTTGATTTAATCGTGTATTTATTAATGCCATTATTTATGTATTTATTTATTCCTTCAACAAATTATTCAAATACACTTTTACTCAAAAATTAATTTATTTTCTTATACATTTATATATTTTATTCAATTTGTTTATTTTTTATTCATAAGGCAAATAAATAATTTATGTATTGCCTTATACATTAATCAAACTGTTGAAAATTTTAATTATTTATTCCATTATTTATGATTTTTTTCTTTAATTTTCTTCATTAGTTATTACTTTCTAGTAACTTCTAAATAGTGAAATGTATTTATTTATGCAAATTAATAGTTTAACAACTCAAAGTTTCTATCGGAAACTAACAAAAAATATTATATATGAGAAAATAAAAGTTTTGGTTAAATCATTACTATTTGAGTAGAAAAATTGAAAAGAATCGTTTAGAATTAATGAATAAATATTTAGTATGTTTAAGCATTAACATCCTAAAAAGCTGTATTAATAAATTCAATATAATTAATAAATAACAATATGACTGAAATAATTATTAACACACACACAAACCAGACAAATTAATAAAAAATTAAAACATTACTATGCATTTGTCTGGAATTATTGAATAAAAATTTAAAATTGATCAAATTACATTGTTGTCTCATTTTCAGATATTTTTGATGTGACTTCAAGTAAAAATTAAAACACCAATGTAATTTCAAGACATTATATTTCCTCAAAAGACCATATGAAACTTCAAATTAAATTCATAAACGTTACCGAAAAAGCACTTTGGGACAAAACGTTTCCCAAAAAATTTTCACGTTTTCGAACTCCTCCATATTGTAGAAAAACATTGGATTTTCTTGATTGTAGCAGAAAAACAAGAAGACAGGATTTTTAGTTAAAATGTCATAAGTCATATCGATGGCTGTCAGAAGAAAAACGAAACTTTACAATGAAATTTGTTAAAATCAGGTATGTTCTTCAACTTTGTTAGCAGATGCAAATGTTGGAGTAGAGTCCATTAAAAACTTGCCTTGGCACTCGAAATAAACTCTAGTCAAATTAAAATAATACAGAATTGCTGGAAAATTAAGCTATCGAAAGCGCAAGTATTTGCTAGAACTCCAGAAATACAGCTAAATTCTACAAATCCTGATCAGTTCTTGAACATTGGTTGCATTTGGTCTTGAATTACTATACTGGAACACTTTATTTGGACATTGATTGAACAGTATGCGATTATTTTGGAAATATTCTTCTTTTGTCACCAGTGGAACGAGGAATGCAAAGACTTTTTAACCAAAACACAGGGGCATTGTGTTTAAGTAAAAAGTCCTTTGATGAAATCTTCTAGATCCGTAAACAAATCCAAATGTCCATGGAGAATTATATATATAAATTGTGAAGAACTTTTTCCTGTTAAAGCCGATTCCAGAGCGTAGACAATTCAATATCATTAACCACATATTTGATACAAGCTTTCATTTAATCTGATTCACCAAATTTTGGATAAAAATTGCTACACCAATGAGAAATAAATCCGTCGACTGTGAATCAACAATTGGTAATTCGTAAAAACTCGTCCAGTGTTTTTATTTCTCAGCCATATCATAATCGAATCCAGAAGGTTGATCTAAACTTTGTACAAGAAACAATAACCAGGTTTGTGCAAATATAAAATTGGCAGCAAAATTTTACCAGAACTCGTGCAATTGAGTAGAGTTAATAGATTTATCAAAGTAAAAAAAAAGTATTTTGGCATGTACCAGAGGATTGTTCAAAACTATCTTGACGTGTGTTCACGTTTTTGACTAAATAGAAATATGATTGCTGCTTGATCCTAAATTCTGGTTTTGACAATTCAACGTTGTTGGCAATATGAGAAATTTCATTGGGTGAAAAGCTTGATGGTTGCGCAGAATGAAATTTGTACAAAATTTTGATAAACACTGCGAATGCAATCCCAACGATATCAAATTATCTTCTGCCACTGCATATTTTTGGAAAAAACTACTTCATACCTCAAATTTGTTGGATTTGTCTGAAGTACTGATTAATTTTCGGTTATCCATTGAAACCTAAATTTAAATCCATATTTTGTCGAGGGTTTTTCTTGGGACTTGTCCTCTGTTTGTCGTCAAAAATTTTTAGTGCTTTATATTAGGTGATGTCTTTTGAATAAAACATTTCAAAACTGCGTTTAATTTTGTTTAGTTACACTTTTTTCAGCTTGATTTTAAATACGAAATAATTTAGAATACGATTTGGAAATTTACGTAAAATTTTGTTGATTTGAAGCGAGATTTTTTTGTTTTATATTTTTATACGAATACTAGATGTGTAGGTTTCTACATTTTTGTACTGGAAGTATCAAAACAATCATTTTTATTTATATCAAAGCAAGCTGAGCATATTTTTTGTTAATTTGAAATGATGTGGAAATTGATATAAATCATATGGCACTATTTTTGGATGAAGTACAAGCATTCATATCTATAATATTTAATATTTAATTAAATTTTTATTATACATGAAAATTGGATAAAATATATTAATTTGATAAATACCATAATTTAGATAAACTTTAAATATTACAAACTTAAACAAAATTGATCAATATCAGTAACAAATTATGAAACCAAAAAATATCACAAAATTAATATTAATAATATATAATATATTAATATTATAATTGTATTATATTTAATTATTCTGAATTTAGTAGTAAATTTTGTTAATTCTACGAAATTTAAAATTTCATTAATTTTTGATAATTAAATGATTATCTTTGAATTAGCTCATAATTTACCAATAATATTAAAGTTATAAAACAAAGAATAGCAAAATTAAGAAAAATTAAAATTTCACAGATTTTACAGAAAAAAATGAAGAATAATATCAAAAATTTCAGAATAATTGACTTGATTAATAGAAAATGAGTTTAAGCAATTTTTACAAGATTATTAAAGATTGAAAAATAATAATATTTGCAAAATTGATAAAAATTAAATAATTATTGAAACTAAAATAAAGATAAAAAAAATTATAAATTTAATTGAATAAAATGATAAAATTAACAAAAAAGTAATTGTATTAAAATTAGTTATTCTGAATTTATTTATTCAAATCTACAATAAATAAATAAATTTTGTTAATTTTATGCAGTTTAATATTTTTATTAATTTAGCTATTTTTGTTTATAATTTTTTGTTATTAATTAGTAATTTGTCTATATATTTTTTGACATAATTAAACAATTTTTCATAATTATTAGCAAAAATACTAATATTTGCCAAATTACAAGTTTGTTGATATGTAACTATTAAAATATTATAAATTATAAATTGGACTTGATATAATAAAATTCTGACCAAAAAAAAATATGAAAAGTAATAAATGTTGTTACGAATTTCTTTACTCTCAAAATCTCTCTCAAAATCAAAAAAACAATCTCTTGAAGTTTTAGCTCTCAATATTAATTTTAAGATAGTTCGCAATGCAGTATAACTAAAACTTAGAAATTGTCTTTTGTCAATTCGGAAGCATTTGGGAGCGAAGAAATTCGAAAAGATCCACATTAAGGATCACCCTAATATATATATATATATATATATATATATATATATATATATATATATATACATCATATAATTACATTTATCTAACACATGTCCTATGTCCTTTATCCTTCCATTTAACTCTTGAAGTTCTTTATAATCCGTCGCCGTCGAATTATCTGATTCGACCGTCGCATTCTGTTCAAACAAATAAGGAAGAAAAAAATAGAAAAACTAAATAGAAAATCTAAAAGGAGAAAATAAAAACTATTGCACGTATTAGTGACATTTTATTTGTACGTGTCCTTTACAAGAATCGTTGTAGAATTTTATTTATAGAAAATGATTCCGACGGGACGGACGGCACGCTTATTGTTCTTCTTTTTGTTTCAGGTCTTCATTTGACTTCTATGCCCTGCGAAACATTGGTGGTCAAGGTAAGGGTCACATTGATAAAAGTTATATATATATATATATATATATATATATATATATATGTATATGTACCTATGTCTACATTTTTTTAATATAATATACTAATATTTACCGTTTACCTAAAAATAATAATTATTGTTTTTTAAATTACTCTTCACTCCAAAATGCATATACATTTATAATATGAGCGATGTCAAATGTGTTGAACTGCTTTAAATAAATGATCAAAAATATTGTGGAAAGATTAGTAAAAGATGCAAAGAAATTATATATTGAAAATAAAACTATGTTGAAAATTTAATATCCGAATCTTGTGTTGGCGCCCCCTAAGGCGTGCGCTTGTATTTTTCGCATGCATCGCATTAAAGGTAGGTCCGGCCCTGATTAATACTTAATTTCATATTTTGAGTGAATTAATTTGTCATATTCTGTTCATATGTCTATCATTCAATCTACCATACATATACTGTAAATAATATTATTTTAATTTCTCTTTTTTGTTTTTTGAATTACCAAAATATGAGTAATGTTAAATTTTACGAACAAATAAATTTTTGATACAAGGAAACTTTCAAATATTTTTTTGAATAAGTAAATTTTTTTTGTCTTGTGATTTAGTAAAGTAGGGCAAAACACGACTGTATTAGTTAAAAAACTATCAAACTAAATTTTATTATTTCTTTTGCCAAATATATAATGTATCTTTTATTATTTTAATTTCTGGCACATCTCAGCTGCTTTTTGTCAATAATGTTGTAGATATTTCATTTTTCTTATTCATAATCACGAATTTATTATGCATATTCTAATATTGTCTAGTCTCATAAGTGAATTGAAATTTTAGGCAAATGACAGTTTTTATTTGTTTTCGGTGCCAAACAATGCTTCAAATATGTTCAACATCAAAGAATGCCGTTTTTTGCAACTTTTTTCATTTATTTATACAATATTACTTTATTTCTAATTTCCTCCACCAAACTTCGAGTAGTAGAGTAAGAGAAGTATATTTACATCATTACAGAAGAATTTTATATATAAGATTAAAGAAATAAATAGAAAAAATTGCAAAATTCGACATGTCATTGTTTGACATTGAAAATAGTTTGATAAATAAAAGCTGTCACCTGCTTGAAAGTTCAATTTACTTATGAGCCTAGACAATGTTAGAATATAATATATTCATGATTATGAATAAGAAAAATGTAATGTCTACATTATTATCGCCGCTTAAAAGCTGCTGAGATCATGCTAGAAATTATAATAATATAAGATAAAGTATATATTTGGCAAAAGAAATAATATCAATCAGTTTTATAGATTTTTAACTAATGCAGTCGTGTTTTGCCTTACTTTACTAAATCACATATAACAAAAAAATTTTACTTATTCAAAAAATTATTTAAAAGTTTCATTGTGTCAAAAATTTATTTGTTCGGAATATTTAACATTATTCATATTTTGATAATTATTTTTAACTAAAGGGTAAATGTTAGTATAGAATTTAAAAAAAATCGAGCTTTTGAATTGTTTACCTGGATACAGAACAACGTCTGTTGGGTCAGCTAATATATATATATATATATATATATAAATATATATATTTATATATATATATATACTAGCTGACCCGGCAAACGTTGTTTTGCTAAGTAAGGTATTTCTAAACAATTTCTAGAGAATCAAAAATTTTAATACTTTATTTCAAATGTGTAAGAATGTGTTGCTTGAGTGCTATAGACAATGAGGTAATATATTAAAAATAAAATTCGAAGTTTATTTGTTCAATATTATATGATTTTTATTAACAACATTTGTTTGTCCATATTTTGTTAATACAATCAAACTGGAAATTTTATACACTTTCTATGGAAAACATGGTATAATCCAATCCAAATTTTTGTTTTTGTTTTTTGACTTATATAGTCATCACAAACTCTAATTAATCGAACAAGGATAACGTCTCAAGTTTTTCTGACTTTTTTTGAATTCTGTATTTTTTGTGTAATTGTAAATAATAGTACTGATCAAAATTTTCAAGTAGAAAATGACTTAAGCATTTTTTTTGACTTGCTTTTTGAGAAGTTTTAAGTAACATTCCATAAATTAAATTTGATAAAAATTACATATGTAGGGTAGAGCGCGGTTCAAAAGTCCAATTTAACTTTCAACAGGTATAAATTATATTGTGAATACGAAACCAATTTGGTCACAACAAATAACACATATCAAACAAACAACTATCTGACTATGTTCAGTAAAACTCTCAACTAATTCATCATTGTGCAAATGTTTTTGCTGTTTTTCAAAAATTATTCAACCAATGCAAAATATAAATTTCATAGGTGCATTTTGTACTGTATATAACTTTATTTTAATTACCTTATTATAATTTTTAATTTGCCCGTTTTCTACAGACTATTTTTCTCCTCTGTTCTCTTACAAAAACAATGTATTCAAAATTTCGTCCTCGCCTCGGTGATAAATATAATCGTATAGTTTTGGGTTAGTACGACTATAAGTAGATGAAGGTTTTACATACGTATTTTGTATATTTCCTAGTCTTTTCCAACTTCAACTCCAATTTGGGGAGCAGCAACATGTGTTCTAAACTGTCAAATGCACATTCAAATTCCGACAATTCTGGTAGGGAAGACACGAATTAAACGATAGGAATTATTGTCGTACGTGGACGGGAATAGAAAGATATTTGGGAAGATAGATTTTGTAAAAGTTTGTTATTTATCAGTTAGGTCTCTTTAGAAGTTTCTGTACAAAAAAAATTCGGTGTGATTATGTTGGTTTTTGGCGGAGTTAGCCCCGTGGCGCTGGGGTACGAGCTTTGGTCTTGCAACCACACGGTTCTTGTCTGGGATACTTTGAAATCAATATGTAATAATAGATTTTTACTGTACTAAAAAGTTTTTAGGGGCATTGCTGCAATAACACGAAAAAGCCAAAAAAATGTTTAAAAAATATCACAATTAAAAATGACTTCTACTGGGTTTGCTTTCTAATATCCAACTGTTACAGAACAATGACATTAGTTGGTTTTTTATATGTTTGGTTTTTTCAGGAGTTTCTGAACAAAAAAAATCCGGTTTGATTATGTTGGGTTTTGGCAGAGTTAGCCTCGTGATGTTAGGGTATGAGCTTTGGACTTGTAACCACAAGGTTTTTCTCTGGGATACTTTGAAATCAAGTTGTGAATTACAGATTTTGAATTTTAAATATAAAGTTAGAGTAAAAAAATCTTCCAAGGGACATATATAAAAAGTTCAAAAATACTAATTAAGAATGTTAAAAAAATATTGCAATTAGAAATTACTTATACTTGGTTTGCTTTCTAATATTCAACTCATAACAAAAGAATTACTTTAGTTGGTTTTTTATATGTTTAGTTTTTTCAGAAGCTTTTGCATGAAAAAATCCGTTTCGATTATGTTAAGTTTTGGCAGAGTTAGTCCGTGGCGCTAGAACACGAGCTTTGGTCTTGCAACCACAAAGTTTTTGTCTCGGCTGCTTTGATATCAAGGTGCAATAGTATCAGATTTATGTATACAATATGATATTGATTTAAAATAACATTTTATGTGCTATGATGGGAAAGTGTTAAACATTTTAAAATACTAGTTAAAAATTTAAGAAAAGTATCAAAATTAGAAATAACTTCTACTGGGTTGCTACAGAACAATTACTTTAGTTGTATTTTATATGTTAAGTTTCTTCAGGAGATTCTTTACAAAAAAAATCCGGTTCGATTATGTTAAGTTTTGGCAGAGTTAGCTCGTGGCGTTGGTGTACGAGCTTTGGACTTGTAACCACAAGGTTCTTGTCTGGGATACTTTCAAATCAAGTTGTAAATTACAGATTTTAAATTTTAAATCTAAAGTTGCGGTAGAAAAATCTTCCAAGGAACATATATAAAAAGTTCAAAAATACTAATTAAGAATGTTAAAAAAATATTGCACTTAGAAATGACTTTCACTGGGTTTGCTTTCTAATATACAACTGTTAACAAAATAGTTACTTTAGTTGTTTTTTTATGTTTGCTTTTTTCAGGAGTTTCTGTACGAAAAAAATCCGATTGGATTATGTTAAGTTTTGGCAAAGCTAGTTCTATGGCGTTAGGATACGAGCTTTGGTCTTGCAACCACACTGTTCTTTGTTTCGGATACTTTGAAATCAATATGTAAATATCAGATTTTCACTATTATTATATAGCGTTGAGGTAAAAAAGGTTTTCAAGCAACATGGATGCAAAAATATTAGAAAATTCAACAATACTAGTTAAGAATGTTAAAAAAAAATTACAATTATAAATGACTTATACTAAGTTGCTTTCTAATATCAAACTGATAACAAAAGAATTACTTTAGTTGATTTTTTATATGTTTTGTTTCTTCAAGAGCTTCTGTACGAAAAAAATCCGGTTTGATTATGTTAAGTTTTGGCAAAGCTAGTTTTGTGGCTATAGGATATGAGCTTTGGTCTTGCAACGACAAGATTTTGGGATTCTGGGTTTCTAGGACAAGATTCGATAAGAGTATTTTTTGGGTTGTCTTAAGCAGTTTATATCAACATTAGTGTTATTAAATTTTTGGTTAAACTTATGGAACAATATTATAACATCAAGTTATGTAATGATTTTTTGGGAATTGTTTCAAAACTGGTAAAAAATAAAAAAATACAATTTAAGTATGCAACTAAAAAAATCAAATATTGCCCTGCCTATATATTAATAGACAAATTATATAGGATCCTATATATCATATTAAAGTAAATTGATAATTCTATTTGTATTAATTATAATAATATAAATATCTATTATTATTGATTACCGCTTGCTTATGAATAAATAAATAAATAATTAAATAACAGCTGAACCGATTACAAAAATTTAAAAGCTATTTGATAAGCACTCTCTAAGTTTATCAAGCTTAACTGACGATCGGTCAAGCCGTTTCTTTATTGTTAGCAAAAAACTATACTTTTAGCATATTTTAGCGAAAACCGAAATTCTATCCGGAACCGAATTTTTTTTTACTAGATTCTTGTTTTATTTACAAATATGTTCTTGAATTCGAATCTTATCAATACATCAATTAGTGAAACTGTGTAATTAATTAAAGTGGATATCGAATGAATTAATTTACATTTACATAGAGATTTAACTAAGATTTATTACAGAGTAAATAAGATAAAGTGATAGTACTGCATTTTTTTATATCATATACACGATTCATTTAATTCACAAGAGTTTCTTTTTATTTAATTAATTTCCAACTTGCCGAATAGAAATTATATTATATAATAGATTTATTATTTGCCTAGTAAATATTTTCGAATTAAACACAAATCATATTCATTACCAAATAAATCTGTATTTAATCAAGTTATTAAATGTAATCAAATCGTATTATGTTTTGTAATTATTGTTATTGATGGTAATTTAACACTATTTATATCGATATAAACTGATTATGAAATCGTATTTGATCTAATTTTGTAAAAGGTATTATTATTAAAGTGAATATAAATTAAACAAAATTTGCATCATTTTTTATTGCTTGATAGTTTCATGAAAAAAACATTTTTATTAGAAATTTAATAACAATTGTTTAATTATTTAATCAAATTTCTTACACTTTTAAATTTTATAAAAAGCATATAAAATACATTATTTAAGCTTTATCTTCGAAAATCTGTCAGAAATATTTTTGAATTACTTTTTTGAAAATCTTTATTATACAGTTTTTTTTTACAATTTGTTGCAATAATTTTATTTAACGTCAAACGCTATTTTAGTTTCAATGTTTTTGATTCTTAGATTATTTATTAGAATACTTTACATAGATTCATCTTATTGAAAAAATCAGTCAAATAGTTGAAATTGAATATCCTATGTATTTGAATTTCAAATACTTGTAATGTTAAAAAAAGTTTTTAATTTGAAATTATTTAAAAATAAATTAAATTAAAATTTCAAGGACTTGAGAAACAGAATTTAAAAAAAATATCATACTTAATTTTATATTAAGTTTAAAATAAAAATGCATTTTATTTAATAATAATATTAGTTTATTATTGATTTCAAATATGAATTTAAAATGTATTACAATAATAGTAAAGGCTTATAATTAAATTTCAAAGACGTCCTTAAGCCTTTTTTGTAATTATTGTCATATAATATTTTTTAACAATTAACATTTTTAAGAAAAACTTATGGAAATGTTCCAATTTCAAATATCATCATATTAAGAGATGAGATCTAAAAATTCTTAACTATCTATCACGTGATTTTTGGACGCACCTTTTTTTAAAGAATAAATATAACATTTACATCTGACTTCTACTGCGTTGCTACAAAACTTTAGTTGGTTTTTCATATATTGATTTTTATATATTTTTATATGTTTGCTTTCTTCAGGAATATCTGTATGAAAAAAGTATGGTTCGATTATGTTAAGTTTTGGCAAAGCTAGCCCCGTGGCGCTAGGACACAAGCTTTGGTCTTGCAGTCACAAGGTTCTTGTCTCAGATACTTTGAAATCAATATGTAATGATATCAGATTTTTAGTATTAAATATAACAACCATATACTAACTCCTTTTATATCAATCTATAATTAGTCATCAAGAACAAAAACACATGACATGGCGCTCCGTATTGTTTTTTTCCCAACAATCTCTCTCTCCTCCACCGCGGCCACAGACATTCCGATTATATAAATATATACGACGACCGAGAGGAGGAACACCGAACGAACAAACAGTTAGTTAAAATCTTTAACTAACAGTCCTTCTCTATTCAGTGTTAAATCTGTACTCATATGCAGATGGTAGAATTTAAAAGAATTTAAAAGAATTTAGAAGAATTAACACGCGCGCGCGAGGTATTGGAATTAAAATTGCTTCACCGTGCGAATTTGGAAGCAAAGTGATAATTTTGTATTGGATTTTTTTTTCAAAAGTGATGCAAAGGATATTAGTTAATTATACTTTATGTAATTCGCTTGATGTAAATTAAATCACTAAAATAGTGCTGATTTTGTAAAAAACTATTTTGTAATTTGAGCGCAAGTGCAAGAAAAGTCTAATGGAGTCCAATTGTTTTAGGTAAATGTTTTTTTTGCAAAAGTGATGAACAGGATTTTAATTAATAATACTTTATGTGATTTACTTGATGTAAATTACATCACTCAAATAGTGCGGATTTTATAAAAAACTTTTTTGTAATTTGAGTGCAAGTGCTAGAAAAGTCTAATGGAGCAATGAAGTGAAAATAAGAAAAAAAATGTGCAAAAGTGTTGATTGAAAGATTTTTTACATGAATATAGTCATGAGCATAAACTTTGGTGCAAAATTAGTGAAACAATTGGAATAAAGTTAAAAAAAAATCCGATTTTTCAAGTTCATTTTTTTAGAAATTTAGTGCATATACAAGAAAGTGCAACGAAGCAATAAAAATAAGCATAAAATTGTGCAAAATTGTTGATTAATAGATTATTTTAATTAATATAATTATGATTTTAAATTTTATTGCAAAATTAATGAAGCAACTGCTTTTTATGAATATGTTAAAAAACTAGTAAATAGTGATGTTTAATATAAACTTTAAAGTGCAAGTACAATGAAGTGCAATGTGCACTGAAAATAATTGATTTATATTAACTATATTGCTAGAAAATTGTGCAAAATTGTTGAAAAATAGATTCGTTTTATAAATATAGTACTGAGCATAAATAAAACAATTACTTTTTATGAGTTTTGTTGAAAAATAGTAAATAGTGATGATTTAATATAAACTTCAAAGTGCAAGTTCAATGAAGTGCAACGATGCAATGAAAATAATTCATATATATTAATTATTTTACTAAAATGTGTATTTTTTTAAATTTTTATTGCAAATGTAGTGATGATTGAATATTAATAATTACAATATTTATTACAATAATGATAGCAATGGATCTCTTTTTTGTTGCGAATATTATAAAAACCTTTTGTAATAAAAATTCTTTCAATAAAATAATGAAATAGTGATTTGTTAATTAGTATAGAATTTACAAGAAAAATACTATAAAAAAGCTGTATAACTAAAGCAATTTAAATATTGCTAAAATAGTGAAAAGTGATAAATCTTTAGTTTTTACATATAAAATAATGTGAAGTTTATTAGAAATTTTATTAGAAGACGAGGATCAATAGATTTAACTCATTTTGCTAAAATTGTGCAAAAGTGTTTAAGATTTTTAATAAAAATTGAATTCAACAAAAGAATGAGAGTCAAACATTTTGGAATTCATTCTAAATTTAATAATTTGTATAGCTAAAGTTATGCAAAAGTGTTAAAGATTTTTTAATAAAAATTGAATTCAAAAAAATAATAAGAGTTATGAATTGTATTCTAAATTTAATAATAAAAGTAATCAAAATAAATAAAATTATATTGCCAATTGCAAGAGTTCAATAGAATAAAAAGAAGTCAAACATTTTGGAATATTATTCTAAATTTAATAATTTAATAATTTTATTTTATGCAAAAGTGTTAAAGATTTTTAATAAAAATTGAATGCAAAAAAAGAATAAGAGCTCTGAATTTTATATTAAATTTAATAATAAAAGTAATCTCAAATAAAATTTTATTGCAAATTTAAAATATAGATAAAATAAAAAGAAAATAAAATATTTGTTGCAAAATCTTTCTATAAACTATTAAAACAGTTCAAAGAGACATTTAGTGGATGATTTATTTTAATTATAGTGCAAAAATAATAGTGACAATAAAAAATCTGAATTTTGTGAATGATGACAATCAAAAATCTGAATTTTTTTAATAATAAAAATAATTACAAATAAAATTATATTGAAAATTGCAAGAAATGAATAGAATAAAAATAAAATAAAATATTTTTGGGCAAAATCTTTCTTTAAAATTGATAATAATTGTAAAAAAACATTTGTGGTTAAAATAACAATAAACATGTGTGAAACTTTCAAAATTATTTTTCAAAAAACAGTGAGACAAACATCGTGTAGAATTTGCAAAGGTAATTTCAAAATAACAAAGTTTTCCCACATTTTTAAAAATTATTATTATTTTTTAATATGAATTTTAATAAAATAATTTATGTGATAATAAGTGATGAATAAATAAATCAAAATCCAACAAAAAAGTGATAAACTTTATTGTATGGAAAAATATACACAACGATTTAATTAGCATTGACAAACATTTTATTTTGAATAACTTTTGAAAATATTTCTATTATTAATTCATTGTTAAAGTGTATAAAACAGTTAAAAATTGCGTCATTTGTAAATAAATTTCAAATTATAGATATGTTCATCAAATAATTAGAAAACCTAATTATTTGTGAAAAAATTACACAAAATTAAAATAAAGTTTGCGTTACACTGGACAAAATTTGTCTCTATTTTTTTTCAAAGTGTTTATTTTTACAAAATTTATTTATTCAATAATTACCAAAATGAAAAATTTTAGTGTGTTTAAATTTTATAAATATTAGTGTTCTAACAATTCTATCAGGATTACACTTGGTGAATGCCGGTAAGTGTTTTATTTTTATATCATTTTTATAATGATTCAATTTATTTTCCGAACTTGAGTTCTATTTATAAGTATAATTGAAATTGCCGGAAATAAATATATGTATATATATAATTATATATATATATATATATACATACATATATCAATTACTCGTATGGGTATAACAATTTTGTTCCTAGCTAAAAAATTTCCTTTAAGATCTAAATAGCAAAATTTGATTAAATCAAATTGAAAAGCTAAAAAACTCTAAGAAATCGATTTTAAATAACAACTCGTATTTTCGAGACGTGACATCTCACAGATTTTTAAATTATTTACAAATTGCTCAAGGAAAGAAACTCTTATTGAGAATTTCAAGTGCAGTTGTTGAAAGTGCATCCAATTTCTTCAGGAGAAAAATCGATAAATTAGGAATAAATTGAGAATTGACAGTAAAAGTTAATTATAATATTATTAAAAATATTAACTTTACTAAATGTTAGTAGTATTTTTTGCCAAAGCAACTTTCAACATATATTTTTTAATTTAATTGTGTTGATCAAGAAAAATGCACTTCAAAAATTCAAAGTCAAGATTTCGATGATTTTTAATTAGGATATCTCAAGAACCCATTTTTATAAAAATAATTAAAATATTTATAAAATAACATTATTCACACTTTTTAAATGCATTTCTTACTTTTAATTTAGATAAACAATTACATTTAAATTCATTTACTTCTTTTATTTTAGATAAAAATCGTTTACTATTTGATCTCATTTTTTCTAAATTATTTTTCTTATACAATGTCTATTTTTTACATTTATCATAAATATTATTTATACACTAAATAATGAATGTTTTTATTATTCATCTTTTAAACAAATATAATTCTAATTATTCAAGCTTAATAAAAATAAATTATTTTTACAAAATAATGAAAAATTGTACACTTTCCTGATACATTTGGCTTCACAAAAAAAATTTTAAATTAAAGTGAATATTTAATATAAATTTTATTTTGTAAAAGTGTGAAAATTATTAACAAGTATAAATAAAATTCTATTAAAAATATCAACAAAAATTTAGAATACAAATAAAAAATAATTTAGTATATAAATCGTTTGCTATCTCATTTTTTGTAAAATAATTTTTCTCATTGATATGTAATATATTTATCATAAATATTGTTTTTTTCAGTAAATAATATATATTTATGTCATTCAGCCTCTAAACAAATATAATTCCAATTATTCCAGCTATCAATCTATTTTTTAAATTAAAATTTCCATTCATGGAAAATATATTTATAATTGAAATAAAACAATTCCGGATTTATTTTTCAATCAGAATCACACGACAAAGATAAATTATTTTTAATTCGTGCAATTTATTTAAATATAAATGTTTTTATGTGGATTTGTTGTTTTGGGATCAGAATTTAATTGAAAATAAAATTTTATATCTTTATTATAAAATTTTAATATGGGAAGTATTAGTAATTTAAATAATAGGATTTTAAATAGCAACAACGTTTATACTAATATTTTTTTGTAAATATATATTTTTTGTTTTTTTTTTTATATGTAAAATTACATATAAAAAACATACATACCAAAAAAAAAAAAAATTTGTTAAAAAATCGAATTAATAATTTTTTTTCTAAAAAAAACTTTCGGCTTGGAGCTTTTTGAGCTTTTTTGAGATGTAAATAACATCGGAAAATGTTTAATTATTAAAATACAAAGTAAATAATTATTAAATTAGTGTAGAAAGGTATATTAATAATTTTTTCATTTGTTATAAATAGTTTCTGAAGAAGAACAAAATAGATATTGATTTTTAGCAAAAAAATTATGGGTTTTTAAATTATTCAAATTGATTTATATATTGATTTTTATTTTCTTTTACAATTTTTCAGTGTTTTGTAGAAATAATTCATTATTATTAGTAAAGAAAAGAGTATTTTCAATTATTTAAACATAATTGTTATTGTTATAGTTATTATAAATTTTCTGTGGAAATATTTTGAAAAACATTTTTTTTTGGTTTTTTGGTATTGTTTATTGAATTAACAATATTTTATATAAAATTTAATAATATGCTAACTTTTTTATATAAATTAAAGTAAATAAATAAATTTTAAAAGTTTTTATGTTTCATATAAATGGTTTTCTATTATTCTTTATTCTTCTTCTATTAAAAACCAACAAATCATTGGAATGTTTTAGGATCTTTGCCAAATATTTGGCATATATATCATTCAATGTGTGTTTCTTCAAAATTATTTAGTTTTCTGACAATCGATTCTAAGAAAAAAACAACAGATTTTAAAATAATACCAGCATGCCAGAACAATGAAAAAAATGTTGGCATAAATTCAAAGTCGATGACTAAGTTTTGACTAAAATAAAATTCTAGAATAGTTGCTTGAAAAAAGCTTGATATGGATAGGTAGAGGAAATATTTTTGAAAAATTGTATGTAACTAGGTGTAACTGTAAAGTCTAGTTCATATGAGTACTGTTCAATCTAAGATCAACTTGCTAAATATTCCATACCCAATGCCAAACAAATGAATTTTTGACACACGAAACAAAATTCTAAATCATTTTTTTAATAAGTAGAAATATTTTTTTGTATTGTTAAATATATTAGTGAAGTAAACCAAAATGCGACATGCATGAGTTTAAAAAAATAATGTATATGCAATTTTAGACTTGTTGCGTTATTTATTAAACTGAATTATATAATTTTATCTGCCAAACATATACTGTTGACTGTACTTACATTATTTTAATTTCTGGCACAACTCAGCTGCTTTTCAGCAATAATAATGTCGACATTACATGTTTCTTGTATATTGGATTCTAATATTATCTAGGCTCATAATTTCAGCTAAATTCAAATTTCAAGTGAATTGACATTTCTAGCAGATGACAGCAGAATGTCGAACAATAGTAAGTGAGATTTTGTTGATTTTTGTCCATTATTTCTACAATATTACTATAGTTTTATCGTTCATTAAATCTTGAAAATTTCCTTAACAAACGCTAGAAAGATTTATCAAAATTCGAATAACCGTTTGGGAGAAGTATCAAATCATAAACCAAGGAGTCGTTGTTTTCAAATGCAACTGTAATTCTTACAAGTGATGTCCTTGCTTTCAATTTCAAACTGCTTTTAAACGTTTACGACCGTTTTTAATGCCTCACGAACCATTTCACGTGAATTATCCGCAGATTTGTCAACATATCATCATTCTAGGAGAATCCTTTGATGGTTTTAGAATCGAGTGAAAAAGTAGACGAGATGGGTGATAAACGACTGTTATCACAGATGGCGCAAGAATTTAACTAATGATATATGTTTAAAAAATTATACGAAACTTTTGATTGAATTGCGGACCATCTAAATGTTAATATTAAGAGCTAAAACTTTTAAGAAACTGTTTTTTATTAACCTGGAAGCATTTGAGCTTTTGGGAGCAAAGAAATTCGAAAATGTCTATATTAGGGACCACCGTAATATATATATATATATATATATATATATATATATATATCTTATATATAAAAATGGAGCTCTCGATCAAATGATTCGCTAAAACTCGAAAACGGCTAAACCGATTTGGCCAGTCTTACTCTTGAAAAATTCGTGCTAATCAGTAGGTTGTCGGAAAGGTATGATATTATTTCAAAATCGTGTAGAAACTTTACATTTTTAATTTGAAAATTTTTGTAGGAGTGTAATTTTAATAAAACAATGGACGGCGGCTAATTTGTCAAATGTTAAACGTTTTTGACTGATGATGTTCAATTACGTTTGATAGGATGTCTTACTTGAATATTATTTAATTGTGATTAAATTGTAGTAAGTAGTTTTGTTCGTAGTTATACTTATACATAAAAACGTTATTAAACGGATCGCAAGTATTACTAGAAACTCAAAATATCAACATTTTTGAAATGTTAATATGAAAATGCATTTTTTGGCGTTGTAGCACTCTTTTTCTGCAAATCATATTTTTCTCAAACACGGTGCTCTGAAAGATCTCATTTGTATAATTATATACTCATTGGTATTTATAAAACATTTTCTAGGTTATATTATTTTTTATTTACGTTATTTAATTTCAGAACCTAAATTTGGTATCGATCAAAAGGGACATTTTGTCGAATAACATACTCCCAATTATAATTTCCCAGAATTTATTGAAGAATAGATAGTAATATATAAAGGTCCGGGGGTTAAAAAAGTCCACTACCGATGTGTCAAAAACCAGTAAAGTTAAGCATTGTTTAACAACAATATTTGAAAGTAGAGGGAAAAAGATGTATGACCAGCTATAACCTTGACTACGCTATCGGGGAGATAAACGGTAATCTTTGAAAATCCATAATAAAAAGTTTTTTCTTCCGTTGGTAGTTTTTTAGCATTAGTTAAAAATGTAATTATTTTGAAAAGTACCTTTAAAATTAAAATAAGATATTAAACCTGTTTGCCACCTGGCCGTTCCAAGTTACCCCCTCTATAGGATAAAAAGGTCTAGATAACAAACTTTTGAAAGAGATAAAAAGCACATTTCTACAGTGATAAAGTAGAAGGCAGATTTACTAAACGTAGTCAGATAAAATTGTTCGTTTGAAACGTGTCATTTATTGTGAAATCATTGGTTTGATTTTTATAATATAATTAATATTCGCTCAAAGTCAAATTGGACCTTTATGTCTCGCCCTGCTGTACATATATACGTTTTATTAAATTTACTTTTATTCATCGAATGTTACTTGAAACTTTTCAAAAAGCAGGTCAAAGTAGAAATACCTAATTCATTTTCTATCTCTCCTCGAAGAAATTTGAAAATTTTGTATAAGCTCAGTAGTATTATTTAGTAGTATACACAAAATTCAGAATCCAAAAAGAATCTGAAAAACTTGAAACGTAATCAATGTCGAAAGATGAAAAAAGACTTGGATTGAATTATAACATGTTTTCTATGGAAAGTGTATAAAATTCCAGATTGATTGTATTGACAAAATATAGACAAACTAATGGGGTTTATTGTTTTTAGAATACCCCATTGTATATAGGATTCAAACAACACATCCTTATACACTTTGAAGTAATAATATTTTTGATTCCCTAGAAATTGTTTTGAATATACCTTACTTAGCAAAACAACATTTGCCGGGTCAGCTAGTATATATATATATGTATATATACATATATAAAGGTATATATATATATATATATACATATAATTTTTTAATAGTTCCCATCCAATAAACGACTCAACGCAAACAAATTAAATTAGATCCCTAGATTATTTAATATGACAAATGAGCGTCATTTAAAGACGACGACGATATAGCGGCAACTATATTCCTGATGGAAATTGCTGCCGAGGAGAATTTTTGGATGGATGGATGGCACCAGGCCAAAAGGCTAAAAATATCCGAATTTAATTACAAACGCACGTAATATGACAATAATAGGTCCATGGAGAGAACTATTATTGTAGGCTGAGGAATGATGGGATGGGAAAAGAAAGGGATATAAAATTAGTTGCTGGAACTTCCTGTACCGTAATGAAATATTCGAGGAATTTTAAATGTTTTTAATTGGATTATTATAAATACTGTAACTTTCATTATTTTTGCTATCTTGTTTGTTATATCTGAGCAAATCAAATGTAAATCATAAATCAATTTATATCCATTAACAATCGTCATTTCATTTCGAATTCAATTTCAAAAAAATAGTTGCGAATAATTTACACAAAATTAAAAAAGTGCTCCCGAATAGTCACAGTCTAAACGCATTTGCAAATAATTCTGTGCGACATTTTCACTTAGACTGTGCTTAGCTCGGCTACATTTTCACATTTTTCAATAACAGCCTAAACGCACTTGCCAATATATTTGTACTAGGTTGTCACTTAGACTGTGCTTAGCCTGGGTGTATTTTCTATTCTTTACTCAAAAATTACATTTTCATAAAACTGGAAAAGTGCTCAATACAGTAACAGTCTAAACGCACTTGCCAAAACATTTGTACTAGGTTGTCACTTAGACTGTGCTTAGAATGGGTATTTTTTTGAATTTTTAACCAAATATTTGCATAAATATAATTTATTTATCTTAGAATTGAAAATTAATATCCAAATAATTATCAATATTCAAAAAAAATTTTTTTGGAAAATAAAAGAAATAAAATTATTAAATATAAAAAAAATGCCTTTTCAAAAACTAATCGTTTCTTCTCACTGTGAACACAAATAAAAAGATTTTGAATTTGAAACATTCAAATCGGATATTTAGTTCTCTTCAAAACTGCAATTTTTTGCACATTTTTCTAGGTATCTTCGAAATGGCTGGACCTGCCTTTGCCAGAAACTAATCATCACTGCTCCCCATAATTAAAAATTGAATGTTTTTTAAAAAATTCAAATCGGATACTCCGTTCTCTCAAAAACTCGATCTCTATTTTTTGCCTTCTTTGCTCCGTATCTTCGAAACGGCTGGACCCGCCTTCGCCAAAAACTAGTCATCACATTTCCCTATCAATAGGAATCGAATGTAAGAGTAGTAAATAGGAATTGAATCATTCAAATCGGTTGATTCGTGTGCTCGAAAACGTGGACCAAAAATTGTATTCATATACACAAACAGACAAACAGACATCAATTTTTTCTAAGGTTTGTCAAAATGTTCAGAAACCTTCAGAACGTGAAGATATGCAAAAATTATCAATTTAGATTTTTAGACGATTAAAATAACCTACAAGAAGTTAAAATTGTAATATTCTACGTATAATCATTAAATATGAATTTTAATGTTATTGAATTCTATCATTATTATAGTTTGCTAGTTGTCAGCATGAGTAAATTTTTTAGATTTTTTTGCGATTTTCTTAAAAACTCTCGAAGTGAAAGAAAATGGTAATTAAGCTCGAAGAAAGAGGCCAAGAAAGCTAATTAAAGCTGAAAACTTCATTATAAAGTTTCACTATCAATCAAAAGTGTCAGAAAAACATTGCGCTAGTAAAGGATTAAAATATCCTATATGAGAATATATATATATATATATATATATATATATATATATATATATATATATAAGTTTGTATATAAATACTAGTATTATTTTATATTTCCATTACCATGTTAAATTTATGATTAATGGTGGTTTAATGCATAATTCAAATCGTCGACGTGTGCATTTCCCTTGCACAAAGATGAGCCAATTTCAAGATCAAAGTAAAGGAGAGGCGTCGACGACGTCTTAGAACGTTTACACGCTCTATGTAATAATACGAAATTACTACACGGATCGCAGATTGGGAACCATTCACACGGGAACGGTTGAAAATACAGATGGATCAAATAGTCAGTTGATAGTGACATATGTAATGTAATAGAATACAAATTTAAGCAAACAGGAACCAAGATATACATCAATTTCAAAAACGATGTGTTACAAGCGAGTTGAGAAAAATACAAAAATAAATTTTTAATAGAAAATAAATAAAACTTTGGATTACTACAAAAGTTATTTGTGGTAAGAGGGTGAAAAGGTTGCATGCGTTTTTAATTAATAAAAACTATTTTTTATAAAAACAACATTTGGTGTGATCAATTTTAGTAATTTTACACAACAATTTTCAAAATTTTTATTATGAAAGAAAATATGGTTTTTGAATCTATACCGGACAGACAGCTGCATACAAAGTTTTATATTTATTGACTAAATATATTACAAAAATGCACAAAATTTTTAATAATAATGTTTTTTGTTATAATAAACTTTATACTTTTAGATTTTTTGAGTTCTATATAATAAGTATACAACTGGTTAATAACTGTTGAACATTAATAAACTTTATTTATTACTTGAAAATTGTGTAAAGTAAAATTATCATCATAAAAAAGAACAATTTTAGAATTGATTTCTAATAGTCTATGTAGCCATTTGAAATAATATTTTTAATGAGTTGTTTTTGTTCTTAGAGTTTCAATTACATTTTACTAATTCATAGTATATTTGTGTTAAAAGAGTCTTAGTTTATTCGCAATAATGCATCTGCATATAATTCGCAGAATTGTGAATTTTAATTCGCACGACTCGTCTTAAAACTATTCTCACAAACCGCAGAAGAAACTATATAAAAAAAAAAGAGTGCGCGTAAGGATCACACGCGATTGAAGTAAAACTTTTAATATTGTATGAGTAGGCAATTAAGATAAAAATAAAAAAAACATCATATTTGAATTTTAAAAATCATCTTTTAATAATCATATAACATCAATAATAATAAGATCTCCTGAGCATCGGCACAGCTGTCCTACTGATATTAAGAGTTTGAATATGATGTGCAGCTTTCTTCTTATTTTGTTACCTATCTTACCAGGAAATTCAAACCATAAACGTAGAAGTTCATCATTATCGCCACGTTCTATGTACACTAATTTTCCTACACAACCATTAGCTAAGCCATCACTTACATCAATATTAGTTGTTATTATGTAAATTTATTCAGAACTAAAATTATTTCATACGGCAAAGCCCCGGTATCAATAACCGATTTTTTTGAAACTGCTGACGAATGTATGATTGTTGATCTGTCGCATGGCAACCTACATAAATATCCGTGGCAGTAGATATTATTTTGTCTTCAACGAGATTCAATATAAATTTATTATATTCCATGGCACATTTATTCTCTAAGAAAAGTCTTATTCCATGAGGACATAATACAGCAACCTCTTCTTTTGTAAAAAAAACGTGATTCAATTAATGCAAGTTCATATAGGGTTTAGCGGGTTTAGCGCTCGACTTACGCATGACATGACGCGATATGAGTGGATACTCGCGACATCAGCGCTTACGGCGTCGTAGTGTTCAACTACACGTTGGCGTTTTCGTTGCATTTGTACGGATTTACACCCGTGTCGCGCCTAAAAATTTTTACACCCATATCGCGCCTAAAGAAGTTTTACTTCAAAAATATGATTATTTAATAACAGTAATAATAGTGTGTTTAAAAAACAACTCAAACTTATTGAAAATATTTTACTATTTTTATTTTTATTTTCGCAATTTATTATAAATTTTGTAAGAAATGTATTTATATAAAATTTTATAAAAATGCATGAATTTCTGTATTATTATATTGTTTTTAGTGTAAACTGTCAAAAGATGACACACATCTAGTGTCGAAACGTACAAAATATATATTTGTCATAATTTAATATGACATACTTTTGAGTTATTGGTTGGTAACATGTCAAGCATATGTATTGATATATTTTAGGGTGGTCCTTAATATGGACATTTTCGAATTTCCTTGCTCTCAAGTGCTCAATTGATTCCAAATGGAAAAAATTAAAAATTGAAAATAAAAAAAAAGTATTTTAGGTATAACTAACGCGACAAGTTTTGATTAAAACTCATTCGTTTGTTTGCTAAATTATACCTAAAAAAACATGTTTAAAATTTTTGAAAAATTTTCCATGCTATTTCCATACGAAGTTTGATTGAATTGCGCTCTATCTAAACGTTAATATTAAGAGCTAAAACTTTCAGAGAATTGTTTTTTATCTATTTCCAATCATTTGAGCCCCTGGGAGCAAGGAAATTCGAAAATGACCATTTTAAGGACCACCCTAATATATATATATATATATATATATATATATATATGTATATATATATATATATATATATATACCTATATATTTATATAATTTATACAAAAACCCTTTCCGTCCTATCGTCAGTTTGAAATCCGATCAGATAACATCTATATCTCTAATTTCCGAATGTATTCAATTACCTTCTTCAAGAGACAGACCTGTTTAACACGTGTCTTAAATGTCTTAACAAAAACAAGAAAGATCTCTATCAGTCAAAAACATCAAAGACCAAAACTTTGACAACTGACACACACGAAGAGAACCAGAAATCAGGATAAATCAGATACAAATGTCTGTTTGACATCGGTCTGTCCGTCAAGGAAATTCTGTATATTAATATAATAATATTTCACAAAAAAGTATGTCCGGGTGTTTTATCTTTTGAAGTCCTTTTTGGGTGTAATTAATTATTATTTGACGTATTTTGTGTTTGAAGTTTTGGTATTGATTAAAATTTACAACAGGGATGGTAGTAGGGTTTAGCAAAAACCGACATTTTAGAAAACCGGTTTTCGAATTTTAATTTTACTTTAAAACCGGTTTTAACCGATTTTCGAATTTTTTATAGAAAATAAATTTTTGCTCGTACTTTCTGTAATTTATCCGCAAATTGAGTGTAATTTAAAGCAGTATTTGACTGAATTTATTTATTGTTCAATTTTAAAGATAGTAAACAAAATTATTTTAATTTTAATTAGTAGAACTGAAAAATAATAACTCATCTTCATTAAATAAATTTGAGAATAATTATTCGTATTCATGCATCATTTTCACATATGGGTCATTCTTTTACAAACCGGACACTTCTTAACCTTGACATTTTAGAATTGTCTGAAAATTTGTTTACAGATACTATTCATAAAATCATTTGACACGTATTTCAGGATTTTGCTGAAAAAAAAATTTTTGACGTAAATATTTACGATTGAAATATGGATTTTTTGCTCAATTTCTATGAACATCATCTGCGGTAAATTAATTATCTCCGGATGTGCTGATCCGATCAGTATTATTTTTTTTTATTACACTCATATTGAAGTGAACTTTGTAATGATTGAAAAAACTTTTTTTGTTTTTGCAATTTTCTTAACAATAACAACCCCTAAATATTTACAAAGATTTTACTCGGCCTTTACCCGAATTGAATCCATCCAAAAAAAAAACATATATTTTCTTTTTTCTCTGCAACAAAATTCTTTTTACAATTTGTTGGAGGTTTTGTTACATCGAAAGATATTAAATATTTTCAAGCGCGAGCTGCGCTTTTCACGTCGGGGACCTCAAAGACTATGTACTCATTTGTCACTTTCGAATGACAATCTTATTGTTTTTTCGGTTGAAAAATATTTTATAATTTCGCTTCTGGCGAAAAATGAATATATAGTCAAAAAAAAACATTAGGGGAGAGCGGAGCTTAAAAGTTCGTGGGTAAAAAGATCCACTGCCAATATCTCAAAAACAAGTAAAGTTAGAATTTTTTTAACAACAAAATTTGAATGTAGACGGATTGTTCAGTTAGATTTTTCTAATAATAAAAAATGTTTTTCAGCCACTTTTTTTAATTCGTCATTTTCCGTCTTCACTCCGTAGCTTGGATAAAGAGGGATCGACTTATTTTTTTTAATTTTAATAGAATTTTACGTAATAATAGCTAAATTTCATAGCCAATGTAACATAAAAATTTCATTCGTATATTTTTATAAAGAAAATACCAGATATACCTTTGATCTGATGCTTTGTCAGAAATATTTATCAGCAGAGTTAATTAACTATTAATTTATATATAATTATATATATCAATATATCTATTGTAAAATAGCTTCTTTCTAACTTAATTTAATTTTTTATTTACTATTTCCTTATTATTTACACCTAGGCCAGTATGAAGGTGTGGTTGACTCTGTTTACCCCACCCACATGTAAGCTTTATACAGATTATATCAGAAAGGGTTGAAGCCAACTTAAATATTCCTCTACATTCAAATATTGTTGTTAAAAAATTTCTAACTTTACTTGTTTTTGAGATATTGGCAGTGGATCTTTTTACCCACGAACTTTTAAGCTCCGCTCTCCCCTAATGTTTTTTTTTCGACTATATGTTCATTTTTCGCCAGAAGCGAAATTATAAAATATTTTTCAACCGAAAAACAATAAGATTGTCATTCGAAAGTGACAAATGAGTACAAGTCTTTGAGGTCCACGACTTGAAAAGCGCGGCTCGCGCTTGAAAATATTTAATATCTTTCGATGTAACAAAACCTCCAACAAATTGTAAAAAGAATTTTGTTGCAGAGAAAAAAAGAAAATATATGTTTTTTTTTTTGGATTGATTCAATTCGGGTAAAGGCCGAGTAAAACCTTTGTAAATATTTAAGGGTTGTTATTGTTAAGAAATTGCAAAAACAAAAAAAATTTTTCAATCATTACAAAGTTCACTTCAATATGAGTGTAATAAAAAAAAATAATACTGATCGGATCAGCACATCCGGAGATAATTAATTTACCGCAGATAATGTTCATAGAAATTGAGCAAAAAATCCATATTTCAATCGTAAATATTTACGTCAAAAATTTTTTTTCAGCAAAATCCTGAAATACGTGTCAAATGATTTTATGAATAGTATCTGTAAACAAATTTTCAGACAATTCTAAAATGTCAAGGTTAAAAAGTGTCCGGTTTGTAAAAGAATGACCCATATATGAATGAAAATATTTTTAGGGTAGTGAAAGGAAAGTTTTTGAATAAATAAAAATAATACAACTCTTTTTTTTTAAGTTTAAGTAGATGAAGTTACTTCTTCTGGAAGAAGTCACACTGATTTAAATTAATATATACACTGGTATAAAAATCTAAATTAACTTATACAAAACTTTTCTGGGAACCGTTGAAGACTGATAAGATATCAGATGCTATAGAAATGATATGATTTCAAGAATCAAAATGCTTTCATCTATCTTTTATATTTGACTATATTTGTCATTTTCCATTTATACAGTGAAAACCGACTTTTTTCACTAAAAAACCGGTTTTCGAATTCCATAATTTTTGCCACAAAACCGGTTTTTAAAACCGGTTTTTGAAAACCGACAAACCCTAGATGGTAGTTAGATCGACTTTGGTATCAAATTGAATTAGCTTCCAAAATTCTAAAATCGGTTCAGGCGATTTTTATGTAACGTTGACAAAATATCCAATTTTGTCTCTAATACACATATATTTTTTCGAAAAAAATAAAAGTTTTATGTGATATATAGTATATAATATTTTCACCGAATTTTTACTTCTTTTTTATGTGAATAAAATAATTTAAATTTTTTATGATAAATCGAATCTTTGCAAAAAAAATTATTAATATTGTTATTTAATAATGTGAGATAAATAAAATATTTTACAATGATAAGTTTACCATTCCTTATTTTTTTATAAAATTTGATTTTTATATAACTTAAAAAAACTTAACTTAAACTTTTATATAACTACCATAAAGAAAATTACATCTTAGAGACAAATTAAATTTAGAATTTGCAAAAAAGTTAATAATTGCTTTGAATCGACTTGAAACTTTGAAAATATTCAAGTACAAATTTAAAAAAAAAATTTCAACATTTTTTGCATATCTTTACGTTTCAGAGGTTTCTGAACATTTTGGCATACCTTAGAAAAAATGGATGTGTGCGGATACAATTTTTTGTCAACGTTTCCGGGCGCACCGATCAACCGATTTGATTGATTCAACAAACAATCGATTACTATTGATAGGAAGATGTGCTGATTAGTTTTTAGCAACGACAGGTCTAGATGTTTTAGAGATACAAAGCAAGGAGTGCACAGACTACAAATTAAGTTTTTGAGAGTACGGATCATCCGATTAGAATGATTCATAAAACATCACACACAAAATCATTTGAAAATTTACAGTGATTGATTAAGATAAACATAAAATTACCTTTCTTTCTAAAGCGACCACAATTCTCTGGCATGTGAGCTTGGGTGATCTCCGAGACGACTTTTGTACTTTCATTGAAACGACTTTGTATTTAATGTTTAAAATTTGATTTATATTGAATATTTTATGAAGTATAAAAATTGTTAGGAAAATATTGACAAAAATTAAAAATTAAAAAGTGCGCCTAAAGTCAATTTTGTTTTATAAAGATTTTATTTGGAATTTAAACATAAACATAAGAATTTAATTTGAACAAGTAAAAAATTCACAAAAGCGTTTTATATCAATATTTGCAAAATGAAAACAACTTGTTAAATTGTTGTTACTAATTTTGAATGTGAAAAATTATATATTTGAATGTTTATAAATTTTGAATTTCAGTAAATTTTGACTTTTTTATGTGCTTTATAAAATGTTAACAATGTTAATGTTAAAATGGAATAAAAATTAATTAGTAATGTGTACAAAATTTAAATCGAGTTTTATAAGTAATTAGTCGATAGAAATCTGTAACTAGCGGTGTATGGCATTGTGCCTTAAGGCAAATTGCTGGAACCTTAACAAAATGTTCGAGGAATATTGAATGTTTTCAAATAGATCATTATAAATACTGTAACTTTCATTATTCGTATTTTATAGACAAAATATAAGAGATCATGAATTGGACAACGATGTTTATATAAGTTTATATGTTAAGTAAATAAAAAAAATGAAGGGCCTTATCTCATATTTCTATGAACGATATAAATTATTATTCTCGACATCAAACAAAATTTTTTCTGAAAATTAAAAAAAAAAGAAATTACGCAGAAGCTATTTTTTTGTCAATACAAGCAAAAAGTTTTTTAAATCATTCAAATCGGTGCTCAGTTCTGTCAAAAACTGTCATTTTATGCACATTTAGCTCTGTATTTCCAAAACGGCTGGACCTGCCTTTGCCACTTTTCCCCATCATTACAAATTAAATGTTTTTTGGATCATTCAAATCGGAAGCTCCGTTTTCTCAAAAACTCGATTTATATTTGCTGCGCTCTTTGCTCCGTATCTCCGTAACGGTTGGACCTGCTTTTGCCAAAAACTAGTCAGCACATATCCCTATCAATAGAAATCGTTTGTTTTGGTATCATTGAAATCGGTTGATCCGTGCGCCTGAAAACGTGGACGAAAATTTGTATCCACACGCACACACATACACACATGTATCCATTTTTTCTAAGGTATGCCAAAATGTTCAGAAACTTCTGAAACGTAAAGATAAACAAAAAATTTCACTTTTGATTTTTCGATGATTACTATAACTTACCTTATGGTAAGATAATAAACAAAAATGTGAAAATGGTTTCAAAATTGATTAAGTTACATTAGCAAAAAAAAATTCATTAGCACTCTTTTTTAAGAATTAAAAAACGGCTTAACCGATGGTCACAAAAAACTAATAACACTTCCAAATCGAAGAAACGTCTAGAAATTTCAAATTCTGACTCACATAAATAACATTACACGCATTCGTATACTATGTTTAGTCTCAAACGACACAGAATGACTGGAATCGTCGAGCAAATATAAAATTAGCAAATAAAATTTTCTGACAAAAGCAAGTACCTCTTCTTAGGGCAGTTTATCATTTTCTCGACTATCAATTACACCCTTACCTTGTCCACCCCTGTTAAATTCAAAAGTTATGCGTAAATCAAAGATCGAAAGAGTTAAAAAGATGATATCTCCTCCCAGGTTGTTTTATTTCTTTATTTTGTAAGCAACGGGTTCTTCGTTCGTTCGAATTTAATTAGATTTCGGGAATTCATCAACAAGACGAGATTACTTCGGCATTCCCGAAGGATAAGATAAGAGCGAGAGAAAGGGATAAAAGATACGGAGAGAGGTGAGTGTGAAGAGTAAAGAGGATGAAGAACGAGACCTTCGAGAGCGTCAGTTAAAAATATCTTGATTTATTGCACGTAAATATATATATCGATATGGGGGATGTGGATTCAGAAGGGTCATAATGAGATATTTATAATATATGTATATATATATATATATATATATATATATATATATATTAGCTGACCCGGCAAACGTTGTTTTGCTAAGTAAGGTATACTCGAAACAATTTCTGGAGAATCAAAAATATTAATACTCTACGTGTATAAGGATGTGTTGTTTGAATGCTATATACAATGAGGTATTATAAAAACAATAATTCCAATTAGAAGGTCTATATTTTGTCAATACAATCAAACTGGGAGTTTTATAAACTTTCTATAAAAAACATGGCATAACCCAATCCAAGTCTTTTTTGGTATTTCGACTTATTGATTACGTTTCAAGTTTTTCAGATTATTTTTGAATTCTGGATTTTGTGTATAATTGTAAATAATACTGCTGAGCTTATACAAAATTTTCAAATTTCTGCGAGGAGAGATAGAAAATGAATTAAGTATCTCTTCTTTGACTTTTTTGAAATATTTCAAGTAACATTCGATGAATTAAAGTAAATTTAATAAAAAGTATATATGTAGAGCAGGGCGAGGCACAAACGTCCAATTTGACCTTGAGCAAATATTAATTATATTATAAAAATCAAACAAATTATATCACAACAAATAACACATTTCAAACTTACAATTATCTAACTACGTTCAGTAAATCTATCAGCTACTTCATCATTGTAGAAATGTGCATTTTTTGTCTTTCAACTATCTAGACTTTTTTACCCTATAGACGGGGTAACTTGGAACAGCCAGGTGGCAAACAGATTTAACGTCTGATTTTAATTTTAAAGGTATTTCACACAATAATTACATTTTTAACTAATGCTAAAAAACTTCCAACGGAAGAAAAAACTTTTATTATGAAATTTCATAGATTACCGTTTATCCCCGATAGCAAAGTCATGAGAATCAAGGTTATAGCTGGTTATACGTCTTTTTTCCACTACTTTCAAATATTGTTGTTATACAAAGTTTATAACTTTACTGATTTTTGACACATCGGTAGTGGATCTTTTTAACCCCGGACCTCCATATATTACTATGTATTCTTCGATAAATTCTGGGAAATTATAACTGGAAAAATGTTATTCGCATGTCCATTTGATCAATACCAAATTTAGGTTCTGAATTTAAATAACATGAATAAAAAATAATATAACCTAGAAAATGTTTTATAAATATCAATGAGTATATAATTATACAAATGAGATTTTTCAAAGCACCGTGTTTGATAAAAATATGCCAAAAAGTGCATTTTCATATTAACATTTCAAAAAAGTTGATATTTTGAGTTTCTACTAACACTTGCGGACTGTTTAATAACGTTTTTGTGTATAAATAAAACTACTTCATACAATTTAATCATAAATAATATTTACGTAGAATATTTTATTAAGCGTAATTGAACATCATCTGTCAAAAACGTTTGACATTTTCACGTATTAGGCACCGTCCATTGTTTTATTTAAATTACGCTTCTATAAACATGTTCAAATTAAAAATGTAAAGTTTCTACGCAATTTAGAAATAATATCTCATCTTTTCGACAACCTGCTGATTAGCATGAATTTTTCAAGACTAAGACTGGCCAAATCGGTTTCGTTTTCGAGTTTTACCGGATCATTTGATCGAGAGCTCCATTTTTATATATAAGAAGAAAAATATATATATTCTCATTTTATTATCATAAAATCATATTAATTTACCTCACTTGTGTCTATAAATAGTGTCCAATAGTTCATCCCCCAGACTTTCTTTTTTATTTATTTATTTAATTCCCAAGTTTGTTTACAAGTATTTTTTTCTGTCGTCTCGTGTCCTTTCTCTGGTGACAATATTTATTTTTTATCCTGTTCTGCTTGTTTTCGATGACAATCTCCTTGCAAGCCGTTTGTTTTCTTATCCTGGGCAAACAAACTGGGAAACTCTGTTTGTTCAAGTTCATCAGCATCTTGGAAGATGCAAGGAGAAAATTAATCTGCATATTAAAATAATCTTTAAATTGTATATTTTTATTTAATTTCTTTTTTTTTAAATTACAATATCTGTTACAACTGTTCAATAATATAATATAACCTCTTGAAACATTAATTAACAATAACATAAATATAAATAAAATAAAGTACAAAATAAAGGATAGTATTTTCAATAAAATGGAATCTATTTATTATGATTTAATGTCAAATAAAAGTAAATAATAATAATAATAAAATTAATAAATAAAATAAATAAAATTAGTGAATAATAAAAATATTACTAGGAACACAATAAAGTGGAGTAAAAACAATAAGTGACATGTATATTTTTATGAAACTAATTTTAATTGAAAACTAATTAATTTAATTTTGCAAATTTTAAGTCTGATGTTTATAGACATTCAATTTTCTTATATTTGGTTGATGTTTTTTTTGTCATAGTTATTGTTGTAATTGTTTTGTATATCTTATAATGTTGTATTCTTTGATAATACTTCTTTTACTTGCATTTATAGACCACAAAATGCAATTTTATAAATTTTAAGTCTGGGGTTTTATAGACTCCTAATTGTTTTATATTTTCTTATGTTATTTTTCTCAACGTTATGGTTTCAACTGTTTCAGATTAGTTTATTAATAAACTTCCCATAGGGTAAGTTATTGCAATCGTCAAAAAATCGAAAATGACAATTTTAGCATATTTTTACGTTTCAAAGGTTTCTGAACATTTTGGCATACCTTAGACGATTTCGAACGCACCGATCAACCGATTTGAATAATTTAAGATTTCTATCGATAGGGAGATGTGCTGATTAGTTTTGGCAAAGGCAGGTCCGGACGCTTCGGAGATACGGAGCAAAATGTGCAAAAAAATGATAATTTTTGTAAGAATAAAGTATCCGATTCAAATAATTCGAAAAATATTTAATTTGTAATGATAGGGAGACGTGGTGATTAGTTTTGCCAAGGGTAGATCCGGCCAAGGTTGCAAAAAATGATAAGTTCTAAAAGAATAAAGAATCGGATTCAAATAATTCGAAAAGCATTCAATTTGTATTGATGGGGAAAAGTGGTAATTAGTTTTTGGCAAAGGCAAGTCTAGTCGTTTCGGAGATACGAAGCAAAGAGTGCAGAAACTAGAAAATGAGTTTTTGAGAGAACAAATCACCTGATTTGAATAATTTGAAAAACATTCAATTTGTAAAAATGGGGAAATGGTGATTAGTTTTTGGCAAGGGTAGGTCTAGCCGTTTCTAAGATACGGAGCTAAATGTGCAAAAAATATTAGTTTTTAAGAAAACAAAGCATCCGATTTGAAAGATTCAAAAAACTTTCTGCTTGTATTGACAAAACAATTGCTTTTGAAAAAAAACATACATATTTTAAATTCTCCAAAACTTTGTAATTTTGGGTTAAAAAATAAAAAAAATACCCAGTCTAAGCACAGTCTAAGCGCCACTCTAGTACAAATGTTTTCGCAAGAGCGTTTAGACTATTTCTCTACGGGCGCACTTTTCCAATTTTGTGAAAACTAAAGAAAAATGTGAAAATGACGCCAAGCAAAGCACAGTATAAGTGAAAATGTCACACAGAATTATTTAGAAATGCGTTTAGACTGTGGCTATACTGGAGCACTTTTTCAATTTTGTGTAAATTATGAGCAACCATTTTTTTGAAATTGAATTCCAAATGAAATGACGATTGTTAATGTTCTGGAGAAAAATTGATTTATGATTTACATTTGATTTGCTCAGATATAACAAGATAGCAAAAATAATAAAAGTTACAGTCTTTGTAATAATATATTAGAAAACGTTTAAAATTTCTCGAATATTTCATTACGGTACGGGAAGTTTCTGCAATTTGCCTTAAGGCACGATGCCATACACAACTAGTTTTGTTCTTACACTCAACATTGTAATATTATATTTTTTATCAACCCCTAATAAATCTAATCCAATAATTTACACAAAACTTCTTGCACCTTAAAATAAATTTATAAGTCTTCTATCCCTTAAAAAACGCTCTCAAATTAAAATACGTTTTAAATTCTTCCGCATCCCTTTTTTTTCTTAAGGGACTCGACTTCGGCTTTTGTCTGCTTAACATTTTATGAATATAAATATTCTTGATAAGATAACAAGGGAAAGGGCACTTTGTTTTTTTTTCGTCTTGTCTTAGTTAAGTGGCAAGGGAATTTCTCTAAGGGTAAAAAAAAAGTTTTATTTTGAAATATATAAATGAAACCTATATATAGATTTTGTAGAGTTTAAAGTATTTATATACAAATATATATATATATATATATATATATATATTTATATATATATATATATATATATATATATATACTAGCTGGGGCGGCGAACGCAGTTTTACCTTATAAGATTTTTGTAAACATTTTGAAGAGAATTAAAAAAAAATACTAATTTATTGTAAGTATATTAGGAATAATTTGTGTATTGATATTATTGACATATATGTGTTCCAAAGTTCTTTTTCGTCTTATCAGCCGAAATTTCCTATTCAAATTATTGTCAGTTTTTTTATATATATTTATTAACAGCAATCAAAAATTATAAATTTCTATAAGTTATTATGCTAAGTTTTACAAATAAACATACATTACATGAAATTACATACACATATACATCTATACAAACACAAACAAATATACAACTTTTGTCAGTTAAAACTCAAAATTTTTACTCAAATTGTCGAAATGTCTTCTTATATCAATTCGAAATTTAGACATTTTTTATTTAAATAACATAAATAAAATAATATTATTTAAAAAATGTTCTATAAATACAAATGGGTATATAATTATACATATGAGTTCTTTCAAAGCACAAATAGGATTTGCAAGAAAAAAAGAGTGTCATAAAGCCTAAACATGTATTTTTATATTAACATTTCATAAAAGTTGATATTTTGAGTTTCCAATAACACTTGCAACTCGTTCAATAAGGTGAACAAATAAAAATACTTACTACAATTGAATAATTTTTAACCAAAACATCATATTTGGGGAATTCATCAACATTTGACATTTGACGTATGAGTCACCGGCAATTAAATTAAATTAAATTACGCTTTTACAAAAAAAAATTAAATAAAATGTAAAGTTTTGAAATAATTTTTCATCTCTTCCACAAGCTTTGCATTAGCACAAATATTTCAAAACTAGAAGTGGCCAAATCGGTTCAGTTTTTTTCGAGTTTTAGCGAACCGAACGTAATATCGAGCTCCATTTTTAATATAATATATATATATATATATATATATATATATATATATATATATATATATATATATATATATATATAAATATATATAAAGATTCCAAAAAAAAAATTTACAGTTTGACTAATTATTTTTTTATATAACTACAATCCTATTACTTTAATTTCTATTAAATTTAGTTAATATTTACTCTTTTGACGTTTTATATTAAACTTTTTTTCTACAATAATATTTTAATTAATTAACACTTTCGATGATAAATTTCATTCAATATTTCACATTTTCTGTTCCATAAAATTCATATTAATGAGTTTTAGATGAATTTTTTACAATAACTATAGCTAATTTATAGATAAAAAATAATGAAAATATTTGTTCTTGCGTTTGCCAAAAATTTATATTTATCGATTCTTGTTACAACATTTGCAATAAAATCGCTTAATATTGTTAATATTCTTCAAATTCATAACGGTCTTTTATTAGTCTATTTTTTTATCTAACGGATTAGATTATAGGTAAAAATTTCTCCCACGATCTCTGGATCAGTACAAAAATTTCAATACTAAAAGTGGCCAAATCGGTTCAGCCTCGAGCTCCATTTATATATATATATATATATATATATATATATATATATAATTTAAAATAAAAATGTAAAGTTTCTATGCGGTTTTGTAATAATTTTTTATCTTTGTCACAATCTCTGAATTAGTACAAATATTTCAAAATTAAAAGTGGCCAAATCGGTTCAGTCGTTTTCGAGTTTTAGCGAACCTAACGTAATATCGAGCTCCATTTTTATATACATCACCTTTCCCACAATCTCTGGATTAGCATAAATATTTCAAGACTAAAAGTGGCCAAATCGGTTCAGCCGTTTTTTACTTTTAGCATACCTAACATAATATCAAGCTCCATTTTTATATATAAGATTCAAATTGAAAATGTAAAGTTGCTATGCGGTTTTGAAATAATTTCTCATCTTCCCCACAACCTTTGCATTCACACAAATATTTCAAAGCTAAAAGTGGCCAAATCGGTTCAGTCGTTTTCGAGTTTCAGCGAACCTAACATAATATCGTGCTCCATTTTTATATATAAGATTTAAAATTAAAATATAAAGTTTCTATGCGTTTTTGAAATAATGTCTCGCCTTTCCCACATCACTTGCATTAGCACAAATATTTCTAGACTAAAAGTGGCCAAATCGGTTCAGTCGTTTTCGAGTTTAAGCAAACCTAGTGTAATTTGGACCTCTATTTTTATATATAAGATTATTATTAAACATATGTAAACTAGAGTCGTTGACATTTGCTTTCAACTATCTCTCCACCATGAAGAAAGATCATATTTCAAATGATTTATTAATTAATTTTGCTCCCAGACTAGACATGATGGAAAATTATTAATGATCAGAACTTCTGACTAGAGGCTTGAAAATGTGTCTACGAAAATAATAGAATCAATAATAGACATTCAAATTTTTTTTAGAGTTACTAGTTTTACTTTGTTGACTATTGTTTAAACAATTATTGATCTAGACATGTCGTATCATTTAGAACATTTAGGAACTGGTTCAATGGTTCGTTTCTCCTAAACAAATATACAAGAGACGATCAAAGCTTTGAATGTCGACATGTTCTCTTGCTTTCTAATTAAGACAAGATCAATATATCGAAAATTATCTTCTAAGTTCAGCTAAAGCTATCGACAATAGTTCGATAAAGGACTCACTAAACCGAATTTAGTGCACTTGATGGTATTGAGAAAATAAAATTAAAAAAAAATAAAATAAAATGTAATAAAATAAATGTAAATAATTACATATTTATTCCTAAGTTTCTTACAAAACCAATTATATTCCAGAAGATGAGACTCGTTTATCTTCGCAAGATTAAATACATAATTTGCATGTCGGAGTTAATCACAAATAGCCGGTTGTGTGTGAATAACATCGATTTTTCACACCGCAAAATAATTATATATTTAACATAATAACAAACAAGTTCAGAACACGAAACATTAACATATCTCAAAATTCGAAACGACGAACATAATTGCTTCATCACATGCACAAAATGCTAAATTGTAAATTATATGGTTGAAAAATAATTTAAATTTATTTATATATATATATATATATATATATATATATGTATATATATATATGTATATATATAAATACGCTTTATATACACTAGTTTGCCCGGCCACGCTTTGCTGTGGATTTTATTAATATTTCATCGATTTGAAATTTGAATTTGAGGATATTCAACAGTTGATCTTATTTTTTTATTAAGAAAAAATGCACATTAATTAAATTTTCCAACCATAAATTTATATTTTGCTTCTGTAGTTTCTGAATGCATATGAATAAAATGTTTTACTGTGATTTTTTGTCAAATTTCCAAAATTGTAATATTTATATTATAAATTCATATTTATACTATAACTTTTGGCAGAGAAATCGATTTATTTAATTTTTTTTAAGTATGCATATATTTTGCAATTTTTCCATAAATCTTTTGACGTCTTCTAATAATTTTATCTCTTTGTTTTTTATTTGTTTTGAATTTATGAATTTGGAATAATATAAAAAATTATATTACATATGAATCTGATTGATTTGTTATCTAGTATTTAAAAAAAAAGTTTTTTTTTATGAATATCTAATTTTCGACACTTTCACTCCATTGCTTTTCTTTTAATTTCAAAAATGTAAATGACAACAAATGTTTGTAAAATAATATCTACTATAAATTATTCGTAATCGAAAATTTATAAATATCATCACTTTGTTGGCAAGAAAATTGTCATAAAATGTAATTTTTATGACAGTTATGTTTTTTACAAATTTATAAAGTTCAAAATTATTTAATAATTCATATTAAATTTAATGCAATTGTAGTCACATTGTACTTTACCATTACTTTTTTACACAAAATTATTTGATTTTTGTTACTCTCACATTTTATTTTTGTTCCAAATTTATGACTCCAAATAATTTTTCATTTATTTTTTGTGTTTTATAAAATCATCAAGCAACCATATGTTTTTTTTTAATTTTTAAATATCAAAATAATTTTACACTCAATAATAATTATATTTTATGTAATAATGATATTATTTACATTATTTATATACATATCTACATTATTTTAATGTAAATTCTATCCTTTGCACTCCTATTTATTTAAATTAATGTTATTATTTGTCATTATTGCTAGATGGTAATTATTTAACAGTTGTAATAAATATTGAAATTAAAAAAAAAATCTTCAACTCATAACGTTATGATTTCATTTTATTTCACTATAATATATTTTTCTGAATTTTATTTTTTGACTAATGCAATTTTTTTATTATAAATTGTTCTTTATGCTTCAAATTGTATCAATAATAAATCAATTTATCTCTAAGTTTCTAGAAACATTGAAAACTGTCATTTCACAGTGATTTGTTTTGCTTTTTTTAAATTATATAACTGTAAAAAATTCAAAATTTCTGAAATTTTAATATTTTGAATCTGAACTGAAATTTTTATTATTGCCTATAACTTAAGTTTGATTTATATGCATACAATGAGCCTATAAAATTTAAAATCGTTTCAGTAGTTTAGGGGTCAACCCCTAAACTACTGAAATGTCTATTCGGGACAAACATTGTGATACGTAAATAAAATTTGCTTCAAATGTTTCTACATAAAAAAATTTGTCGCGGTATTCAATATATAGCGTAACAAGATAAATTTCTGATTTAATTTTAAATATATGAATCGAATATTTCACTTATAACTTTTTAGGTGGATTTTGGAGATTATTCTATCATTCGACTTTCTCTCTGGTCAAAAGTCTTTTCGACCCATCGTCGTCCCTTTCTCGAATGTTTTGCATGAAAAACAATTAAAGTGTTTTGTCCCAAAACAATATTTTGTATAAATTTTATTCGTACCCTCCTTTTGTCGTTGTCTGCTGAATTATTTTGCATTCGTTTCAGTCGAGAACATTTTCCTTGCTTGCTTTTATTTGTCGTCTGATTGAATTTGTAAGCTGTTCAGGATTAAAGGAGTTTATTTATTAAGGGTAAATATGATTTTCCATATTCAGTTGGAACGATTTAAATTTAAATTTGGGATCACACCTATACCATAATCAACAAACATAATATTTATTTTACTCAATTGTATGAAAATTACTACTTCTACCCCTCCATCGGAATTACATTATTATTTTAAACAAACGTAAACAAAATTGAAAGTTACTGGTACAAATATAAAAAATGTCTATACAACTACAACTATATTCGACTAAACAATAAAAACAATAAAATAAAACAATAAGTTTATTTTTTTAAATAATAATTTAACAAAAGTATATCCAATTTAATTAATTGTTTATCACTATCGACTATATTGAGTACTTTTCACCAAAAACAAACTTATGAGTAAGAAAGACCAAAAAATCATAAAAGATCATATTACATTATTATAATAAACTGTATTGTCTGCATCCGATGTGTTAAATTAGCATAATCTCTAATATTTTAAAAAAATAATTTTTCTACACTAATTTAAGATCGGATTCTTTGTCGAGATAAATAATAAGTTACTATAATTGTTGAGTATTGTTATTTAAAACAATGTGATGCTTCTATAGTATTTTCAAACTGTGAAACGTTATCAGAAAATAATATTTTATAATTGTAATAAGAAGCAAAAATATTTAGTAATTATCATAATTATTATGTATAAAGTTAGAAAAAAATAAAGATTACGCAGAGGTAATCTGTATGATATAAAATATTTTGGCGTCAATATCACTTAAACATCACATTTTTACAAAAGATGAAACAAACATCATTATCTATCAATCCAATTCTATTTATTGTAACACGATATGAAGCCCTTTGGAAAGCAATAAATATTCAGTTTAATGACGAGTTGAGATAATATTTGACATTTGTTTATCCTATAGAATCACTTGACGATATAGCTGTTTATGCGATTATGGAATTTAAAGATAAATTTGTTCCGAGAAATTTAAACTTTAGTGTATTATGTATCAAATAGCGCTTATGTAAAAATACAGAAAATACCGATATTTTTGGGGTAAATACTGGTAAAAATATCGCTGAAAAATCGGGCGGTTTAACGGTAATTCGGTATACCGGTATCCCTAGTTCGTTCTTCCCAACCCACTTCTGCTCTTTTTCCATTCCCAAAATTTTGGATCTGAGCCAAATGCAAGTACTAGAGACTACCAGATAGTAGTAGTCTTTGAAATTGAATCACAATGAGAGGGTGAATAAAAACATGAGTATTTCACATGAGCTGCTGACCGACGCCTCCACCGCCGACGGTAATAATCTGTTTTTGGGGGTTGTTCAGTAAAATGAAATGGAATAAAAGAACTATCACCATAATAAAAACAGTGAAAAAATAGTGAAAAAAAATCTAGTCTTTAGATGAGTTTTAGTATGTGTCACGATGTATGTCCGGAATAGGCTTCTAAACTACAGTACCGATTTTTTTTGGCTTAGTGTGTGCATTTATAACCAACTTAGGTTATAAGCTGTAATAAAAATCTTATATTATATTCAAAATATAAAAAAATTAGAAATTTTAATTAATTTTGACAGTCACGATTTGAAAAAGTTACTTCTTCAACTTTTTCGGCCTAGTGTGTGCATTTATACTTAACTTAGGTTATAGCCTATATTAAACATTTCAGTTTATATTTAAATTATTAAAATTTCAGAAATTTTAATTAATTTTGACTAATCGAAAATTTCAATTAATTTTGTCGAATTAAAAAATCTAGTCTTAAGAGAAATTTTAGTATGTGTCACGATGTATGTCCGGAATAGGTTTCTAAACTGCTGAACCGATTTTGAATTTTTTTAGGCCCATTGTGTGCATTTACACCCAACTTAGGTTATAGGCTATATAAAAAATCTCAGTTCATATTTAAAATATTATAATTTTACAAATTTCTATTAATTTTGACAGTTACGAATCTTATAGGGAATAAAAATAGTGTAATAAGTGAGATTGAAAAATCTAGTCTTTAGAGAATTTTTAGTCACGATGTATGACCGCAATGTACTCCTAAAATACTGAACCGATTTTAATTTTTTTTATAAAATTGTGTGCTTTTATACCCAACTTAGGCTATAGGTTAAAATGAAAATTTCTGTTTATTTTTAAAGTATGAAAATTTTACAAGATTTAATTAATTTTGACAGTTGCAAATTTTG
>NW_020537324.1:75296435-75355091 GCF_003426905.1 Ctenocephalides felis | reverse complement strand
ATTTTTTTTGGATCATTCAAAACGGATGCTTCGTTCTTTCAAAAACTCGATTTTTATTTTCTGCACTCTTTGCTCCGTATCTCCGTAACTGCTGGACCTGCCTTTGCCACAAACTAATCAGCACATCTCCCTATCAATAGGAATCGAATGTTTTTTGAACCATTCAAATCGGTTGATCCGTGCGCCCGAAAACGTGGACGAAAAATTGTATCTATTCATACATACACACGCACACATCTAATTTTTCTGAAGTATGACAAAATGTTCAGAAACCTTCAAAACGTCGAGAAATGTAAAAAATTTTGATTTCGATTTTTGGACGATTACAATAATAACGTATATCTGAGCTGAATATCTTTTTGTTTGTTATTTATATCAGGTGACTAGATAATTTCGAAATATAACATCAACTCGTTTCGATATCGATAACCAACGACGGATCAGTATTAGTGACGTAACGCACTTTCGTTGTCTAGTTGTGCCTGATTTTTTTTTTTTTTTTATAAATTTAATATTTTATTTTATTTCTCTTTATTGAATTACAATCCGTCTTCACAAGAAGGAAGACATTCAGTAATTTCGATAATATATGAAATATTAAACATTAGATCTAAAAGGTTACTCAGTAGTAAGCCTTTTCAATATGGATATATTGAATTTAAATATAAATTTAATAATGCCATTTAAATTACATAATGCCGAGTTACATCGTTGAACTCTAAAGGAAATCCATTCGACAAAAACACATGGCTGGGTACTTTATTTTCTGGAACACAATCCTCTCATGGCAAATTACCATTTTATCTTTATCTATATTATTCTAATAACACCACACAGAAATAATAATATAAATGATAAGAACGATAACGTGCCAACAGGCCACAGAGGAGATTTCTGTGGGAATTTTATTATGAAAAATAATAAAGGACAAAAAATAAATGATTTAGTTTTATATAGAAATCTTTTTGTTTATATTTTTTGTTTTCTAACCTAGATAAATCCTAAAATATTTCATTCTTGTATATTTAGTATTTTCGGAGAACCAACTATTTTATAATTATATTTTACAATACAATTAATTATTGCTTTTATTATTAACTTCCCGTAGGGTAAGTTATAGTAATCGCAAAAAAATCGAAAATGAAAATTTTTGCATTTCTCGACGTTTCAAAACCTTCTGAACATTTTGGCATACCTTAGAAAAAATGGATGTATGTGTGTGTGTGTGTGTGTGTGTGTGTGTGTATGTATGTATGTATGTATGTATGTGTGTGTATGTATGTGCGGATCAAATTTTCGTCGACGATTTTGGGAACAGAACAATCAACCGATTTGAATATTCAAAAAACATTCGATTCGTATTGATAAGGAGACGTGCTGATTAGTTTTTTGGCAAAGGCAGTCTAGGCCTTGCCGAAGATACGGGGGCAAAAAGTGCCAAGACGGTACCCTCCGTTTTTAAGAGAACGGAGCGTCCGATTTGAATAATTCAAAAAAACATTTTACTTGTATTGACAAGATGTAGCATTGATCAAATTTTCATGGAGGCAGGTCTAGCGGTTTCGGAGATCTAATGAAAAGTAAAAAATAATGCCATTCGGCGGTTAAAAATTATCATTAGACATATGCACATCAAATTATCAGATATTTTATAGAGATTTTAACATAAGTTATTTTTTTTTTACATTTTTATGGGTTCCGTACCAATGCTTATGCGTTAGACGGCGGCGCGGCACATGCGCGCTTTGACATTTCGTCTCTATGCAGTTCAAGCAGTGCGATTGCTTTGAAAAAAAGTTCAGAATTTCCAAAATATGTCAAAATGAAGAAACATTTTTTTCAAAAAAATTTTTTGTATCCAAAAAAAAATTTTTTTTTCAAAAAAAATTTTTTTTTCATATAAATTTTTTTTTTCAAAAAAGTATTTTTTGTCAAATTTATAGTTTCTCAGAAATCTTATTTTTTTTTTAATTAATTTTTTTTCAAAAATGTTAATCGTTTTTTAAAAAAATAATAATTTTTGGTACGGGAAGTTCCAGCAATTTGCCTTAAGGCACGATGCCCTAATTGCCTTAAGACAGAATTCCACTTACAGCTATTTTTTTATCACACAAATATTGATAGAGTTATGTATGATTGTTTAAAGAGTGTGCGGCCGTCCAACCAGAGCGTGTTCCGAGCCCTTTAACCCTTCACCGTTTCAAAATAAGAAAAGTTAAGTTAAAATTTATGATAGAGAGAGTTGTAGCTCATTCAATTACCTTTAAAATAGTATATTACAAGTTTTGATAAAATCGGAATTAAAAGAGTTATAATCCAATTAATCCGGTGGTGACGGAGTGCAAATTGTTTTCACTTCTGAACTTAAGGTTAAGATTAACAAAATATCAAGCAAATTGGAGCACAGTAAAAAAATCGCAGGACACACGCTTTTAGAAAGAATTTAATACACAATATATATATATATATATATATATATATATATATATATATATTATAAAAAATGTATTTCCATTATCTTGCCCCTGTGTCCATTACTTTTTAATTCATTGGCGTAGGCGTTGAACAGAAATCGCTTTATAATAACATTAATTTTTCTGTGTTCTGCCAAAAGATACATCTGTTCTCCATTCCTGACAGAAAAGAATAATATCCTGCCAGTAAAACCCGCTTACCATACATTCGTACTAACTATATACGTTTTCAGTACATGTTACATGCGGAATAGTGCGGGCGCCGGGGGAAAAGTAATAGACACTTTTTGGTAAAAGATGTTTATTACTGAATGGATAGGATTAATGTTCCAAAAATTGTTGCAATTTTTTCTTGCAAATTCAATTTTTTTAACATACAAATACAATTTATTCATATTTTTAAACATCATAAAGTTCCACCGTAAATATATAAATTATCATTATAATAAGCTTCTTAAAACAGAAAATATTTTTAATAGACAATTTTTTGGTATTTAAAAATCAACAAAACAAAACATTAAACTAGTGGGGTGGGTGGCATCGTGCCTTAAGGCAAATTGCTGGAACTTCCCGTACCGTAACGAAATGTTCGAGGAATACTGTATATTTTCAAATAGATTATTATAAATATTGTAACATTGTCTAATATTAATAAGAATTTTATAAACTGAATTGCAGAATTGAAATTATTTGTTTAAAGTATATTAGAACTATAGTCAGAATTAAAAATAAAATCTGAATTATTTTCGATATACAAAAAATTAAAAAAAAAAAAAAAAAAAGAGGCATTTTTTTTTCAAAATCAATTATTTTGTTAAGACAAGCAGAAAGTTTTTTGAATAATTCAAATCGGACGCTTAGTTCTCTCAAAAACTGCTATTTTTTTAACATTTAGCTCCGTATCTTCGAAATGGCTGCGCCTACCTTTGCCAAAAACTAATAAACACTTCTCCCAATCATTTCTAATTGAATGTGTTTTAGATCAATCAAATCGGACACTCCGTTCTCTCAAAAAGTCGATTTTTATTTTCTGCACTCTTTGCTCCGTATCCTCGAAACGGCTGGACCTGCCTTTGCCAAAAACTAAACAGCTCTTTTCCCTATCAATAGGAATCGAATGTTTTTTGAACCATTCAAATCGGTTGATCCGTGCGCCCTAAAACGTGACTGGAAATTTGTATCCACACATACATACACACACACACACACACACACACACATCCATTTTTTCTGAGGTATGCCAAAACGTACAGAAACCTTCAAAACGTCGAGAAATGTAAAAATTTTCAATTCCGATTTTCGGCCCATTACAATAACTTACCCTACGGGAAGTTAAAAAAATCATAGTTTTCACGTATTTATTTTGATAGATTTTTGCGAATATGTGGAAAAAATATTATATAAACTATAAAATGATGTAGAGCTATCACAATGTTCCAAAGTCTCTTATAATCAAAAAATATTATATATAAATTTTGTGATCATGAAATAAACCAATTTTAATTGAAAAAACCTTTTAATCACTATAATTGTTTTTATTTTTAATTCAAATAATAATTAATTTTATTTTTGAAGCAATAATACCTACATTAATCAACTCATGCAAAATATAAATTTCACGAGTACATTTTTGACAAAGACAATATTGTATATAACCTTGATTTGGCATTTTGTCAGAAATATTTATCAACAGAGTAGGAATAACTACTTATTTACTTTATCTCGTTTTTTAATCCTTATTTACTTTTTATTTTTACACCTTCACCAGGGTAAAGGTTCAGTTGATCCTTTTTACCCCAAACACATGAAAGGAATTCTAAGGGTTATTTTTTTTTAAGAACCTAACTTAAAAGTAACAATACATCTTATGAAACAATTGAATAAGGTATACTTAGAAATTATATTCAAGTTTTGCAAACTAAACAACAGTGCTCAGGACCATAAAAACTAACAACGAAAGAAAATACTTTTGGTACGAATTATCAAACATTGCAGTTTATCTCTTGATAGCAGCATCATACAAATCCAAGTTTTGACTGGTTATAATACATACTTCCAAATATTGTTACTAAAAAATTCTTAACTTCACTTGTTTTTGAGATATCCATGGTAGATCCTCTAATCTAATAAAAAATTTTAAATAATTTTACAGCATTTTTTCTTCTATTTTCCAGTCCGATCCGCCCCTGTTTTAATTTTTACGAGGCGCGTAGCCTCGCCAGATTTTAATATTTCACATATGGCGGCATATGCTTTCCGACTTTCTGACTTTCTATATATATATAATATAATATAATATAGAGTGAAACTGTACCGACTTTTGCGGTAAACGCGCTTATATATGAATATACCGCGGCTGTAAAAAATAAAAATAGAAAATAAAAATAGAAAAAAAAATAAGGCGAAAACTGTATGAGAAATAGTAATAAGTAGTTATTTGATTGTAAAATATTACTTGTCTGTAAATGAATTAAATAGAGCTCTATTTTTTAAAGTGACAAAAGATGACGCCACTTAGTGAACGAGCGTTGCCGACAATTGTGGAACATTCCTGATTGATTAAATATCATATGTCAAATATTACAATTTTTAGAACTTTGTACTTTTAATATGTAATTGCTATATATATGCATTATGATAAAAAATACTAAACTTTACAAATTTTCTAAGAAATATATAGAATATTTACATTTTTATGAAAAAAGTACTTTTAAATTGTATTGCCTTGTAATTGTAAGCGTATATGTAGTATATATGGCAGTAAAAATTTAAAAAATTACTTATACTTGAATTTATTTAAATATTTTTCACACTTTTAAACCTATAACAAAAACTTACAAAATGTAGAATAAAATCGTAAACAATGTTATGATTTTTTTTTTAAATTTATTACTTATTTGTGATAGTTTTATTTCAATAACGTAATGGTCTATGGATTGAACACATAAAACCTAACCTACAAAATGTCAGATGAATAATTTTATCATAAGTGTAACTATCTAACGTCACTTACAAAATTCTGTTTTATGTGTAATACTTCTTGACAGTTTGTTACTACCAACTCATACGAATATAGACCTGTAACATAACGTTTTGATTTTATCCGAGAATTGTCTCTAAAATTTATATTATTTCTATTCAGTTTAGTTTTGTGTATGTTTTTGTCCTATACACGTGGACGAGCTTAAAATTACGATTTGAACTTGAGAAAAATATTTGACCGATTAATTTCTATATTTAAACTTGACTTTCTTTCAAACTTAGTTTTTTTTTTAAATTAGTTCCGAACGGCTGTTTGTCGTAAAATGGGTTTATAGTTGAACCTATTAGGATTATAGTTATTTATTATTCGAGACTTACAACTTAATTTTTAAGTTTTTTTCTACTTTGATCTTGTTGATGTATTTTTTTATTTAATTTAATATAAAACACTTGAGTGAATGAAAATATTTTATGGAATGTAAAATTTATCCATACTGTATTCTTTTGTATAATTTTATTACATTAATTTTTTATATATTTTTGGAATTTGGTACTAAATTTTTTAACTATTTATAATAATATTAAATATCCATATAAGACCATCACATAGTGAAATTTTTATTTTTGTTGGAAATAGGCTTAGACCAGAGCATAAATATTTAATTATGTATGTTTAATTATGTTTAATAATCGTTTTCTGATTTTATTTAAATTTATTTATAGATTTGTTGGTTATTAATTATGTTACATTTTTCATAAATAAAGTATACATAAAAAACCAGAGAGGTAATTTTTACTCAATTCGAAGATTCATTCATTATAATTCCAAAAAAGTTCTGGCAAAATGATTAAATTTTATGATTTTATTATACATACATTATACATTATTTGTATTGTAAAACGTGTTATTTTTTTGAAAACAATTAATATTAAATAGTGCAACTTTTTTGTTAAACTGTAATATACTGATTTCCTTGAATATTATTATTTACTATTTTAACTTATTTCAATATACTATTCTAACTAAATAAAAGAAAATTTTGATTTAAAAATTATCATTCATAATTATAAATGACTTTCAATTTTTTGAAGTTAGTACATCCACATTTTGAGTAAATATTTATGAAGGTACTGTCCATAAAAGTTAAAATATCGCAAATATTTGTGAGAAAACACATCAATTTTAGTATTTTATATCATAGTAGATATATTAAAGTACAACATAATAAAATTACAACATTCTTAAACTAACATACAAATTATAATAAATGTCTGAAATTTTTCTGCTTTAGAATATCAATTCAAAACACATTGGTAGCTAAAACTACTTTTTTTCATAAAAGTTGAAATATCGCAAATATTTGCGAGAAACTCTATCAATTTTAGTATAAGTTATTCAAGTAGATATATCAAAGTATAATATATTGAAATTACAACATTATAAAACCAACATACAAATTATAATAATTTTCTGAAACTTTACTACTTTCGCATGTCAATTCTAAATACATTGGTTCCTATAAGTACTTTTCTCAAAAAAGTCAAAATATAGCAAATATTTGTGAGAAGACTTATCAATTTTAGTTTTTTATATCATAGTAGATATATTTAGATATAACATATTAAAATTACAACATTATAAAACTAACATAGATATTATAATAAATTTCTAAACTTTGATTATATCATATTCAGTTGATACTTCAAAGTACTTTTCTCATGAAAATTCTAGAAAAAAAAAACGAAATTGCTTTCACTTTTCTGCTATTCACAAAGAAACGGATTGGCTGATGTTTACACAAAACTGATCAACGTATTTACATCAATTTGATTTTAAAATATTGAAATCGGTCCAGCCGTTTTTAACACATATCAGCCAAAGGCAAAAGTCAGCCCACAACACACATACTTTTTTCAAATGTTGGTCTCATTCGATTCAGAATGGCTTGAAACGTCGAGAAAACATAAAATTAGCAAATCGGATTTTTTGACAAAAACAAACTTCTTCTTCGGGAATAAAAAAATCAAATCAGCCATACAACTCATACGCACCCAATTTATTTCTTTGTTATAGATCTTTGTTTTTGTAAATTTTTATCAAGATACCATATTTTATCTAATCAACGTCCAACCTTGAACAAAATCTCATAATAAATCCTGTTAAATTATACCCAGTATACACAATTTATATAAGAACGTGTTTAAATTTTGTCGAAAATTAGATTGTTCATTTACTGATTCATCCGATTTGTTAGAGTTCACATAAAACAGACCGTAAACAGATTATACGGCCTTCTGTTATATGTTCGGAGGTGATAAAATTTTATAAAAAAAAAACTGGGAAAGGGCCCTGGAAAAGAATTTAAGTGCCGAACTTTCAGACGCACCAGAAGGCATCTGACGTCTTTTTATGACTTATTACACTTTTTATGCGTATTAAAACGCAGTCGGGATCGGTAAGTAAATTGGAACGATTTTGGAGAAAATTGTAGAAAATTAGTTGAGTCGATTAAATTTTTTTTTAAAATTAGCACCTCCAATTAATTGTTATTTATAAAATTTATTTAAAAAAAAATTGACGAGTGTATACAACGTACTTTTTCCATGAAAAGAAATCTATCAAAAAAATTTGTGAGAAAACTTATCGATTTTAGTATTTGTTATCATAGTAGATATATTTAAGTATAACATATTAACATTACACAGTTTTAGAACGTCCAAAACTAATTTTAAATATTTTTCAAAAATATTTTCTTTTTTTTTAATAATTTAATTTTCAATTATCTATAATGCAGTATAATTTTTGAACAAAATTGTAAATATCTCAAATATTTGTGAGAAAACTTATCGATTTTAGTATTTGCTATCATAGTAGACATATTTAAGAATAAGATAGATAGATAAATAATGGATATATTTAGGTATCACATATTAAAATTACAAAGTTCTAAAATGTCCAAAACTATTTTTAAATATTTTTAAAAAATTAATCGCACTATTTAGAATGGACAATTCTGTACTATTTAATGCAGTATACATTTTACATGAAATTGTAAATATCTCAAATATTAGTGAGAAAATTTATTTATTTTATTATTTGTTATCATAGTACACATATTTAAGAATAACATATTATAATTATAAAGTTTTAGAACGTCCAAAACTATTTTTAAATATTTCTCAAAAATTGATCACTCTATTTAATTTTCAATTATCTATAATGTAGTATACTTTTTAAACAAAATTGTAAATATCTCAAAAATTTGTGAAGAAACTTATGGATTTTAGTAGTTGTTATCATAGTAGATATATTTAAATATAACATATTGAAATTACAAATTTCTAGAATGTCCAAAAATATTTTTAAATAATTTTTAAAAATTATTTGCTTTATCTAGTAATGATAATTCTGTACCATCTATATATAATGGAGTATACTTTTTACATGCAAATGTAATTATTTCAACATATTTGTAAGAAAACTTATTGAATTTATTATTGTTTATCGTAGTAGATATATTTAAGTATAACATATTCAAATTAAAAAACCTTAGATTATTGAAAACTATTTTAAAATAATTTTTAAAAATTATTTGCTCTATTTAGTAATGATAATTCTGTATCATTTATAATGAAGTATACTTTTTAAACAAAATTGTAAATATCTCAAAAATTTGTGGAAAAACTTACAAATATTAGTATTTGTTATCATTATAGATATGTTATAGCAAAATATATTCGAATTAAAACAAGTTAAATTAATTATTAAAATATAAAATGAAAATCTAAAACTTCATTGGGACAGTATGTCAAATACTTAGTCTCTATACTTAATGATACTTTTTCTGAATTTAATCAAAATATCTAAAATATTTGTGAGAAAACTGATCAATTTTAGTATTTGTAATCATAGTAGATATTTTCAAGTATAACATATTGAATTTACTACATTCTAAAAGTAATACACACATTATAATCAATTTCTGAAACTTTACCACTTTAGCATATCAATTCAAAAACACATTGGTACTTCCAAAAACTTTAATCATAAAAGTAAAAATATTGCAAATGTTTTTGAGAAACCTATCAATTTTAGTATTTGTTATCATAGTAGATATATTTAAGTACGACATATTGAAATTTAGAATTACATTGATACTTCAAAGAGTTTCATCATAAAAGTAAAAATATTGCAAATATTTATGAGAAAACCTATCAATTTTAGTTTTTGTTATCATACTATATACATTGAAGTATGACATAGTAAATTTGCAACATTTTAAAACTAATACACAGATTATAATAAATTTCTGAAACTCTACTACTTCAACATATCAATTCAAATTTCATTGGTACTCCAGCAAGCTGTTATCATAAAAGTCAAAATATGGCAATTATTTCCAAAGAAACCTATCAATTTTAGTATTTGTCATCATAGTAGATATATTTAGGTATGACATATTAAAATCACAAAGTTCTAAAATAAATATATAAATTATAATAAATTTCTGAAACTGCTACTCCAGCGATCTATGAAAATAGAGTATAACCTCCCCACTTTTCACATAAAAACATAAATATTTTTATTAGAAGCTATGCAACTTGCCTCAAGGCAAATTGCTATTTACAACCAGTTATATTATTTTTCTTATTACAATAAGAAATTAAAAAAAAATCTTGTAACCCGAGTATATTTTCTCCGGCACGTCGTCTCCTTGATGATCATTGATTCTGACATCTTCTCAGGAAGTTGATGAAGAAATTTCCAAGTCTTTCATCGCATTTGATAAATGATATGTAAAAGACAGGCACATGTACAAAACGAATATGACGACGAATATATCCGTGTACCTAACATACATACTACACTTGACGTGTCTGTTCGTATAGTAGTCGTGCGAGTTTATACGCACTTGTTTTTTGTAACGCGATACACTTTGTTCGAGTGCCAGTGGAGGAGAACAATGACTAGTTGGTATTGGTATTTAGCCTTGAGGCAAGTTACATGAACTTCCCGATATGTGTAAATGATTGACTTAATCAATAATAAACAAATTAATTTGTGAGTAGTTAAAAGTATTCCGAGAGGATTTATTACACACAACAAACACACACGTTAACTCGGAGTATTTTCTAAAAGCAAATTTTCAAAAATCAATATTTTTTATAATTGAACCAGTTTCCATAGGACTTTAATGGTTTAGTATGCATATTAAGACCAAGTTTTCTATCATTATACCAAGTAAATCGTCTAATTATAAAACTATTCATTTTCACAAACTTTCATGAATTTTCAAAATTAAACTACTTATCACTACTAATCAATATCATTTCTAACTAATATCTTTCAAACAGTTTTTAAAATCAATTCGGTAGTATGAGCTTAAATGTGGACGAAAAGTTTAGCACTTTTTTAAAATTACAAAGAAACGGCTCGGCCGATCGTCGCACAAAACTGACCAATGATAATCCTCATCAAGATACATCAAATGACTTTTAAATTTTTGAAATCAGTTCAGGCGTTTTTGAGCAAACATCGATGAAAACTTTGACAAATGCCAAAAAACGATAATGATTTTTGCAATTTTTGACGAATGTTTGAAATTAAACGAGTTGTCGTAGGGCCGTAATATTTTAGTATGTACTACAAGACTATGGTATCTACCGTCAAAAAACACTTTTTTAACACTTTATTGCAAGAAAACGATCCGGCTGATCTTTACCAAAAACTGATCAGGTCGATTCCCAACCAATATCTTTCGATCGGCTTTTGAATTTTCAAAATCGATTCAGAATTGCGGGCTAAAACGTAGACGAAAATTTTTACTGCGATTTACAAAGAAACGGCCCGGCCGATTATTGCACAAAACTCAAAAACGCTAGTTCTCATTGAGATACATCGAATGGCTTTTAAATTTTTGAAATCGGTCCAGCCGTTCTTGAGAAAATGTCGATTTACGGCAAAAAATCTGTTCACACACACGCGCGCATACACACACACGCATATACTTTTACTAAACTTGGTCTCATTCGATTCAGAATGGCTTGAAACGTAGAGAAAACATAAAATTAGCGAATCGGATTTTTTGATGAAAACAAACTTCTTCGAAAAAAGAATAAGAGCCAAAACATGTTTAATTTAAAATAAACTTTTTTTCTTAATGATACTTCGAATTTTTAGGCACAAATAATGTGACAAATTTATCAATTTATTAATATGATTGTCAAAACTTTATATAATATTAAAAATCTTATCGGTATATTAATTATTTAAATATTATAGTTGTTGAAAATATGTGCAAATTTTAATAATATTTTGAATAAAAGTTTATCATTTATTTTTCTTAGTCGATATTGAAATTAATATTACGTTGTCAAATATCTCCCTTTCGCCTTTTTGTATTATAAACCAAGAGCAAAAAAGCGGAAGGGAGATATTTGACAACCTAATATAAAATGTATGGATTGGGTGATATCTATTACATTTTGAATATTGGAGATTTTTTGAGAGAAATATTTAATTATTAAATAAAGTGTCTAAAATTTGGACTTAATTTTAGTTAACATTCCATAATTTATTTGTACAATTTAAAAATAATTAGGACGATTATTCTTTTTCAAATGCAAAACAAATGAAGCATCGATTTTTGAATTGCTCATTTTATTGATTTTCAATAATTTAATTATTAAAACAACATTATCAAAATTATAATATCATCGTTAGTTCGTATGATTGACTTCTAAATTGATCACTTAATTCATTTAAAAAATTACATATATATTATAGATATATGTATAAAAAATTCAACTGACAACATATTTTATCACAACTTGATGTAATTAATAAAATATGTTTAATATATTTTTAAATTTATTAAAAAGGTTATCTTACCCTGGTTTACTGAATCCCGACGAGTTGGAGTAATGAAAGCACATGTAATAAAAATCTAAAAGTGTTTTGTTGAGTTTATTAAAAAAATAAAATACGAAATAAAATTCCAACGGCTTTTGATATTATTTAGAAAAGAAAATAAATTGAATGCATATATATATATATATATATATATATATATATATATATATATATATATATCATTATAATTTATAATCATTAAATTTTAATGACCATATTCATTAATTTTTAATAACAACCTCATCAAAAATCATTCAACAAGTCTCCAGTAGCTTTTCAATAAATAATTTTAACAAACTCGTTATAGTGAATATTTTAATTAAAATAATTAAAATTATCTTCTCATTAGATATTCTAAAAAAAACTTTTGTAGTTTTTTTCTTGTACTGCAGCTGCTTTCAAAAGAAATTTTATTACACATGATTGAAGAACAAAAATAGCAGATTTTAATTATAGAGGAAAAGATACATATATATATATATATATATATATATATATATATATATATACTTGCTGATTCGGCAAAGGTTGTTTTGCCATGAAAAATATTTCTAGTATAATACAATTAATTTCAAGTTTATCCTAAAACAGACATAAAAATTCTTCTATAATTACAATTAATATAGGTATATATGGATATGTATATCTCCAAAAGTACTGTTTTTAGTTCATTTCTATATTAGCAAAATTTGTAGGTTATTTTATACTACAAAGGTTCTACGAATAAGGTTTATACAAAAATTTCATCTGTTATAAATTAAAATAAAAAAACTAAAAATGCGTACCCAAGTTTTTGTATGGGGACATTTTTACACATTTTTTAGTTTCATTCTTCAGTTCTTTGCAAGGGTTTTATGTTATAAAATTTACTATGAAATTTGCTAATATAGTTTTTATATAAAATTGATATTTATAGAGATATTATCATCTAAAGTTGAGCAGTACTATATTAGTATTAACATGACAAGTTTGAAGTTAATAACGTGTTCAGAAAACATTGTTTTAAATTGTTTTGGATAAAATAAATATTTTAATATATAATAAAAAAATTAAACCCGATCTTGCAAACTTGATATCTACTTCTACCAACTTGAATAATATTTTAAAGCTTACCCAAAATAAGTATAAACATTTTTGTTCAATTTTCATTATAAATACATAATATTATATTAACACGTTCTCGGCCAATAAAAGTTTCAGCAAGGTACAAAAATTGACAGTAATTTTATTTTTAAATTTGTTGTGAAATCCGAAATTTGATTACTTATGGTATTCTGACTATCATATTTTTTGTTATATACTAGATGAATGCTATAGCATCCACGTCAAGTATTACTTCTCTATTTTACGCAATTTGCTTGCCTAAGATAAAAGATATTTTAATTATTTTAGAATAGATAAATGCTATAGCGTCCACGACAAGTATTATTCTTCTATTTTACATAATATGCTTGCCCAAGATAAGAGATATTTTAATTCTTTTTTAAGAGATGAATGCTATAGCATCCACGTCAAGTATTGCTCTTCTATTTTACGAAATTTGCTTACCCAAAGTGAATGATAATAGAAAAATACCATTAGAATCAGTTAGTCGTTAACTTAAGGTTTTATAGAGTTAAAATCAAAATAACCAACGCTAAAATTTGAATGCTATAGCATTCACGTCCGCGAACGTGTTAACTACAGTTATATATCTCAATGTATCATATTACACAATTTCGGATTATCATCCGATCCATCTTATTTTCCCAAACTGCCTTTATAATTGAAGAGTTAACTTCTGTTGTAATCCAAGGAATTAATCCTAGGAACTAATCTCATTTATAACTTTGCTGCTATCTACATCTTGATATATTATTCATTGTGAATAGTTTGGAATTTATTTCATATGATAATAGTCATAGTAATAATAATACATAGACACAAAATTTATTGAGGAATTAATAAACAATTTCAAATTCAAATTCCAACGGTCAAACAAAATATAAATTAAAATCATACTCTTTGTAAAATGTATTTATCTAGTATGCACTTGTTTAAACAAAAACAAATGAATTAGATCTATTGCAATCAAAATTATCCGTACTGAATTTTTTCCAAAATTTAATAGTAATTATTAACAAAACTTGACCAAATTTTAAAAACAAATTAAACAAACCAGTGTAATTAAAGTGAAATAAAAACTAGTGCCCTTTTTGATACAAATAATGTAAGTATAATTTTTATATTAAAAAAATTATTAGAATTAATTATGTTATTAATATTGTGGTACAGTAGTCATAGCAACTGATAGAAATTTATTTACATTTGTTTTTAAATACAAATATATAATTGTAATATTAAAACAATTTTACACACGTCAAAATTTTATTGAATTTTATTTTACACGTCATAACAAATGATGAAAATTTGACAATAGTTTAGATACACACATAAGCAATTATAATTATTTTATAATCATTTTTACAGACGTCAAAATTTTATCAAAAATTTCAACGACTAGAAGTCCTTCCATTCATCATAAAGAAAATTCACATCGAACTCTTCTTGCTTTTGATATTAGTCATTGAGGCATTCTGAACCAAACAAGTTCTAAATACTTTTATAATGTAAAGTTATATATCTTCGAGCTCGCTAGAAATCAACTAAAGATCCAAATTAATAAATAAATGATTTGATTACGCTTTGACCAGAAAAATTAGGACATCTTCTAAGATTTTCATCTGAAAAGTTTTTGCTTTTGTTTGTGCTGGTTGATGGTACAGATTCTAACATGTTTTTTATTGGAATGACTGGAACAAATAGTATTTTTTAGTGCCTCAGGATTGATTTTTATAGTGGTTCGGATCGCATTTGTTTCCATCGAAGATTCTGCTTCGACATAATTGGATTTGTAATGATACCACCAGAATATAAGAAGATTTTTGGACATGTCAATATGGCCAAGATATAAACTTTATGCTGCATCATTTTGTGTGTCATTTCTACTAGTCACAGTTTTTGCTCTTCCATCTACAGACTTGAAAAAAGTTTGAAAAATAACTGACTCCAACCACGTAACCAAGACACTTACGTAATTATTTCCTCATCCTGCCATAGATTGTATTACAGAATCATCATTGACATTCTTGTACTGGTTGCAAATACTGTCAAAAACCAGACTTCAAGATTGTTTTTGCAAAAGGTGCAAAGCTCAGTCAGATGATTTGTGCACATTTTGAATCAAGACGATTCAGATTCACTTCAGACTTAGCAAAATATTTGCAGCAGGAAAGATCAGATAATCAAAATCCTTGGTTACTATGAAGAACCGATATTTTCCTGATTCAGTAAAACAAAACCACAAATTGGATATTCTTGCGTCTGCTAGATTGCATTCATGATTATTGGGCAATTGAGGAAGATTTGATAGAAATGCATTATTTGGAATATTAGATAAACAGATTCCGAGAATTATCAAATTTGCTTTTTTCAGCTTGGTCGGGAATCGAACCGAGGAATTTTATAAACTTAACTCTTTACGACCTCGGCCATTTGCTCACCAATTCAATAAGATAAAATGTGACTTCTAGCCAAGATTCTCCTAAAGAATGCTTTTGTCATCGATTTTGTCAAAGAACCATCATTGGAATCTTTAGATTTAGTCTTCAGATCTGATGTTTAGTCGCCAAAACCAGTTGAGTACGATCATAGAATTGGATTTACGCTTCCATGATCATGGTCTAATATATCTTCTAAAAACTGAGCAGATTTGTTAAAATAATTGCAACAAACTGGTATTTTTCCACCCTAGCAGTTTGTTCATAATTTTATTTTAGTCCAGAACTGTTCACAAAAAATCCTTGTTGACGTCCTTTGATTTTATTTGGCACTTTCTTCGTAGATGATATTTGGGAATAAAATGTGGTATAAGGGTCTGAAATTTTATTTGATTTTGGATTTGCAATCCAAGTCATATTTTTCTTTGTTAAACTTATCTGTTTTTAAGCAGAAATTTCAGATCGTGTAAATAGAAGTAGATACATCAGATTTCTGGATGTTGGAGAAGAAAAGTTTTGGAACTTAATAATCTGAAGCAGATGGTTTTTGTGAACCGCATTTTCCAGCATCTAGAACAATTTTAAGTCCAATTTTAAGTAGAGGGCAAATCACCAAATCTAAGGGTCAACCAGTCTTCATCGAAGTGATCATCAGAGGTGACAACTTGCTTTTGAAATGTGCCCCAACACATGGAAAAACAGTTGTCATTATTTTGTAGATCATCTTGTCGACCAACTTAGACTTCCTTCAAATTCATTCGACACTGACTTTAGAGATTAATTTGGCTTATTTTGGCCTTTATGTTTATAGCAAAAGATGCTGGAATAAAATAATCGGTGGTGACTAGTGAATTTAGATCCAAGAAAAATTAAAGATCCGATTGAAGAGAGTCATCAATGCATTATGATAGCACTTAGTTTCCTCAAAATCAAATTTAAAACCAGAAGAGTTGAGAAAAAATTTATAAGTTCATAAAAATCCTTGGTAGTTGTGGTACCAGGTTTCTTCTATTTTTCACAATTTATTTGGTTACTCAAATCCAACAAACTCTGCAATTTTAGGCAGTTTCCGAAAACAACTGTGACATTGTATTGGTGATCTTGGTTCATTGAGAGAATTACAGATGATTCTAAAAATATTCTGGTTTCAAAAACCTTAAGTTGGCTTATTCTGGTATTTATATTTATAGCGGAAGAAGCAAAGATAAAATGATAGATGTTCATAAAAATCCTTGATAATTGTGGCACCAGGTTTCTTCCGTTTTTCACAATTTATTTGGTTACTCAAATCCAACAAATTCTGCAACTTGGACAGTTTCCAAAAACAACTATGACTTTGTTTTGATGATCTTCAAAGACAAGAACATCACTTAGGGGTGGAATCATCTCTTCAAAAAGAAACAGATGTCAGAAAATTGCCACAAACAAATTAATGAACTGTGATAAAACCAGGTGATTAGAGTGTGTTTAATATTGGAATTGTATGTTCCATTAAACTTGAGTACAAGTTTTAAAATTTTTGGAAGCATACTGGTATTTTAGCCCCTTACCAGTTTGCTCAAAAATTAAATACAGATCACATTTGATCACATTGTGCGCTTGATTTGAACACAATTCGGCATCAACTGTTCACAGACCAAGCAAATGTTGCCAATAAATCGTTCCAATGAGTTCAACAAATTTTGTGAAATTTACACAAAGAATAAATCACATCTTTCAGCTAAATCAAATTGGTTATTGTGAATATTTTGCATCAACCTTGCTGCTGGATTCCAAATGAAGTGAGGAATCCAAAAATGTCAATAGATCAAATTAAAACCTTCTGTTATTTATTTGTAGTTAGTGATTCTACAAATCTTGGATAAATTTCGCGGCAAAATCACAAATAAAATGATTTGGATCAACGTCTATGAAGAAATCTTCAGTTTTTCATCAGATTCATCAGTTTTGATTTAACTTTCAGCAAGAGAATTAATGACTAAAAATTATTGAATTCTAGAAACGCCAAGTTTTCTTCTTCTTCATCAATGGATTTTTGTCTCTGTTTAATTTTGAAGTTGGTGTCAACTTTAATTTTTACCAAGAAAGGTAAATAATATTCTTGTGCCAAAAAATCTTTTCCACAAATATATATTTAACATGTTGCTCTTGTATTTGCCTTTCTTGTTGATGTTTTTCTGTTAATAAATTTATTTATTTGTTAAAATTTGTTTTTATTTTTTGTATGTAGTAATAGTTTATATTGTTGTTTAAAAATTTACTTTTTATGATAGTAAAATTTGTGATACAAAAGTAATTAAAAAAATGCATAAATTAGTAAAAGAATAAATAAATAAATATATATGTAAATCATTATTTAAATTATATACAGAAGTTAGTAAATATAGAACGAATAATTAATAATTAAGTAAATAAATTTATAAATTAATAAATAATAAAATATATTAATATGTAAAATTAATATAAATACAGCATATAATATATAATTTTTTTACATGAAATACATTTTTAATAGAGTAAAGATATATTTTAATTATTATGTACATTTATATATGAACAAGTAAATTAAATTCAAAAATAAATTAAAAAACGAAAAGAACAAATGATAAATGAAATAATCATACAACTAATTACAAAATAATTTACATGAGTAATATTAAATCTTTAGATTATATAAAACTCAAATAAATAATTAAGTGCTAAAATTCAGTTTAAATTAATATAAAAAATCAATTAATTTCCCCTATTAGTTTTATTTATGTTTTGTTATTATTTTTAATTTCTAATTATAAATTTATTTTTATAAAATAATAAGTAATATTTAAAAATAATAATTAAATATATATTTAAATAAAAAAATAATAGGTGTAATTAATAAAATATATCTAAAATATTTTTCAAATGAAACCAGAAATGAATAAATATAAATAATTGGATTAAATAAATTTGTAAGTGATCATGTAAATAAATAAATAAATAAGTAAATAAACATGAAAAAAAATTAATAAAATAAAAAAATTAACAAAAAATGAATATATTTAATCATTCAGTATTTAATTGTTTATGTTTGAATATTTAATTAAATAAGTAAGTAGATGTTTTAAAAAAATAATAAATATTTACATACACACAAAAATGAACTTATAAATAAATTATTTTTATCAATTATTAAGTAGATTTAAGAATAGAGAAATAATATAATAAGTATATAAATAAATAAATAGAGTACATAAATAAATTCTCAAAAATATGTGAAATTAAATATTCAATAAAAATTTGAAGTAATGTAAAAATACGCTAATAAGTTAATAAATTAGTAAATAAATATACAAGGAAACAAATATTTCAACAAAAATAAACAAATTAAACAATTAAATGAATAAGTTATTAAATGAAAAATGAGAAACAAATAAATAAATAAATTGGTTAAAATAGATGATGAAAAATAACTATGAAAGTAAATTAGAAATAAATGAGTATATGAATAAATAAATAAATGAGATGTTGAATAAATAAACGTTAAAATATGTGTGAAATAAGTATTTGAGAAATTATAAAAATTCGCAAATAAATTAAAAAATAAGTAAATAATTATACTAGAAACTAACTGAACTAACTAAATAAATGCTGAAATAAAAATAAACAAAGTAAACAATTAAATAATAAAATGCAAAAATAATTAACTAATGATTAAATAAATCAGCTCTAATATAAACATAAATAAATAACTATAAAAGAAAATAAAAAGTAAATTTGAAAATAAATAACTAAGTAAATAAATGTTTAAACTACTTAATAACAAATACATTAAACAAACTTTTGGATAGAAAAATGATTTCAATTGTCTATGTTATGTAATAATTATTAATTGTATTTAAACATATATAAATAAATTGCTATTTCACATTTTATAAACAACTTAATAATAATCTAACAAACCTTAAACCAAATACTCACAATTTAAACTTCAGATATTTTCCTCACGAATAATTTCTTCATTTTCATTATTAAAAAAATATTCAATAATTTATTACCATTATTACTAAAAATCATTCTAAAAACCAAATTTTAAATTTAGAATAATTATTACTAATAATATAAATTTAGGAAATATATTTTTTGGAAATTTTGTTCGCGTTGCTCAAATTTGAAAATAACGTTTTGTTTGAAAATAAAAATTGTTTGCTTTGATTTAGCAAATAAAACCGTTATTTTTTTAAACAAAATTTATAGGGGTTTAAATTTATATCTAGTGTGTTGGATTGTGGAAACAAAATTATTTAAACCGTTTGAAAACAAATTTATTTGGGATGAAATTTTTAAGTACTAAAATTATCATAATTATAAAGTCAAAACAAATAACTAAGTTATCATGAACGTCATTTTTAAAATATGTAGTATTTTTAAAATTGTAAAAATACAGAAGCAAAATGTGTGCAGAGTTTGGGAAATCCAGGTATAATATTTATTTATTTTGTAACATGATTTGCATCAATTTTTTAATACATTAATACATTATTTATATTCTAGCACAATTTCTAATACAAAATAAAATCCATGTCAAGTTGTAAATAATTTTATTTCGGAGTTCAAAAACAAAATGTGATTTTTCATTGCTTCTTAAATGTTTCAATAGGTTCATACAGTAATTATCAAAAATTACACTATACACAGTATGAATAAAAAAACGAATAAAGTACATGTTTGGTCCTAAAAATTTTGAAATATCATCATCGACACGTAACGCAGTAGAAAATGAAGAGAAATTTACAAAGTTTGATGAAAATTTAAAATTAACCAAAATTTTTATCCAAAAAATCACGAGGGTTCAGATTTTGTTGCAATCTTGTAGTTGCAGAGTTGTCTCTATTTTTTTTGCTGGTTAATGTAAAAATTGGTCCAAAAAATTGGTTCAAGCAACTGTGGATACAATATAGTTAATTGTTGCCTTTGACATGCAAATCACAAGGAAATAAATGTTAGTACTAGGATTTTGAGTCGAAGATCAAATACATTTTTAGCTCCAGATGCTTCAGGGAATTCTTCATGATTACCAGAAGAAAAGTTCATAAATCCATAAAATCCATAAAATGATGGCAACTACTTTTGTATGTGTTGGGACCACATATGAAAAGCAAATTGTCACCATTGGCCCAAGGATGATTATTTTTTAACAAAACTTTCTGCAAGAATCCTTAGAGCTGGTCAAAGTACTTTGTTAATGTTTTTCCTTCCATCTACATACTTGAAATGATATCAAATAAGTCCAGTTCTCATTTTAGCTGTACTAAATATTGAGGTCGAGAAATGCTGTTGTTTGAAAATACTAAGGCTCCGACATCGAAAATCAAAAACCATCAGTTTTAGATCATCAAATTTCAAACTTGCTTCTTCTGTACAATATCCTGATGAAATCTAGTCCTAGTACATCTTGACAATTTTGTGGTACTTGATTTGGATCCAGAATATTTCTAGAAATTCTGCCTGAAATTCGAAGAGTTAAACCAAGAAAGTTAAGACTTGGATTTCAAATCCGAAATCAAGACCACATCAATTTTTCTCAGAAGTCCAAGTCAAATAAAATTGAAGTCCAAAATGAATTACAAACTGCTTTTCCTTGCTGCGGATAAACATGGCTAAAGCATGATTGTCACATTTAACCCTAGGATGACCATTTCTATAAAGTCTTTAGATAAAGAATTAGTAGAGTTGGCCCTAAAACATTCTTTCAGAACTTGGTGATGGTTTTCCTTCCTTCAGAGTACTTCTAGAAATTTTGATGAAAACTGGAAAACCCTAACAAAGAAAATTAGGGCTTGGGTTCCGATCTATAAAAATCCAATTGAGGGTTACCAGATTTTTTCTTCAGAGACCATCTCCAAAGTCAATGTCAGACAAATTGAAGATGAGGAAAAAGTCTGCAAACTGCTTTTTCATGTGTTGGCAGCACATTTCAAAAGCAAGTTGTCACCTTTGATGATCATTTTGATGAAGACTGGTTGACCTTCGGATTTGGTAATTTACTCTCTACTTCAAATTGATTTAAAATTGTTCTAGATGTTGGAAAATGCGGTTCAAAAAACCATCTGCTTCAGATTATTAAGTTCCAAAACTTTCCAGAAATCTGATGTATCTACTTCCATTGGCACTTGTCTTTATTCATGAGTACTTCTGAAATTTCTGCTTAAAACAGATAAGTTTAACCAAGAAAAATATAACTTGAATTCCAAATTCAAACTCAAATAGAATTTCACAGCCATATACCACATTTTATTCCCAAATTTTATCTACGAAGAAAGTGCCAAATACAATCAAACGACATCACCAAGGATTTTTGTGAACAGTTATGGTCTAAAATATAATTTTGAACGAACTGGTAAGCGGCGAAAATACCAGTTTGTTGCAATTATTTCAACAAATCTGCTCAGTTTTTAGATCTATTAGACCATGATGATAGAAGCATAAATCCGATTCTATGATTGTGATCATCTGGTTTTGGCGACTTCGTATTTGGAGACTAAATCTGAAGAAAACAGTTTTGATTCTCTGACAAACTCGATGACAAAGTGTTCCTCTGATAATCTTGGTCACAATAGTCATGATTACCTTATTGAATAAGGAGTATATATATTTAGATTTATAACTGTTTCAATAAATATTTATAATTATTTTATTATTTGCCAAAAAAAGTGAAACATCAGTAAAAAATTGATTATTTAAATTATTTTTGTAAACAGTTTTAAATTAAACGTTTATTCAACCTTACATGATATAAATGAAATTATTTCTTTATATAGAACTAAATATTTAAATCGAAAACAAAATTAAATGTCACATGCAAAATGTACCATTAAAAAATTACTAATATAGTTATTGTTCTTATTAAAACATTAAATAAATATTGTAAAAATAATTTAGTACATTTTACACAAACTGTTTATTTGTTTATTATAATTTTAATAATAATTTAAGAAATACGTACCATATTTTAGAATTATATTGGTCCTGAACTCATAATTTAATATTTATAATTTTATTATTACTCAAAATTTTGACACATTATTTCACTACAGAAAAAAATATAAAATTGACGGATTTTTAACTTATTTAAAAATTTAATAAAAACTGCATATTATTATGTTGTATATATAAATTTTGTTTTATTTGGTATGTATAAATTTTGTTTGGAAACGCTAACTTGATCGATTTAGTAGAGATAAGATGTAAACCATTTTTTATCCAATATCTCTACCACTTTTAAAACAAATAATTTACTAATATTCAAATGATTTTTTGTTATAAGTTAGTTTTGAATGTTATTAAGTTATTATTACATTCTTAAACTTCTAGTTAATGTTATATTATTATTTTTATCAATATCTTTTATTAACAATTTCAAATTCAAATTTCAACGGTCCAAAAAAATATAAACAAAAATCATACTCTTTGCTAAATGTATTTATCTAGTATGTACTTGTTTAAACAAAAACAAATGAATTAGATCAATTGCAACCAAAATTATCCGTACTGAAATTTTTCCAAAATTTACTAGTAATTATTAACAAAACTTGGCCAAATTTTAAAAACAAATTAAACAAACCAGTGTAATTAAAGTGAAATAAAAACTAGTGCACATTTTGATACAAATAATGTAAGTATAATTTTTATATTGAAGAAATTAGTAGTATTAATTATTTTATTAATATTGTGGTGTAGTAGTCATAGCAACTGATGGAAATTTATTTACATTTGTTTATAAATATAAATATATAATTAAAATATTAAAACAATTTTGCATATGTCAAAATTTTATTGAATTTTGTTTTATTTTAGACGTCATAGTAAATGATAAAATTTGATAATAGTTTAGGTACACACATAAGCAATTATAATTAATTTATAATTATTTTTACAGACGTCAAAATTTTATCAAAATTTACAACGACTAGAAGTCCTTTCATTCATCAAAAAGAAAATTCGCATCGAACTCTTCTTTCTTTTGATATTGGTCATTGAGACATTTTGAATCAAACAAATTCTACATACTTTTATAATGTAAAGTTATATCTTCGAGCTCGCTAGAAATCAACTAAAGATCCAAATTAATAAATAAATGATTTGATTGCGTTTTGACCAGAAAAATTAGGACATCTTCTAAAATTTTCATCTGAAAAGTCGTTGCTCTTGTTGGTGCTAGTTGATGGTACAGATTCTAACATGTTTTTATTGGAATGACTGAAACAAATAGTATTTCTTAGTACCCCAGGATTGATTTTTATAGTGATTCGGATCGCATTTGTTTCCATCGAAGATTCTGGTTCGACATAATTGGATTTGTAATGATACCACCAGGATATAAGAAGATTTTTGGACATGTCAATATGGCCAAGATGTAAATTTTATGCTGCATCATTTTGTGTGAGTCATTTCCACTAGTCATTATTCCTTGCTAATCATCTATACAGTCACAGTTTTTGCTCCTTCATCTACAGAATTGGTGAAAATTTCGCAAAATAACTGATCTCAACTAAGTAAACAAGACACTTACAAAATTCTTTCCTCATCCTGCCATAGATTGTATTACAGATTCATCATTGACATCATTGTACTGGTTACAAATACTGTCAAAAACCAGACTTCAAGATTGTTTTTGCAAAAAGTGCATAGTTCAGTCGGATGAATTGCGCACATTTTGAATCATGACGATTCAGATTCACTTCAGACTTAGAAAAATATTTGCAGAAGGAAAGATCAGATAATATAAATCCTTGGTTACTCTAAAGAACCGATATTTTTCTGATTCAGTTCAACAAAACCACACATTGGATATTGTTTTGCTAAATTGCAATCATGATAACTGGGCAATTGAGGAAGATTTGATAAAGTTGCAATATTTGGAATATTGGTTGAACAGATTCCGTGAATTGTCAAATTTGCTTTTTTCAGCTTTGTCGTGGAACTTTATAAACTTAACTCTCTTTACTACCTCGGCCATTTGCTCACCAATATATTCTTCAGTGACTCATTATTTAATAAGGTAAAATGTGCCTTCTATCCAAGATTATTCTAAAGAATGCTTTTGTCATCGATTTTGTCAAAGAACCATCATTGGAATCTTTAGATTTAGTCTTCAGATCTGATATTTAGTCGCCAAAACCAGTTGAGTACGATCATATAATTGGATTTACGCTTCTTCCATCATCATAGTCTAATAGATCTTATAAAATAATTGCAACAAACAGGTATTTTCGCCCTTTACCAGTTTGTTCATAATTTTATTTTAGTCCAGAACTGTTCACAAAAAATCCTTGTTGACGTACTTTGATTTTATTTGGCACTTTCGTCGTAGATAGTATTTGGGAATAAAATGTGGTATATGGGTCTGAAATTCTATTTGAGTTTGAATTTGGAATTCAAATTATATTTTTCTTGGTTAAACTTATCTGTTTTTAAGCAGAAATTTTAAGCAGATGTACTCAGAAATGAAGTCAAGTGCCAATGGAAGTAGATATTACATCAGATTTCTGGAAAGTTTTGGAACTTAATAATCTGAAGCAGATGGTTTTTGTGAACCGCGTTTTCCAGCATCTAGAACAATTTTAAGTCCAATTTGAAGTAGAGGGCAAATCATCAAATCTAAGGGTCAACCAGTCTTCCACAAAATGATCATCAGAGGTGACAACTTGCTTTTGAAATGTGCTGCAACACATGAAAGAGCAGTTTGTACACTTTTTCCTCTTAAATTTGTATGACATTGACTTTGGAGATGGTCTCTGAAGAAAAAATCTGGTAACCATTAATTGAATCTTTAGAAATCGGAACCCAAGCCCTAATTTTTTTTGTTAGGGTTTTCCAGTTTTCATCAAAATTTCTACAAGTACTCTGAAGGAAGGAAAACCATCACCAAGTTCTGAAAGAATGTTTTAGGGCCAACTCTACTAATTCTTTATCTAAAGACTTTATAGAAATGGTCATCCTAGGGTTAAATGTGACAATCATGCTTTAGCCATGTTTATCCGCAACAAGGAAAAGCAGTTTGTAATTCATTTTGGACTTCAATTTTATTTGACTTGGACTTCTGAGAAAAATTGATGTGGTCTTGATTTTGGATTTGCAATCTAAGTCTTAACTTTCTTGGTTTGACTCCTCGAGTTTCAGGCAGAATTTCTAGAAATATTCTGGATCCAAATCAAGTACCATAAATTTGTCAAGATGTACTAAGACTAGATTTCAGGATATCGGACAGAAAAAGCAAGTTTGAAATTTGATGATCTGAAACTGATGGTTTTTGATTTTCGATTTCAAAGCTTTAGCATTTCCAAAGAACAGCATTTCTCGATCTCAATATTTAGTACAGCTAAAATGAGAACTGAACTAATTTGATATCATTTCAAATATGTAGATGGAAGGAAAAACATCAACAAAGTACTAGCACTAGTCCTAAGGATTCTTGTCGAAAGTTTGGTCCAAAAAAGATCATCCTTAAGACAATGGTGACAACTTGCTCTCGAAATGTGGTACCAAGACATACAAAAGTAGTTGTCATCATTTTATGGATTTTATGTTGCCTACTATAGTAATCTCAGACAATTTTGATGATGATTTATGGAATTTTCTTCTGGTAATCATGTAGAATTCCCTGAAGCATCTGGAGCTAAAAATGTATTTGATTTTCGAAGTAGAATCCTAGTACTAACTTTTATTTTCTTGTGACTTGGATGCCAAAGGTAACAATTAACTATATTGTATCCACATTTGCTTGAACCAACTTTTTGGACCGATTTTTTCATTAACCAGCAAAAAAAAAAATAGAGACAACTGTGCAACTACAAGATTGCAACAAAATCTGAACCCTCGTGATTTTTTGGATTTAAATTTTGGTTAATTCTAAATTTTCATTAAACTTTGTAAATTTGTCTTCATTTTCTTCCGCGCTTCGTGTCGATGATAATATTTCAAAATTTGTACTTTATTTGTTTTTTAAATCAGAATTGTCTTTGAACTCCGAAATAAAATTATTTACAACTTGACATGGATTTTATTTTGTATTGGAAATTGTGCTAGAATATAAATAATTTGTTAATGTATTAAAACATTTAAGCAAATTTTGTTATATGATAGATAAATATTGTACCTGCATTTCCCAAATACTGCACACATTTTGACTTATGTATTTTTAATTTTTTGAAAAATATTGTAGTATTTTAATACGAGATAAATATATCAGAAATATAACTTTCTTTTAATAAATTTAGTTATTTGTATTGAATTCATAACTTTAGTAATTTTAGTACTTAAAAATTTTGTCCCGAATAAATTTGTATTCAAACGGTTTAAATAATTTTGTTTCCACGATCCAACACTCTAGATACAAATTTAATTTTCTATAAATTTTGTTTAAACAAATAACGATTTTATTTGCTAAATCAAAGCAAACATTTTTTTTCCAAACAAAACGTTATTTTCAAATTTGAACAACGCGAACAAAATTTCCAAAAATATTTTTCCAAAATTTTTAATATTAGTAATATTTATTCTAATTTTAAAACTTGGTTTGTAGAATGATTTTTAGTAATAATAGTAAAGAATTATAATGAATTATTTTTTTTAATGAAAATGAAGAAATTTTTGGTGAGGAAAATATCTGAAGTTTAAATTGTAAGTATTTGGTTTAAAGTATATTAAATTATTATTAAATTATTTATAAATAGTAAAGAACAATTAATAATTATTACGTAACATATACAATTAAAATATTTTTATTTTTCATTTATTTATTTGTTAATTATGTTTTTCTTTGAGTTTATTTTTTTATTTATTGATTTTTCAATTATTTATTTGTTGATTTTCATTGAAATATTTATTTATCTCTTTGTATATTTTTTGCTTAATTTATTTATTTATTTGCGGATTTTTATATTAGTTCAAATTTTTATTGATTTATTTAATTTCATTTTTCATTGTTCAAAATTAATTTATGTTTTCATTTATTAATTTTTTTATATAGTTATTATGCTAATTTTTTATTTATCAATACTTATTCAATTTAATTTATTTACTTATTTATTCTTACATCTACTTATTCATTTTAATTTATTTATAAGTAAATTTTTATTGGTTGATTTTTATTAAAAAAAAGAATATTTATTTATTTTTTTATACACCTACTTACTCATTTATTGAATAATTAAATTGAATATTGAATTAATATATAATTTAATTTTACCATTTATTAAATCAAATAGATTTACCATATACTTTTTATTTTTAATTTATTTTTTAATTTATTTCTTCGTTAATTTATTTATTTTATTTATAAATTGATTTATATTTTTTTAAATTTTTTGTTTGTTCATTAATTAATTTTTATATTTACTTACTTATTTATTTATTAATTTACATATTCATCTATGATTATATTTAATTTAATTATTTATTCGTTTCTAGTTTTATATTTTCAAGTATTTTAAATATTTTATATTAATTATATCTTATATTTAAATTTTTTTTATAAATATATATATTTACTTTAATTAATATTTTTAATTTTTGATATTTAATTTACAGAAATAAATTAATAATAAAAATTAAAAATAATAAAATATGTATCAAATTAATAGAGAATATTAATATACAAATATATATATATATTTTAGTAATTACGATAATTACTAAATAAAAATCGTAATTATTTAGTTGAATTATTAAATAATTTAGTTTATATTAATTTTATAATTTATTTTGCAATTATTTGTACATTTAATGTTTTCTTTTAATTTTTTTATTTTTATTTTTTAATTAACTTTTTTTTAAATTTTTTTAGTTGTTTCTAGTTTTAATTTTTTAAATCTTTTAAATATTTACTATTAATTTCAACTGTGTTTTATTTGAATATTTTATTTTTGTCAGTCATTATTTTTAAATTTCAATTATTAATTTATATTATATATTTATTTTCTCTGTTGATTTTATTTATATTTGAGTACTTAATTATTTATTTGAATTATTAAATAATTTAAACATTTGAAATAACTATCCCATTTTTTTATTTGTTTTCTATTCATTCCTTCGTTAATATATTTTATTTATACGTTGATTTATATTTTATTTATTTATTAATTTATTTTTAAATTTTAAGAAAATATAAATATTTGATAAGTAAGATAACCAATTTACATATTTTCTCATTTATTTATTTATTCATTTACTTGTTCATATATAAACTGAAAAAAATTTATTTCATGTAAAAAATTTCAATGTAAAAAATTCAATATTATATGCTTTATTAATATTAATTATGCATATAAAAGTATATTAAATCATCTAGTAATATGTATTCAATAATTTATATTTTTTTATATTTATTTTGAATTAATTAAATTTATAATAATTGAAATAATGATTTACTCATTTATAAATTTATTAATGTATTCCTTCACTTTATGCAATTTTTTATTTATTTTTGAGTAACATATTTTGCAGTGTTTTACTATCTTAACAAATAAATTTTTAAACAACCATACAACTATTATTCATCAACAATATAAACTATTAATATATAAAAAAATTAAACAACAATTTTAACAAATAAATAAATTTATTAACAGAAAGACATCATCAAGAGGCACAAATCAACTAAGGCAAAAACAAGAGCAACATTTTAATATATAGGTATATATTTGTGAAAAAGGTTTTTTAAATCTTTAATTGTCTTTATTGGCACAAGAATATTATTTACCTTTCTTGGTAAAAATTAACGTTGACACCAACTTCAAAATTAAACAGAGACAAAAATCCATTGATGAGGAAGAAGAAAACTAGAGGAGTTTCTAGAATTTAATCATTTTTGTTATTAATTCTCTTGTTGGAAGTTCAATCAAAACTGATGAATTTGATGGAAAATTGATGAGTTCTTCATGAACGCTGATCCAAATAATTTTATTTGTGATTTTGCCGCGAAATTTATCCAAAATTTGTAGAACCATCAGCCGCAAATAAATAACAGGAAGTTTTAATTTGATCTATTGACATTTTTGGATTCCTCACTTCATTTGGAATCCAGCAGCAAGGTTGATGCAAAATATTCACAATAACCAATTTGATTTTGCTGAAAAATGTGATTTTTTCTTTGTGTAAAATTCACAAAATTTGTGGAACTCATTGGAACGATTTATTGACAACATTTGCTTGGTCTGTGAAAAGTTGAAGCCGAATTGTGTACAAATCAAATGCACAATTTGATGAAATGTGATCAGTATTTAATTTTTGAGCGAACTGGTAAGGGCCTAAAATACCAGTTTGCTTCAAAAAAATTTAAAACTTGTACTCGAGTTTGATGGAACGTACAATTCCAATATAAACACACTCTGATCACCTGGTTTGTCACATGGAATTTTTCACTAGGATTCACCAAGGATTTATATAAACTTATAGATTTTTCCTCAACTCTTCTGGTATGAAATTTAATTTTTGAGGCAACTTCGTGCTATCATGATGCATTTTTGACTCTCTTCAATCGGATATTTAATTTTTTTGGATCTTTATTCACTAGTCGCATCATTTTATTCTAGCATCTTTAGCTAAAAATATACAGGCCAGAATAATCCAACTTTGGGTTTTTGAAACATGAATATCTTTAGAATCATCTGTAATTCCCTCAATAAACCAAGATCATCAATACAATATCACAGTTGTTTTCGGAAACTGCCTAAAATTGCAAAACTTGTTGTATTTGAGTAACCAAATAAATTGTGAAAAATGGAAGAAACGTGGTGCCACAATTACCAAGGATTTTTATGAACTTATAGATTTTTTCTCAAATCTTCTGGTTTTAAATTTGATTTTGAGGCAACTTCGTGCTATCATAATGTAATGATAACTCTCTTCAATTAGATCATCGTTGGTTTTTGAACTTAAATTCACAAGTCACTATCGATCATTTTATTTTTGCTTCTTGTGCTATAAATATAAAAACCAGAATAAGCCAAATTTGGGTTCTTGCAAACCGGAGACCACCTTGGTGTCCAAAAAGTTACCAAGGATTTTTTATGACCAGCTCTGGTCTGGAGTAAAATTTTGAACAAACTGGTAGAGGGCAAAAATACCAGTTTGTTTCAATTATTTTAACAAATCTGCTCAGTTGTTATGAGATTTATCAGACCATCATGCTGGAAGCGTAAATCTAATTCTGTGATTAAGATTATCTGGTTCTGGAAACATCGTATTTGTAGACTAAATCTGAAGGTGACAGTGATGGTTGTTTGGCAAAATCGATGACAAAAGCATTCTTTAAAAAAATCTTGGCTACGTCACAATTGGCTAAGTCACATTTTACCTTATTAAATAATGAGTGACTGAAGAATATATTGGTGAGCAAATAGCCGAAGTAGTAAAGAGTTAAGTTTATAAAGTTCCTCGGTTCGATCCCCGACGAAGCTGAAAAAAGTGAATTTGATAATTCACGGAATCTGTACATCTAATATTCCAAATAATGCAACTTTAACAAATCTTCCTCAATTGCCCAATTATCATGATTGCAATCTAGCAGACGCAAAAATACCCAATTTGTGGGTTTGTTGTACTGAAACAGGAAAATATCGGGTCTTCAGAGTAACCAACAATTTTTATAACTGATTTTTACTGCTGCAAATATTTTTCAAAGTCTGAAAGTGAATCTGAATCATCATGATTCAAAATGTGCACAAATCATCTGACTGAGCTATGCACCTCTTGTGAAAACAATTTTGACATCTTGATTTTGGGAGTATTTGTAACCAGTACAAGGATGTCAATGATGATTCTGTAATACAATCTATGGCAGGATGAGGAAAGAATTTTGTAGGTGTCTTGGTTACTTGGTTAAGGTCAGTTATTTTGCAAAATTTTTACCAATTTTGTAGATAGAAGAGCAAAAACTGTGACTAGTAGAAATGACACACAAAATGATGCAGCATAAAGTTTATATCTTGGCCATATTGACATGTCCAAAAATCTTCTTATATCCTGGTGGTATCATTACAACTCCAAAGAACGGACTTGCAACTCTACAATTCTGATGAAATCTGGCAAAAAGTGCAAAGATTCCTAACACCTAATTTTCGAATAATTTGACCAATATTTCTAATAAACAGCCTGTTGACTCAAATTTTCTATCACCAAATGACTTTAACTTGACCACAATTTTGATGAAAAGTCGATCACAAATGGTTGCATCTGGAGATTTTTTTTAATCAATTAATTAACAAGAAATGCTGTTGGTTTGTTCTACAAACTCTTCCAATAACATGCAACAGAAGATACTGTTGAATACAGAATATACATGGACGATATTGACATGTCCAAAAATCTTCTTATATTCTGGTGGTATCATTACAAATCCAATTAGGTCGAAGCATAATCTTCGATGGTAACAAATGCGATCCGAACCACTATAAAAATCAATCCTGGTGCTCTAAAAAATACTATTTGTTCCAGTCATTCCAATAAAAACATGTTAGAATCTGTACCATCAACCGGCACCAACAAGAGCAAAAACTTTTCAGATGAAAATCTTAGAAGATGTCCTAATTTTTCTGGTCAAAACGTAATCAAATCATTTATTTATTAATTTGGATCTTTAGTTGATTTCTAGCGAGCTCGAAGATATAACTTTACATTATAAAAGTTTCTAGAACTTTGTTTGGTTCAGAATGCCTCAATGACTAATCAAGATTAGTTCGATGTGAATTTTCTTTATGATGAATGGAAGGACTTCTAGTCGTTGTAAATTTTGATATAATTCTGACGTCTGTAAAAATAATTTAATAATAATTACAATTGCTTATGTGTGTATCTAAATTATTGTCAATCATCATCATTTGTTATGACGTCTAAAATAAAACAAAATCCAATAAAATTTTGACGTTTGTAAAATTGTTTTAATATTTTAATTATATATTTATATTTATAAACAAATGTAAATAAATTTCCTTCAGTTGCTATGACTACTAGACCACAATATTAATTAAAATAATTAATACTAATAATTTTTACAAGATTAAAATTATACTCACATTATTTGTATCAAAATGTGCACTAGTTTTTATTTCACTTTAATTACACTGGTTTGTTTAATTTGTTTTTAAAATTTGGTTAAGTTTTGTTAATAATTACTATTAAATTTTGAAAAAATTTCAGTACGGATAATTTTGGTTGCAATTGATCTAATTCATTTGTTTTTGTTTAAACAAGTGCATACTAGATAAATACATTTTGCAAAGAGTATGATTTTTGTTTATATTTTTGTTCGACCGTTGGAATTTGAATTTGAAATTGTTAATAAAAGATATTGATAAAAATAATAATATAACAATAACTAGGAGTTTAAGAATGTAATAATAACTTATTAACATTCAAAGTTATAACAAAAAAAAAACAATTAAAATATAAATTATTTGTTTCAAAAGTGGTAGATATATTGGATAAAAATTTGGTTTAAATCTTATCTCAACTAAATTGATTAATCAAGTTAGCGTTTGGAAACAAAATTTAATGAACATTAAAATGTATAATTTGTAGCAAAAATCTATCAGATTTATTAAGTTTTTGTAATGGAATAATGTATCAAAATTATAAGTATTAAATTTTAAGTATTAAATTATGAGTTCAAGACCAATAATTCTAAAATATGGTACGTATTTTTTGAATTTATAATAAAAGTAATAGTATACTAAATTAGTTTCCTAATGTATATATAAATACTTCTTTTAATATATAAATATAAATATATATTATTTAATTATATCAGACAAGTTATAATTCTGAATATTAATAATTTAAATGCAGTAAAAAAATTTCATAAATTTTTTAAAGGTAAATTTTGTATGTGACATTTAATTTTGTTTTTGATTTAATTATTTATTTAATTAGTTTTAAAAAAAGGCATAATTTTATTTTTAAAAAATAAGGTTGAATAATAAACTTCAAATTTAAAATTGTTTATAAGAATAAATTAAATAAAGAAATATTTTAGATATTTCATATTTTTTTGCAAATAATAAAATAATTACAATTTTTATTGAAATCGTTATAAATGTAGATTTTAATTGTTACAGTAGTTATATATAGTAGTTTTTTTTTATAAATTGTTTAAAAAGTATATTAGAGAAAAGATTTTTTTTAAATTGTTTGAAAAGTATATTCGAGAACAATTTTTTTATTAAAAAAAATATATATTTTTATGAAACAGTTTAAAAATATATATAAATAAATAATAAGCGATAATTTTGCAATTTTTATAATACGAGTTTTGAATATTTGGCATTTTTTCGTTGATTAAATACTAAATTTTGAATAGTTTGAATAATTATTTTTTTATTAATTAATAATTCTAAATATTAATCTTTCGTACTTTGAAATTCAAATTACCTTTGCTCATAATTATTATTGTGCATTTATTTATTAAAACTCTTGTAACTTTTGAACCACTGGATTTAAATGAATGATGTAAAAACAAATTTGTTTAGAATTAAATTATACACAATATTGTCTCATACTAAAAATCACTACAGCAACTCGGTTTATTTTAAAAACCCAATTGAAAATCGTGTACTCTACTCCAAGTACATAAAGACCCATTGAAACTTAACCTTTTTGTGTATTTACCTATTTAAACTCTTGTAACTTTTGAACCATTTAATTAATATTAATGCTGTAAAAAACAAATTTGTTTAAAATTAAATTATCTATAATATTATTTCATACCATATTGCTCTACAACAACTTCGTATACTTCAAAAATCCATCTCAAAATTGTTTACAATACACCTAGTGCCATAACATCTTTCTTTTAATAAATTCATTGAGCAAGTAATGATTTTTGTGCGGTTATATATTAAAACACTTGTAACTTCTAAACTATTTTATTAATTTAAATAGTGTTTTTGGGTAATATGTACAAAATTAAATTATCTACAACTTTTTCTAATACCAAAACCCTATACAACAAATGTGTATACTCCAAAACTACCAATTAAAAATGCAAATTTTTTGCAACAAAACTTGTCCATGCACTTTTTGTATAAGCTGTCAAATTCATTAGCAAAAATTTCTGATTTTAATCTGAAATAAAATGTGATATTTTTACATTCTAGGTTGAAATAAAAAAAAACACCATTACAAATCCAATAATGTATTTTCTAACTACAAGAAAATCATAACATGATATTTTGTTCTTCTCCTAAATCTTGAAAAAGACATCCTGGAAAAAATTCCTTCAGCATCAAACAAGGATTTTTATTTCCCAATTGACTCTTAAAATTTCACCCAAAAAATGTGTTGGCCTCACATTTTTTGGAGAAGACTTAAGCGATTCTGAAGTCGGTGTAACAAAAGGTGATTTAATATATTCCTCCGACTTCTTGAATTTTTTTCTGGGATAAAATCAAATAAATTAATTGAAGAAATGTATCCGGGCACAATTTTGATGTTTTGAAGATACAAGATCTAAAAAAATCAGAACAGAATCTGATCCTGCAAGATAAAAGATATTTAAGATTATTTATTTTTGTTGAAATATTTTATCAATTTTTACTCACCTGTCATTGGAAGTAATAATAATGATATAATTATTATCTGGACTTCTGAGGAAGAATTATCAAATCAGGACCCAATTTTCGTGTTTTTGACTTCATGGTTTATAATTTTGATCGTTTGGCTCGAACTAGATTTTTTAAATAAAATCCACAAATTTATATTTGAAATATACTGCCGTTGATTAAACGAATAATTTGTAGTAAATCGATGATATTTTGTTTTTAATTCTGTGTACTGGATTAGTATTTTGATTTTTGTTTTTTATATGCAATGTGATCCATTGTCAATTTTATAAAATATATTCATTTGTTTGTAATCATTTATTTTTTAATAGTTTGACATATTTTTAAGTACAAAATTTTAAAAATATATTTGTTATTTAATAATCTTTATTTCAAGTTGTGAAATAATCTGTAGTTTAAATTTTGACGTTTTTGCTGATTAAATAAGTATAATTTGACCAAAAATTTGTCAAAATATGTGTATTTAGATTTGTATTAATTTTACTTAATTTTTACTATTTCAAGATTTATGATCTTTTTTATTTGTTTGATACTAAGTTATAATTTATATGACATCTTTAAATAACTTAGTAGTAAAATATTTGTAACATATATAATATTAGTAAAAATAAATAAATAATAAAATTATTTTCATATAATTTGCTTGCAGAATTCTTTGAAAGTACAGAATTTTGCTTAATTTTAGCCAAATCATAAAAAATAATAAATTGAATTAAATTTATTTTAAAATTCTTAGTTTTTTACCCATATATGGCAACTTTGATTTTTGCACTGTGTGGCCTACAGGCGAGTTGCTGTTATAAAATTCAAAGAAATTTCGAGAAAATTATATGAAAATACTTAACAATTTATATATCAGTTTATTCGTAATTTTATTCTGCATCTTTAATTTTTTCTAAATTTTTTTCGTATCTTTTACGGTTTAGCCTGTATTATGGATTTTGTGTGAATATTCTCTTGTTGAAAAGCAAAGTGCGGTTAGGTTTGAGTAACAATCCACATTATTCGATATTTCTTTAAAGAAAACATATAAAGAATTATACATCGTTAGAAAGGTCTTAAAATTCTTAGTTTTTTCCCAAATATTGCAACTACAAATTCTTAACGGTGTGGCCTATAGGCGAGTTGCAGTTGTAAAATTCAAGAAAAACTCGAGAAAATTATATGAACATACTTAACGATTTATATATCATTTTATTCGTAATTTTATCACTATTCGATATTTCTCTAAAGAAACCATATAAAGTATTATACATCGTTAGAAAAGTCTTAAAATTCTTAGTTTTTTTCCCATATATTACAACTTTGTATTCTACACAGTGTGGCCTACAGGCGAGTTGCCATTGAAAAATTCAAGGAAAACTACAAAATCTCGAGTGAATTATATGAACACACATAACGATTTATATATCATTTTATTCGTAATTTTATTACCTTTCGATATTTATCTAAAGAAAACATATAGAGTATTATACATCGTTTGAAAGGTCTAAAAATTCTTTGTTTTTTTCCTATATATCGCAAACTTTGTATTCCCAAAGGTGTGGCCTACAGGCGAGTTGCAGTGGTAAAATTCAAGAAAAACTAGAAAATCTCGAGTAAATTATATGAACACACTTAACGATCTATATATAATTTTATTCGTAATTTTATTCGGCATATTTTATATAAATAACATTTTTTTGTATCTTATACCCTTCAAGAGAAAAACTGATATTATACTTGAATTTTGTACAAATTTTCAACTGCCAAATTATAAAAAAACAAAAATTGAAGGAAACTTCATATTAATTTTATTATATGTGCTATGCACTTATTTTGAAAGTAATTTAATTTATTTTTCTTTTGGTATTACAAAATTTATTCATTATTACTTTGTTTAATTTATTTTGAAATTTATTGAAAAAAAATAAAAACTCTGATATAAAAGTTTGGAATAAAACTACTTTGAATTCGATCTTTTATATTCTTTAGGATTTAATAGAAATTTTGGGACATTTTTTTAGTTTTTGTCAAATAACTTACAAATATCAAGGAAAAGCATCCGTTTTCAGTTAAATAGGGAAAAACTAGATAAAATTGACTACGATTCTATGCCAACAGTTATATACACTCAGTTTTGAAAATAAAATTAAAAATTTTAACAGTTTTCATTCAAAAATACGTATTGATAAATAATATATCAAAAATAGTTTATAATAATAAAAAATAATGGTTTCATCACATATTATAAAACTTACAAATTTACAAATTTATTAAATAATGAACTAAATTATTTAATCATTATACATTTACTATATGACTGAATTTAATCTGAAACAAAAATATAATAATATCTAGTAGTTTGTCATAAAAACAAAACACAAATTATACGTGAAATTTTTATTTGACAAAATTTGACAAAAATTTTTTAGCATCAATTCTCCAAATTAAATTTTAAACAGACAATTAAAATAAATTACAATACAAAATCAAAATGATGTGGATAAGCATCATAGTAATATTTATATTAAAATTTTAAAATAAAATGAAAAAATTCATGCAAGAAAATTTGGAGTAAAAAATGTGAATCAAGAGGCAAAGAAAAAACAAGGTACAATATTTACAAAAAAATATGTCAAGGAAACATTGAGGACAGCTTTTTAGCAAAATATCTATTACATAATTTATTAGCTGCAGATCATTTGGTCCATCAGATAATATTTATCAAAATATTGATTTGTCTAATTTTTACTCTGACTTCTTTCTGTCTTGCAAAATTGTTGGAAAGAGAATTTGATAAATAAGAGACCATCCAGTATTTTTTTGGATAAAGTTTTAGACAAATCCTGAATGGTGACGTCATAATTATGATGTCAACAGGACTTTGGTTGAAGAAAATTATTGTTTCAACTTGACATCAGGAACAAATTTTTGAAATGCAATATTATATACAGTTTGACGTCTTGTTTATTTACCAAAGTCCATCAAAATCTTCCGACAGAGACGAAGAGAGGAATTAGTATTATAAAAGTTTATAAACATAATCGTTTTTACCAGCAATGTACCTAAGTCCATCAAAATCTTCTCAGAGAGGCAACTTGCCAAATTTTGTTCTCCTTAGTAGAATATCCAGAAGTCCAAATGTTTTTTTAAACAAATTTATTTCCCAATGTGCCTGCTATTCAACAAAAAGACGAGCTTCCAGAAAACTTCCACCAGGTTCCAGAAAGTTTTGCAAGATTTAGTTTTTGCAGACAAAAATTCTTCAGGGATTTCAATTTCTTCGATGATTTGCCTACAAATTTTGTTCAACATTCAAAGGCCCACAAAACTTTGTAACAATTCCTGATTTTTAATTACGTTAAATGGACACCAGGAATAAATTTTGGATGGATTTGGATTATTTCTAATTGATATATACATCTTTTATAGATGTACCAGCAATCTATTTTCATAATTTTTTCACTGGTTTCTGGAAAGGTTTCAGAAATTCTGGTAAATAAAAATCTTGGAGGTTAAATTAGGCATAGAACTAATACTTATGATTTTCTATGTCTTTTTATAACTTTGGCATTACCAAAATTCCAAGAAACTTGCACACATTTTTTGAATGTTTCATTTAGACTTGTAGAAGCTTCTAGACCAAGTTAGAAGAAACTATTAGGTCCACAAAATTTTGCAATCATCCAAACTTTAGAAATGAAAAAGAAACAAATCCTTGGAACTGGTTGTCATCCTACACTTCCAGGTGATGTCTATTTTTTAAAGTAAAGTTGTACCAGAAACTTAGTAATTTCTGACTGGAATTCAAGTCATCTATCTACATCCTTCTAAGCTCTGATTAAGTTCAAAAGTTAGTCAGGAACTTTATTAAATGTGGTTATCAGTAGCAGAAATCCTTGGAAGTGAATGCTATAACCAATATTTCCATTTTTTTGAAATTAATCTCTAAACCAAGAACATCCTTCTGCAAAAACTTGCTAAATTTTTGTACAGGTTTTCTTCTGCAAATCCAGAATTGATGCAAGTTGACGACAAAATATCCATTTAATTTTGTCTTTATTTTGTACAAAAGTAATGGAAAACTCAGTAAAGACCATCATCATCATACAGGAAAGATTTATGGGATTATAATAATGATGATTACTTGTTTTTTGGCTGAATTTTGATAATATAAGAAAACAAGAGCTCAAAAATTCTTTGCATAACGGCTATTGGTTGTCTTGATCTCCTTTCTTGAATAACCAGAAGATTTAAAAAAAATTTGTTGGACAAAAATCTTCATCAATGAAAAAACTTTGGTAAAGATTTCTTTCAAATTTTGTCAACATCTGACGAAGATAACCAAGATTTAGTTCAAGAGTAGTACCAAGAAAATTAGATATCAGGGAAAAAGTTTTTTTTCTTGGTCTCATTCTTGAAATATCTATTCTTCTGCAAATCCAGAATTGGCCCGAATTGAAGACAAATTTGCTCCACTTCATTTTGTCTTTATTTTGTCCAAAAGTAATGGAAAATTTAATACAGACCATCATCATCACACAGGAAAGACTTTTGGGATTATAATAATGATGATATTGTTTTTCAGCAGCATTTTACCAATATAAGAAAACGAATACCAAAAAAATTCTTTGGATGATGGCAATTGGTTTTTTTGATATCCTTTTTTGAATATCCAGAACTTTTTAGACAATTTGTTGATCAAAAATCTTCACTAACGAAGGAACTTTGTTGAAATTTTTTATGGTGCAGATTTCCTGAAGTTCTCAAACATTTTTTTGACCAAGAAATTTTACCAATAAAAGATTTTTGGTGAAGATTTCTTTGGAACTTTGTCAACATCTGAAGAAGATGACCAAGATTTAGTTCAAGAATAGTACCAAGAAAATTAAACATTAAAGAAAAAGTTTTTTCTTGGTCTCATTCTTGAAATATCTAGAATTGCAAACACTCTGTTGGACAAAAATCTTCACCAATAAAACAACTTTGGTAAAGATGATTTTTGTGAAGATTTCTATTGACCTTTAGCAAGATTTGTACCAGTAACAGTTGACACCAGGAAAAAAATTTTAGATTTCAATCTTACATCCAATGGAGCCAACATTGAATGTACAGATGATCCTCAATGTCCTGTATTTTATCAGTAACTTTCAACAGAATCAATACAAAAATCTTCACCAATCTTCAGAAGTAGTTGCAAATCAAGTTAAATTGGACACCAGGAAAAAAATCATTTGTTCTCAATCTGATAATCTCTAATGTCCTGATTTTTTACCAGCAACTTTTGACTAATTTTTGGTAGAATTATACAAAAATCTTCAGCAAAGTTGAAGTAACTCAAGATGGATAAACATGAAGGTACAACTTCAATTCACAAATTTAACTTTGTCTTCATCTTGGTCAAAAGTAATTGCAAGTTTGAGTAAAATTTGACATGAACAAGCAAATTATTGGATTATGCAATTGAAGATACTGATAATCCTTAATGTCCTGATTTTTTGTTCAACAACTTTTGACCAAATCTGCAAAAATTTTCACCAGTTGCAATTCAAGTTGGAGGAAGTTGAAGGCAAAATATCCAATTAACTTTGTCTTCATCCTGGTCAAAAATTTCAAGAAATGGAGTAAATTGAATAAGAAATTAGATTATACAGTTATTCTCAATAACTCCATATTGATGATACTGATAATCTTTAATGTCTTGAATTTTTTCCAGCAACTTTTGACTAGATTTCTTGCAGAATTATACAAAAATCTTCAGCAAAGTTGGAGTAACTCAAGATGGATAAAAATGAAGGTACAACTTCAATTCACAAATTTAACTTTGTCTTCATCTTGGTCAAAAAAAATGACAATTTGAGGAAAATTTGACATGGAGAATCAAATTACTGGATTATGTAATTGAAGATACTGGTAATCCTTAATGTCCTGATTTTTTACCAGTAACTTTTGACCAACTCTGCAAAAATATTCACAAATGTTGCAGTAATTCAAGTTGGAGGAAGTACAAGGAAAAATTCCATGTTAACTTTGTCTTCATCTTGGTCAAAAATATTAGAAATTGGTGTAAATTGAATAAGAAATTAGATTATACAATTATTCTTGGTCAGACAGGATGGCAAATCAAGTAGAACTGGGCATCAGAAAAAAATTCTTAGGATTAAAAAGTTATTCTCAATGGTGCGAACATTGAGGATAGTAATAATCCCTAATGTCTTAATTTTTCCAGCAACTTTTGTCTAATTTCTGCCAGAATTTTACAAAAATCTTCACCATTATTGCTGCAATTCACTTTGGAGAACATTGAAAAGGCATAATCCTTTCAACTTGGCATTCTCCATCTTTAGGAGTAATGGAAAATCAAGTAAAACTGGACATCAGAAAAAAAGTCTTGATAATGATTATGAAGTCATTTTCAATTGAGGATACTGATAATCTCTAATGTCTTGATTTTTTTCCAGCATTTTTCAACTAATTTCTGGTAGATTTTAACAAAAATTTTATTCAAATATTGCTGCAATTCACTTTGGAGAATATTGAAAAGACATAATCCTTTTAACTTTGTCTTCATCTTGGTCAGAAATAATGGAAAATCAAGTAAAGCTAGATATCAGAAAATAATGATGATAATTATGAAGTTATTTTCTGATAATCTCTAATGTCCTAATTTTTTTTCAGCATTTTTCAACTAACTTCTGGTAGAATTTTACAAATTCGTGACCAATATTGCTGCAATTCACTTTGGAGAATATTGATGAGACTATATCCATTCAACTTGGCATTCTACATCTTTAGAAATAACAAGAAATTAAGAAAATTGGACATCAAATTGGATTATAAAATTATTTTCAATGGTGCCACATTGAAGATACTGATAATCCCTCCATGTCTTTTTTTTAACAGAGTTTTCTGGATTTCAGAGATCAACAAATCAAACAATTTCTTTCCAGCTTGCCCAATTTTTGGTCTAGGTTTTTTGGATATAGCATCATACTGAAGCAGAAATTCGTCTAAAAAACTGTGTCATCCAAGAATCCTTCAGAAATACTGAAGAAAAATGTCCTGTAAATCTATAGATATACCTCATTTTCTTGTTTTTCAATAAGGATACCACAATTTTTCATCAGGAGTTGACGATGGAATTCCAAAAATTGTCTGAATACTTTCAAGCATTTGTGATACTATTAAACAAGATTTTGGAATGTCGTCTATTTTTATGAAACCTTAAAGGAACCTTAAAGGTCCTGTCTTTTGGCAACCAATTTTCTAAGCTTGACTCATCTTGAAGAAATCATTTTTGCAGAAGAACTTTTCTTGGCCGAAATTTTTGGTTGAAAAAATGGATAAGATGATACAAGTAAATGGTACTTCTTTTTTATCACGGAACAGTTTCGAATATGGTTTTTTTATTTTGGAACATCAAAAGACTATGAATTCTATCTAGAATTTTTTGTCCAAGATCAACTAAGAAAACAAAATCTTTGCAACTATTTGTGGATAATACTCAAATGCTGAATGATGCACCAGCAAACTACAATTTTTTTTATCAAAATCCAACAAATTTTGGTAAAGTGCAAGATTTTGGTTCTTCTATTTCTGGAACACCCGACAATACTGTGAGAAAAATATTTTTTGGATTTTGTTACCAAAATTTTGGATTCTCTTCAGTTTTTTTGGTAATTTTGTACAAGATTTTGGTACCTCTATTTCTGGAACATTCAACAATACTGTGATCAAAAATAAAATCTTGAATTTTCATTTTCAAGCCAAGAATGTGGATTTTCTTCAGTTTTTTTTTATTTGTGTTATCCATGTTTTAGATTTTTTATAATTTCGGTAGGAGTTTTTATAAAACATGAAATTTTGTATTGGAAATCAGTATGATCCATGTATTTATTTATAAATAGTCCATTTTCCAAATTTGGATTTTATATCTTGATTTGTTCAAAGTATCAAGTTTGCAAAATTATTTATATTTTTTCCTGAAATACATAAATTTTGTTATAAAACTTTGTTTTTATTTAATATAATTTAATAGTAAAATTTATTTAATAAACTATGTTAAATTTTTAGAACTATTTTAAAAATTTATTTTATTTTAAAAATTATATAATTATGAATTATTTTTAACAATATTTTTAAATAATTTGAATAATTAAATAATGAAACAATAATGACTTGTTTGTGAAAATATTTAAATAATTAATTTAATTCAGATAAATAAGTAACAAAAATAGTAAAAAATCATTATTTTATACGTATTTGTAAAATATTACAATTTTTTTATTTAATTAATTGACTTCATTTATTTAAAATAGTTAAAAAACATTTTATTAATAAGTCATTGAAATATGTTATAAGAAAAAATATAATTATGAATTATTTTTCACAAAATTTTAGATAAATTGAATAATTAAGTAATAAAGTAATAATGACTTATTTAAAAAACTTTTTATTTTTATTTAATAATTATTTTTTCTTTATTTAATTCATACACTTTAATAAAAATATTTAAATAATTAATTCAATTTAAATAATTAGTTAAAAAACTAATTAAAAGCCATTATTTAATACATAATATGTATAAAATATTAAAAATATATATATTTATTTTTTTTGCATTTTAACAATAAGAATAAAAATAATAAAACATTTATCATTATTTTGACATTAAAGTAATAAAATTATAAGAAATCAGTTATTAATAAACTTAATCAAAATAGTTAAGAAATATTGTATTAATAATATTTAAATTTAAATTTAATTAATATTAATAATGAATTGAATTACGTTATTTAATTAAGTAATGAAACAATACCAAGTTATTTAAAAAATTAAATATAATGATAAAAAATGATTTAACTGATTATTTTGTTTAGAATAATCGAGCAATTCAAATTAAATAGCTAAAAAATAATAAACTATTTAATTAATAATATAAATATTTAATTAATAATATATTATTTGGATGATTTTTAACTGCATAAAAAATGAAATAATAATAAATCATTCAAATATTTAATTTAATTTAAATAAAAAACAAGAGAGTAATAAAAAAATATTTTAGTTCGAAAGTTTTTCAAATAAATATTCTATTTGACATAAAATCTTATTACTTTCTTATATTAAATATAAACTTATATTTTTTGTAATAATTAAGAAGAAATTAATGAGTTAGTATTAATACAAAACTAATAATTTTTATTTGATAAAAAATATTAAAAACAAAAATTTGTCTCAATATGTCAAATATATATATTTGACAGGTTCATATTTTTTTCTCTTAATTTTTATTCTATCTTAAATATTTAACTAATAATTTAATAAATATACTTACTTTATTAAAAATCCTATATTTTCATTGTATTTAGTTCACTTTAATTTATACATGAGTTACTCTTAATAATTTTTTAATTAACTACAATTTTGTAAAAGAAAATGTAACTTTAAGAATTTTGATTTACTCTGCGAAATATGCTTAAATTTATAAAGCTTTTCGATTGTTTTAGTATGTAAAACAGGTTGCTTTATAAATTTGATAAATAAAAATTTTATGTTGAAAAAAAAACACTTGAAGAAAATTTGATGTTAATTTTATTATAAATGTTATGCACATATTTTGTATCAGTAATTTAGTTTAATTAAATATTAAAAATTAAAATGAATAATTATAATTTAATAAAAATAATTAAAAATTAAAATAAATACATTTTTTTGTAAAGAATAACAACACTGTGCTAAATTTTAATTTAAACAATTTGTTAGATAACTATTTATAAACTAAACATAAAGCTTATATTGATAAAATAAAATATATAATTATGTAATAATGAATAGTAATAAAAATATGTCTGACATATAGTAAATATGTAAATGAAATTTTCTAAAAACAAATTTTGCTTAAATAAATTTTGTCACAAAATAAATACTAACTTATAATCACAAAGTATTTCTATTGAAATTATTATATTACCGATATTATATTAGAATAAAAGATAAATATTGATTTTTCGTCAAAAAAAATCAAGACCGTACTAAAGCTTAATAAATAACCCAACAAATTTTCTTATCTTTCGGATAACTATTTAAAAACTGAACATAAAGCTTGTATTGATGAAATTAATTAAATAATTACGTAATAATAAATAGTAATTAAAATAAAGATAGTTTTACTAATGAAATTGTTTCTAACATGAAATATATATGTAGATAAAATTTTATGTAAACAAATTATCAATTGTGCTCATTTATAATGAAATATTATATTAAAAAATAGCATTTAAAATTAAAAATAAAATAAAATAAATAAAATTTAAATAATTATTTTGTTTTGCATTTTTCAAGAGAAGATAATATTTGCAAGCAAATTATGATTTATTAGTATTCTGGTAGAGATAGTTTAGTTTTCTTTTAATAATTTTATTGAAAATAACAATAGTAAAAACTATCTTTGTAACAAAACTACAAGTATTTAGCATTTGTTTTGTACAAGATCTTATAGGTCAATAATGTACTTAATATACTACAGATCAAAATAGAATACATGGATGTCCCAAATAAATATTCTAATTATATTTATAAACTGTGACACAACTTTTAGCACTTGCAAAATACTTATAGATAATTATTTTTAGAAATAGTATATATATATATATATATATATATATATAAATATTTATAAAAATAGTTTATAAAATCGTCAATATTTTTATACAAGTTCCAATTTTATTCTAGCATCTTCAGATAACTTTATACAATAATATTTTCTATATAAATTTAAATAATTTCAAATAGATATATCAAATTTTCAATATAAATTTATACTGTAAATTTATTAATGTTTATTAATTTGGTCGACGAGTGTAAAATTGGTTAATTTATTTCATAATTTTGAACTTGAAAAATTTTTAAAAGTTCAAAATTTTATAATTTATAGAAAAAATCGTTTTTTTTTAATTTCTTGAAAATTTGGGTAGTTGATTTTTCTTTAAATTTCGAAATATTCTCAAATTTTTGTAAGATATCGATTTTTTTTTAATTTTGATGTTTTTTAAAAATTTTCAAAAGTTAGATTTTTTGTTGAAAATTATGAAAAATTTCAAAAATTTGAATTTTTTGAAACGAATTAGTCGATTTTTCTTTAAATTTCGAAATATTCTCAAATTTTTGTAAGATCTCGATTTTTTCTAAATTTTGATAGTTTTTGAAATTTTTAAAAATTTGGATTTTTTTTTTATTCTGAAATATTTCGAACACTTGAATTTTTTGAAACTTTGAATTTCTAAATGTAAAATGAGTTGTTATTGTTAAACAGAAAAACTTAAAATTTATTAAGATTTATTGCTAATAAAATTGTATTGCAAACATTTATATTTTATTTTTACAATGATTTATATTATTGACCATTTTTTATTAGCACATTCAATTGCAATTTAATAATTTTATAAAAGATAGATAAGGATTACTTTTTCAAGATATAAATAGAACTCGTAAAATTAAAAAAAAAAATTTAACAATATTTGAAAACCAAATAAAATGCCATATACAAAAAATTCTAGAATTTGTAGTTTAATCAGAAAACATTGTTTTAAATTGTCTAGGGTTTTTTGAATTATAAATATGCTGATTCTTTCTCTATTGGAGACTTTTACCGATGTAACAACTGTCACAATCTAAACAATTAATTTTATAAACGGAATCGGTGATTCTGTCAGAGGGAGATTTTAATTATAAGTAGAAAACAGGGAACTGAGTGTGTTATTAAAAGTAAAAACTAAAAGAAAACCTTCAACAGAAATTGTAAAGTTGTCTAGACTAGAATCTTGACTGACTGATTTTGTATTTTGATTCAAGTAATGATGTAATTTTCTTTGTTTTAGGTTATAGTTGGACACAAAATGGAAAAACACCATCTCCAACTAGTACAACAATAGGTCCTTTTCCTGAATTCGGTCCTGCTCCACGAAATGTGGAGAGCTCTCCAGGACAAACCGCCCTGCTCCATTGTAATGTCAGGAATTTGGGAGACAGAACGGTAAGTAAAAAACTAGTTTCATAGGGATTTTTTTTAAATTTTATTGGCTTTTAAATTTTTGAAATTGGCCAAGATCGAGGATCGAACTAGATGAGAAACTTTGAGGAAAAATCAAATTTTGAATTTGAATTTTCTTTCAAAGTGTTTATAATATGTATGTAAATCCAAAAACGGTTTAATTTTTTTTCATCCGACTCATAGGGTTACTCTGTATTTTTTTCGAAATAATTTATTTGTCTGACTATGTCCATCTGAACAGATCCAGAAGGTAGATCTGTGGAATAATAATGATTTTCATTGTTCTAAAAGTCCGCGAATGCGTAATCCCGATTTATTTTTATGATTTTAATTAAAATCCATTCGGACGGATTGTGTGCTTGCATTTTGCAATTCTATGCAAACGGAGAAAGAATGATAATCTATATAGCAGGGGTTATAAAAGATTTTTGTTCTAGGGTCCACTATTGATTGATATGTTTAACAATATTGTGAATGGATAATATTTACATTATTTTATTTTTGTAAGTCATGAATCGCTTTAAAAGTCTATTGAAGTAAAACTTCTAAAGCGACAAAACAAGAGAATGTCAAAATCTAAATATTTTACACTCTTTGGAATTATTGATAAAAAAAGATCTTAAAATGTTCTACATAGTCTTGAAACCGATGCAGATAGTGTAAAAATATTTTAAGTAGTCTGAAAATATTCTTAATAGGATTGTCTTACAATATTCTAGATGCATTGTATAGGTTTCAGATAGTATGAAAATATTACGGATAATCTGATAATATGGAGATGTTCCAGATTTTCCAAATGCATTTTAAATTTCTTGAAGTTTTTGTAATTTGTTTTCTTGAAAAATTGAATAAATTTGTAACAAATACTCTAAAAATTTGATAAATGTAGCCTTAGATTGATCATATAAAAATGGAGCAAACAGTCGGAAAATGTAGCAAATTGTTGGAAAATATTTAAAAATGACAGAAATTTTGGAAAATCATTGAAAATTTTAGCAAGTCATTTAAAAATGTTGCTTATTAGCTGAAAACGTAAAAATAAACATTCAGACAGAATATTCAGAAAATCAATTGAAAATTTTAGCAAAATTGTCTGAAAATGTAAAAACATATTTGAAAATAGTGCAACTCGTTTGATAATGGATTGAAATATCTGAATATGTTTCAAATGGTTTTAAAAAGCAGGAAATTGCTTGAAAATTTTAAAAATTATCTGTTTATTAAATTTTATTCAAAAATGTAGCAAATCGTTTAAAAATGTTGCAAATCATCTGAAATTTCAGACAAATATAATTAAAAATTGTTATTAGTAAAAATTGTATTAGAATATTGCAAATGATCTGAAAATTTAGAAAATCATTTAAAAATATTGCAGATTGTCCGAAAGTGTGAAAAATATAGAAAAATTGTGTAAAAACTTAGGAAATTATTTATAAATAATGAAAATTGTATGGCAATGTATAAATTCATCTAAAAATGGTGAAAAGTGTAGAAAATTTAAAAAATCATTCAAAAATGTTGCGGATTGTCCGGAAGTGTAAAATATGTAGAAAATTTGTATAAAAGTGTAGAAAATTATCTAAAAATATTGAAAAATATCTGACAGTGTATAAAATCATTATAAATGTTGCAAATAGTCTGAAATATCAGAAAATTTAAAATTTTTGCAAACTTTCTAAAAATGGAAAAAAATGTATTAGAATTCTCCAAATGGTTTGATAATTTCGTGAATTATTCAAAAAAATTGCAGATTGTCCAGAAGTGTAAAAAAAATTGAGAATGTGTAAAAATGTAGAAAATTATTTAAAAATATTGCAGATTGACGGGAAGTATGAAACATGTAGCGAATTATTTGAAAATATTGTAAATTGTCTGAAAATGTATAAAATTATCCAAAAATGTTGCAAATCGTCTAAAAATGATGTAAAAAAGTTGTAAAGTAAATAAAAAAATTGTTTAAATTTGCATGACAATGTATAAAATTAAAATGTAAAAACATTGTCTGCAAATGTTATATACTTTATTTGAAAATTATCTGAAAATTGAGTAAATGATATAAATTGCCTATATATTACAAACCTAGTGCAAAAATATCTTTTTATGTACACATTTTTTTAAGAATTACAAGTTTAGAAAAATACTCTAAAATTCCATATTACATATTTATGTCAATCCCCTAAATTAAATCTTGCATTAAATATTGTATGAAAAAATTAAAAAAACTAACATAACCCAAAAACTTCATCATCAAATTAAATATCCGACTTTTGTTTTCATACAATAACATCAGTTGCTTTTGTTGATTTGCATCTGTTTCGAAAAAATGCGTTAGAACACTCTCATGTTTATGATTTTGATTAAAAAACTCTGCAAAAAATTAAAAACACAAACAAAAAATATAATTCATTTCGCACCGAATAGAATTTTCAATCAATCACTCTTGAACTCCGAAAATAATGGAAAATAAATATTTTTGTAATGAAAATTTAAATGGTAATTGAATAATTTATAATATTGTAATTATTTTTTTTAATTTTTTATACTTAGTTTTATCATTAACTACACACTGTTGGTATATAAATGTATTTCAAAATTTTATCTATGTTTTAAAGAGGGTTCTTTACTAAATATTTTGGTTGTCTCTAAGCAGTCAGGAGCATTTCTCAGGTTGTCAAAAAGAAAATCTAACCTAAAAACCGCACAAATGTTAAAAAAAAACTTAGATAACAGGGTCTTTCTGACCCAGCTTCATAACATACGATTGACTTTGCAGTTTATGTAAAAAGCTTAAATGTACTGCAAATACATAACATTTTGACAGTATTTAGTATGATTCAGTAGCAAATATACTTACTTATAAATTATAAACTGACATTTACAAATCGCTTTTGATTACATCCGAACCAAACAATTAATTTAATTTAAAGACGAGTGTTTATTGGCAACTATTCGATAATTTATCTTTCGTAAACAAACTGTTAAATGTTGAAGTTTATGTTTAACAGGCTGTTAACGATTTTATAAGTCTTTGATGTTGAAAGAGAATATACAGACAGTCAATGTCTGTTTATCATTAGGACTGTTGACATTAGATTTATTTTCGAATTTTAAAATAGAGACGTAGAGTTGTTTGAAGTAAGGACAACTTTAATATTATGAGATCGACGTATATAAAAAATCTAAATAAAATTATTTGGGGCAGTTGAACGTTTTTCTGTTTTGTTAAATAATAATTACATTTTGGTCAAATCTCAGATTTAAATGTTTCCAAGAGTCATAATTTGCATTCAAAAATTTGATTCGTATTTTATGTATTTTCCCTGTTTCTTTCTCTTATTAAATTGAATGTATGTAATTATTCTGTTTAATTACTAATTTTTAACTTGTTTTTCGTAAAATGTGGAAATACATTTTGAGGCTGTAATGTCAATATAGCACTGATTTTTATCGAAATCCGGCCCTGTCCTTTGACTCTCATTAACCGGCCGTGGCGGGTCGTAAGTCGCCCCTTAATCCGCGCCGAGTTACGCCTCGGCAGCCCTTATATTTTATACCGTTGAGGATAAAACCGACTAACCGATTTGGTTTAAAAATGATTCTCAATCTGACCAAATCTATCGAAACAATATAAACTAGTTGTAAGTAGCATTTTGCCTTGAGGCAAGTTGCATGAACTTCCCGAAACGTAGAGCAGAGCGGGTAAAAAGTTCCACCTCCGATATCTCAAAAACAAGTGAAGTTAAGATTTTTTATATAATAATATTTGAAAGTAGAGGCAAAAGATGTATAACCAGCCATCACCTTGATTTGGGAGCTTAACGTCAATATTTGAAAATATTTTATTTTGTCGATAGTTGTTTTGGTCGTGAGCACTGTTGTTTAGTTTACGAAACCTTTAAATACAATATAATTTTTACATTTAAAAATCATACTTTTTTTCTTAATTATGTAAAAACTGAAAAGTCTTACTTCTTTTTTTTGATTTAATGAAAATATTTTCTACTGAACGTCGAACAACTTTGCTTGTATGCAAAACGGCGGCAGCAAAGTTGTAAAAGTATAATTTTTGTTCAAAAAAATATTTTTTTTTTAATTTTATACGTTTCGGAAAGATGATATTCCCTTCTTCAGAAACTATTACAAGATTTTTTCTACCTATTTAATACACCATTCTAAATATTTTGAATTAATGAAAATATTTTCTACAAACAACTTTGCCTCCGTCGTTATTTGTTACAAAATTGTAGATAAAAACGGCGGAAGAAAAGTTGTACCAAAATATAATTTTTATGTATACGTTATTTAATTATTTTACAAGATGTATTGTTATATGATTTGTCAGTTTTTCTTATTTTCTTAACCCATAGAAGAACTTACACGTGGGTGGGGTAAAAAGGGCTGAACTGAACTGAAACTGAACTTTTACCCTTACAAAGGTGTAAACAATAAAAAATATTAAATAAAAATGCAAAATAAGTTGAAAAAGCAATTTTAACAAGAGATAAATTAAATTATTTATTAACTACAAGACGATACATACATGTGACAATTTGTGGCGTAACGCATTTCCGTTGCATTTTTGCTGAGTTACTCTCTACTCGTGTCTATAGTAGTTTCACTTACAAAAACACATTTTTGCAATAATGAATTGGATGAGAGTTTTACTGAACATAGTCAGATAGTTGTTTGTTTGATGTGTCTTATTTGTTGTGATAAAATTCGTTTGGTTTTCACAATATAATTGCTCAAAGTCAAATTCAACCTTTGTAAATTTACTGAATCAATATAAATTGAGATTCATAGATTTTTAGGTAAAATAGTTAGGTAGTTGTTAAATACACATACTCGTACATATACTTTTACCTTAAATTTAGCCCCAAACGATTCAGAATAGCTTGAAACGTCGAGAAAACATAAAATTAGCAAATCGGATTTTTTTTATAAAAACAAACTCATACGGGTAGTTAATATTTCTAAAAATGTTTTTAATTTTCTTATATTTTACGTAAAATTAGCAAAATAACTCTTTATTATATTAAAATAATAAATAAAATAAAAATAAGAAAAAATGTATTAATTTCAACAAATAATAATTACTTTATTATACAACTTTTGTATTTTTGTATTAGCAAAAATCGTAAAAAAAATTATAATGAAACATTAATTTTCTAGTATGACTTTTTGAAAACAAATACTTTTAAGACAAATTTTAATAAAGACAAACGCAAAATTTTATTGCAAAAGTCAATAAATAATAATTGTTTCAATATAACAATTTTGGTTTTTACAATATTTTATCAACATTTACTTAAAACTTGAAATCAGTTGTATTACAATATTATTGATTTTTAGTATTATAATTTTAAATATGTTATAAAAATATTTTTTTTTTTTTTTTTTTTTTTTTTTTTTTTTTTTTTTTTTTTTTTTTTTATATTTGACTTCGTTATATAACATTTGGTCATATACAAACATAATGAATATACATTAAGAATAAATACATAACATCTTATTACTAAATTAAAATTATATAACTAATTTAGATTTTACAATAAATTCATATAATATTTTATAATTTCTTTCATTTCTTATTATGCAAATCCATGCAATTGGTTTTATTATACTTTTGTCGTCATAATATTTGTCCAGCATTTCTTCTCGTTGTTTTATATACCTGCTACATTTCATAATAATATGTTCTATATTTCCGTCTTCTTCTCCACATTCACAGATAGCTGAAGACCTAATACCAATTTTATATAAGTGACTTGGAAAATTGCCATGGTTTAATCTGATTCTACTTAACGTAGTTACAAATTTTCTATCTTCATTTTTAAGACTTTTAAACCAAGTTTTTTTTCTAATTTTATTCTCTATAGTCTTATATGTTTTTCCCTTTACCGTGTCATCCCAAATTTTTTGCCATTCCTCTTCCACATTTCTTTTACTTATGTTTTCCACATCACTTTTCAGCATAATGTCCATTTTTTCTCCTTGTTTCGTTGCTAATTTTGCTAATTTATCCACCTTTTCATTTCCCTCTATTCCATTATGTCCTCTGATCCACGTAATTTTTATCTCATTTCTATCAATTTTATATTTTCTAACTCGCTTCGAATTTCTGTATAAATTGCTTCCTCAAAAAGATTTTTTTTGTTTATGCTTATTAATTTTTCTACACAACTTTTACAATCGGTATATACAATTGCTCTTCTTATGTTCAAGTTTTTAATATATTTTACCGCTTCTCCTATAGCTACTAATTCCGCAGTATATACTGAAACAAAATCTGGTAGTTTTATCAATTTTGAAATTCTTTCTTCTCATGGATCATGGCACACCCTACTTCATTATTTACTTTAGAGCCATCTGTGTAGATTTCCTCATATCCTCTACTGTATATAATATTTGTCTCTTCATTATTAATATTGACAAAAAATTGTTTACCTTCATCAAACCATAATTTTTTAAGATTAACGTTGTTTTCATATATCTTATAAACATTAGTTTTTTTCATGAAATTCAAACTGTCTACCATAATATTTTGCTTATTATCCCAAAATTTATTATTCTCCATTAATTTTTCCAATTCTTCTAATCCACTAATAATATTTGGCTCTTTTCTTAATATCTTCTTATAAATATATTTATGGATTAAATATTTCCATCTTAGTTTTAGAGGTAATTCTCCACTTTCAACTAACATTGCATTTATTGGCGTGGATTTCATTGCGCCAATACATATTCTGATACATCTATATTGTACTTTATCCAACACCTTTACATGTGGACTACTGTGATAAGCAATGCTACCATAATCTAAAATTGGTCTAATCAAAGTTTTATATAGCTCTAAACTCGTTTGTGGATGAGCACCCCACCATGTTTTGTTCACCACTCTTAATAGGTTTATCCTTTTTTCTATTTTCTTTTTAATATCTTGTATACATTCTTTAAATTTCAATTTTTGATCCAACTTGACTCCTAAAAATTTATTACTATTTTTAACCGCTATTGAATGCTCTTCCGTACTAATATGAGTTGGTAAATCATTCAACCTATGTCTTGTGAATACCCCTATCGAGCTTTTCTCATCCGACAGTTCCAAGCCTTTATCCCTCAACCATCCATGAAGTTTTTTAATATTTTCCTTCATAATATTAAACGCTAGATTTAAATCCCTTTGTTCTACATAAATGAGTATGTCATCGGCATATTGTATAATATTCGTACCTCTTACCCAAATATTATCTATATCTCTTCCATATATAGCATACAATAATGGGCTAAGTATACCTCCTTGTGGTAGTCCTTTATTCACTACTCTTTCACCAATTATTTTGTTATCTTTCTTAACTATTATATTCCTTTCATATATATTAAATGTTAAGGCTGACACCAATCGGAATGGTAATCCTATTTTAATTAATTCTTGGAACATTATACTTGGGACGACATTATCATATGCCCCTTTAATATCGCAAAAGAGTGCCACCACATAATTATTTCTTGAAAATGCCAAATTAATATCAACCATTAATTTACATAAATTATCCTTCGTACTCAGCCCTCTTCTGAATCCGTATTGACTTTTAGATAATATTTTATTTTTCTCTACAAACCACTCCAATCTTCTTTTATCATTAAATCTTTGGTTTTAGCAACACACGATGCTAGTGATATAGGTCTGTAATTATCTGTATTATCTGCATTTCCATTTGTCTTTTTAAAGAGAATTATATTATATTTATTCCAGTCTCTAACTATTTGTGTATCCAACCAGTACTTATTGATTAATTTAATAGCACTTCCTTACCTATATTTGGTAATTCAGATAACATAACGTAATGAATATTATCTATTCCTGGTGCAGTGTCTTTTCTCCTATTCATTGCGACGTCCATCTCCCATATATTAAACGGTTTCATGACTTCTTTGATATAGTTTTTATCTTTCAAGTATTGCAATCTCATACAACTATCCTTTACTCCCATTGGGGCTATTTTATTCAATAACATATCTATCCAATTGTTGTCGCATCTTTTATTTTCTTTTTCAGTATCTTCTCCAATATTTTTCAATCTTTTAATCATACTATATATTTGCTTGGTTGGTGTGTTTGGGTTCAGAGTTTTAATGTAGTTATCCCAGCTTTCTTTTTTCTTTTGCTTTAACTTTGCTCTTACCTCATTTTTAACAAGATTACATTGTAAATAGTTTTCTAAGTTCATATTTTTCCTATATTTTTTTCTGCTTCTCTCCTTTTTTTAATTAAGGTGTTACATTCTTCATCCCACCAAATTTGTTTTATTATCCTTTTTTTTACTATTCCTTCAGTTTTTGGGATACTCTTCATTGCTGCTTCATTAACAATATCCACAAAAGTGTCATAATTTATTTCTTTTTTTGAAATCTTAATTGTTTCAATTTTCTCTTCAATTTCTTTTCTATATTGCTCCCAATTAGCCTTACTACACCTCCATTTTCTATTAGATGTAGTTTCATCAAAGATCTTTTTTTCATTTAATTCCATTATTATTGGATAATGATCTGAGCCTAGATCATCATTATACATATCCCATACTATTTTATGTGCTATGTCTGAAGAGCAGATAGTAATATCAACTATTGATTTACATATTCTATTACTAATTACTTTATTATTATCGTTTAATATAAAAAGTTGGTTCTCCTCTATCGCTTCCAGTAGTCTACGTCCTTTTGTATCTTCATAGTCACAACCCCAAGTTGACTATGGACATTAAAATCTCCTCCAATTATACAGGGTTTTTTAATTCCATTCAGTAAACTATTCCATTGCCCTTCTGAAATATTAGCCTTTGGTGAAACATATAATGATACACATACTATTTTCTTACTTCCTAATAATATTTCTGCAGCACACATTTGACACAAATCCATATTAATGTATTCCCTATTAATTTTATATTCTTTAAACTTCATATTTTTATTAATCAATATAGCAGTTCCTCCTTTTCCATCTAATCTGTCTTCTCTAATTATAATAAATTTTTAAACTTGTATTCCTGAGTTATTTTAAACCAAGTCTCAGATATCAAAATAACATCAATGTTTTCTTCATAAATAAAATTCTCTAAACTTTCTCTATTTGACGGTAAAGATCTTGCATTCCATTGCATATTTTAAATTTTTTTTTTTTTAAATTTTTCATATTTAAAATATTAGTTTTATTTTTTTCCATAATAACTCTACTTGCCATAATTGTTTTGTTGTTGAATTTATTATATTTTAAACTATTATTCCGTACCTGTATCTTCAATAACATTGCCTATTTTATTAGTTTCCATCACTGCTTTTTCAGTACACAATGATTCTATTTCTTCTTCCAGGGCTGTCCATATATTCTCTGTGTTTATCTCTGTTTTAAAACTTAATCTGTGCCTTATTTTGTTAAAAATTTCTTTGAATTGTTGCTTCATCTTCTTTTTTTTTTTCTTTTTCATCTTCATTTTTATTTGGGTTATTTTCTTCACTATTGTATTTCGTTACTTCCTTTCTCCTTTCCTTGTATTCTTCTGCATTTATTCTTTTTTGTCTTCCTTCAATTCTTAATGTCGTGTGCTTAGGTTTTCTAATTTTCAATATATTTTCTTCATTAATTTCTACTTCTTTTTCTTTAATATGATTTAACATTTCAAACTTGTTATTATTAAATCTTTTAATTGATTATCTGATTGTTTAATTAATGAAGGAAATACATTTTGATAATCTGTTATAAAATTTGGTCTGTACTATATCTGCATATGTTCTCTTACGCAATATTTGCTTAGCTTCACTTATAGAAATATTCTGATATGCTTTCAACTCCTTTAATTTTTTATTATATAAATACGTTTGACAATTTCTATCATTCGCTTGATGATTATTTCGGCATAAAGCACATATTTCTATTTGGCTCACACATTCTTTTACATCATGTTCATCCGAACATTTTCTACATCTTTGCCTGCCCTGGCACTGAAGACGAATATGGGCCGAACCTCCAGCATTTGTGGCACTGTATAACATTTTCAATAAAAGGTTGAACCTCGCAAGCTACTGAATGAATAAATACATTTTCTGGAAGATAACTGCCCCTGAACCAAATCTTCACTCTTTGTGTTTTATAGCTGCTATTATATGCTTTTTATTTTTAATACACTTCACTTTAATAATTTCAACATCCGTTTTAATGCAACTCATGATTTCATCTTCTTCAATCTCTGGGTCTACATTAAATATAATACCTATTCTCGTAGTTTTATGCTTCGGAATATAAGTTTTAATATTATACTCGTCCAGTAATTCTGTTTTACCACTGTATTAGCACTCTTCCAATCATTAAAACATATTTTTATTTTATTTATACCTATAGCTGCAACATTACTTATCTTATTACTAACACTTGACACTTTTGTATGTAAAATTCTTCCTAACGCCATTGGATGTAGTCTACCCAAATTTTTATCTTTTGATTCTGCATATATAACAATGGACCTTCGTTCCTTTCATCATAATAGAAAAACTCCTCTTCATAGGTTTTTTTATTTAAATTACTATCCATTTCTTCATTTACTTCACTTGCCCAATCGATATTTACATCGTTTTCATTAATTCCATCATTATTAGTTTTCTCTAAACGTGTTTTGTTAACTTGTACTTCAATTCACCTTTTTTCTTATCACACTTAACTTTTCGCGATTCTTATCAAATATTTATTACTTAACAATCTTCTTTTCTTTCTAAAATCTATTACTCCCTTTTTAATACTTTTCTTATTACTTTTTTATATTCACAATTTTAACTAAATTAATTTCACTAACTTTTGTTTCATTAATATTATTATCCAAATCATTTATTTCATAATCACTAATGTCATCCATTTCGTATTCAAACTCTTCTATTGACGTAATTCTGTTATCAACTGGATTCAATTCACAATCCTCAAAATCATGATGACCACTGTCATCGTCGTCACTTTCCTGGCGTACTGGCCAGATTCCATTGTTCACTTACTGACTCACTCGCTCTTATCAGATTATGTAAAATTTATTTACCGATGTTGTATCGCACGAATGCTCGATGCAGACTGTATAAA
>NW_020537324.1:75262403-75295435 GCF_003426905.1 Ctenocephalides felis | reverse complement strand
TTATAATTTTGATCGTTTGCTCGAACTAGATTTTTTAAATAAAATCCACAAATTTATATTTGAAATATACTGCCGTTGATTAAACGAATAATTTGTAGTAAATCGATGATATTTGGTTTTTAATTCTGTGTACTGGATTAGTATTTTGATTTTTGTTTTTTATATGCAATGTGATCCATTGTCAATTTTATAAAATATATTCATGTGTTGTAATCATTTATTTTTTAATAGTTTGACATATTTTTAAGTACAAAATTTTAAAAATATATTTGTTATTTAATAATCTTTATTTCAAGTTGTGAAATAATCTGTAGTTTAAATTTTGACGTTTTTGCTGATTAAATAAGTATAATTTGACCAAAAATTTGTCAAAATATGTGTATTTAGATTTGTATTAATTTTACTTAATTTTTACTATTTCAAGATTTATGATCTTTTTTATTTGTTTGATACTAAGTTATAATTTATATGACATCTTTAAATAACTTAGTAGTAAAATATTTGTAACATATATAATATTAGTAAAAATAAATAAATAATAAAATTATTTTCATATAATTTGCTTGCAGAATTCTTTGAAAGTACAGAATTTTGCTTAATTTTAGCCAAATCATAAAAATAATAAATTGAATTAAATTTATTTTAAAATTCTTAGTTTTTTACCCATATATGGCAACTTTGATTTTTGCACTGTGTGGCCTACAGGCGAGTTGCTGTTATAAAATTCAAAGAAATTTCGAGAAAATTATATGAAAATACTTAACAATTTATATATCAGTTTATTCGTAATTTTATTCTGCATCTTTAATTTTTTCTAAATTTTTTTCGTATCTTTTACGGTTTAGCCTGTATTATGGATTTTGTGTGAATATTCTCTTGTTGAAAAGCAAAGTGCGGTTAGGTTTGAGTAACAATCCACATTATTCGATATTTCTTTAAAGAAAACATATAAAGAATTATACATCGTTAGAAAGGTCTTAAAATTCTTAGTTTTTTCCCAAATATTGCAACTACAAATTCTTAACGGTGTGGCCTATAGGCGAGTTGCAGTTGTAAAATTCAAGAAAAACTCGAGAAAATTATATGAACATACTTAACGATTTATATATCATTTTATTCGTAATTTTATCACTATTCGATATTTCTCTAAAGAAACCATATAAAGTATTATACATCGTTAGAAAAGTCTTAAAATTCTTAGTTTTTTTCCCATATATTACAACTTTGTATTCTACACAGTGTGGCCTACAGGCGAGTTGCCATTGAAAAATTCAAGGAAAACTACAAAATCTCGAGTGAATTATATGAACACACATAACGATTTATATATCATTTTATTCGTAATTTTATTACTTTTCGATATTTATCTAAAGAAAACATATAGAATATTATACATCGTTTGAAAGGTCTAAAAATTCTTTGTTTTTTTCCTATATATCGCAAACTTTGTATTCCCAAAGGTGTGGCCTACAGGCGAGTTGCAGTGGTAAAATTCAAGAAAAACTAGAAAATCTCGAGTAAATTATATGAACACACTTAACGATCTATATATAATTTTATTCGTAATTTTATTCGGCATATTTTATATAAATAACATTTTTTTGTATCTTATACCCTTCAAGAGAAAAACTGATATTATACTTGAATTTTGTACAAATTTTCAACTGCCAAATTATAAAAAAAACAAAAATTGAAGGAAACTTCATATTAATTTTATTATATGTGCTATGCACTTATTTTGAAAGTAATTTAATTTATTTTTCTTTTGGTATTACAAAATTATTCATTATTACTTTGTTTAATTTATTTTGAAATTTATTGAAAAAAAATAAAAACTCTGATATAAAAGTTTGGAATAAAACTACTTTGAATTCGATTTTATATTCTTTAGGATTTAATAGAAATTTTGGGACATTTTTTTAGTTTTTGTCAAATAACTTACAAATATCAAGGAAAAGCATCCGTTTTCAGTTAAATAGGGAAAAACTAGATAAAATTGACTACGATTCTATGCCAACAGTTATATACACTCAGTTTTGAAATAAAATTAAAAATTTTAACAGTTTTCATTCAAAAATACGTATTGATAAATAATATATCAAAAATAGTTTATAATAATAAAAAATAATGGTTTCATCACATATTATAAAACTTACAAATTTACAAATTTATTAAATAATGAACTAAATTATTTAATCATTATACATTTACTATATGACTGAATTTAATCTGAAACAAAAATATAATAATATCTAGTAGTTTGTCATAAAAACAAAACACAAATTATACGTGAAATTTTTATTTGACAAAATTTCACAAAAATTTTTTAGCATCAATTCTCCAAATTAAATTTTAAACAGACAATTAAAATAAATTACAATACAAAATCAAAATGATGTGGATAAGCATCATAGTAATATTATATTAAAATTAAAAAAAAAATGAAAAAATTCATGCAAGAAAATTTGGAGTAAAAAATGAATCAAGAGGCAAAGAAAAAACAAGGTACAATATTTAAAAAAAATATGTCAAGGAAACATTACAGCTTTTTAGCAAAATATCTATTACATAATTTATTAGCTGCAGATCATTTGGTCCATCAGATAATATTTATCAAAATATTGATTTGTCTAATTTTTACTCTGGCTTTCTGTCTTGACCATCCAGTATTTTTTGGATAAAGTTTTAGACAAATCCTGAATGGTTACGTCATAATTATGATGTCAACAGTACTTTGGTTGAAGAAAATTATTGTTTCAACTTGACATCAGGAACAAATTTTTGGGATGCAAAATTATATACAGTTTGACGTCTTGTTTTTTCACCAAAGTCCATCAAAATCTTCCGACAGAGACGAAGAGAGGAATTAGTATTATAAAAATTTATGAACATAATCGTTTTACCAGCAATGTATCTAAGTCCATCAAAATCTTCTCAGAGAGGCAATTTACCAAATTTTGTTCTCCTTAGTGGAACATCCAGAAGTCCAGAAGTTTTTTTGAATAAATTTATTTACCAATGTTTCTGCTATTCAAAAAAAAGACGAGCTTCCAGAAAACTTCCACCAGGTTTAAGAAATTCTAGCAAGATTTAGTTTTTGCAGACAAAGATTCTTCAGGCATATCAATTTCTTCAATGGTTTGTCTACAAATTTTGGTTCAACATTCAAAAGTCTACAAAAATTTGTTACAATTCTTGATTTATAATTATGATAGATGGACACCAGTAACAGAAAATGGATGCATTTGGATTATTTTCAATTGATAAATAGATAATTTTTCACAATTTCCATTATAGATGTACCAGCAATCTTACAATTTCAGAAACAACTTACATAATTTTCTCGTTGGTTTCTGAAAAGGGTTGGGAAATTCTGGTAAATAAAAATCTCTGTGAAAAAATTGGCCAAGAAGAATCTTGACATAGAACCAGTACTGATGATCTTTTATGTCTTTTTATAACTTTGGCATTATCAGAATTCAAAGGAACTTGCACACATTTTTTGAATGTTCCATTCAGTATTGTAGAAGTTTCAAGACCAAGTTAGAAGAAACTATTAGGTCCACAAAATTTTGCAATCATCCAAACTTTAGAAATGAAAAAGAAACAAATCCTTGGAACTGGTTGTCATCCTATACTTCCAGGTGATGTCAATTTTTTAAAGTAAAGTTGTACCAAAAACTTAATAATTTCTGACTGGAATTCAAGTCATCTATCTACATCCTCAATTTTGTTTTTGTCATCTAAATTTTGTTTGCAATCATGTGAGCTCTAATTTGGTTCAAAAGTTAGGACAACTTTATTTAATGTGGTTATCAGATGCAGAAATCCTTGGAAGTGAATGCTATAACCAATATTTCATTTTTTTGAATGGATTCCAAGAACATCCTTCTGCAAAAACAACTTGCTCAATTTTTGTACAGGTTTTCTGCAAATCCAGAATTGGTCGAATTGAAGACAAAATATCCTTTAAATTTGTCTTTATTTTGTCCAAAAGTAATGGAAAATTGAGTGAAGATCATCATCATCATTCAGGAAAGACTTTTGGGACTATAATAATGATGATTACGTGTTTTTTTGGCAATATAAGAAAACGAAAGCCTTAATAATACTTTGGATAATGGCAATTGGTTTTCTTGATCTTCTCTCTTGCAATATCCAGAAGATTTCAGAGATTTTGTTGGACAAGAAATTTTACCAATTGGTGAAGATTTGTTTCGAACTCTTCAACATCTGACGAAGATGACCATGATTTAGTTCAAGAGTAGTACCAAGAAAATTAGATATCAGGGAAAAAGTTTTTTTTCTTGGTCTCATTCTTGAAATATCTATCCTTCTGCAAATCCAGAATTGGTGCAAGTTGAAGACAAAATATCCTTTAAATTTGTCTTTATTTTGTCCAAAAGTAATGACAAATCTAATAAAGACCATCATCATCACACAGAAAAGACTTTTGGGACTATAATAATGATGATTACTTGTTTTTTTTTTGGCAGAAATTTGGCAATATAAGAAAACTAAAGCCCAAAAATTCTTTGGATGATGGCAATTGGTTTTTTTGATATCCTTTTTTGAATATCCAGAACTTTTTAGACAATTTGTTGATCAAAAATCTTCACTAACGAAGGAACTTTGTTGAAATTTTTATGGTGCAGATTTCCTGAAGTTCTCAAACATTTTTTTGACCAAGAAATTTCACCAATAAAAGATTTTTGGTGAAGATTTCTTTGGAACTTTGTCAACATCTGAAGAAGATGACCAAGATTTAGTTCAAGAATAGTACCAAGAAAATTAAACATTAAAGAAAAAGTTTTTTCTTGGTCTCATTCTTGAAATATCTAGAATTGCAAACACTCTGTTGGACAAAAATCTTCACCAATAAAACAACTTTGGTGAAGATGATTTTTGTGAAGATTTCTATTGACCTTTAGCAAGATTTGTACCAGTAACAGTAGACACCAGGAAAAAAAATTTAGATTTCAATCTTACATCCAATGGAGCCAACATTGAATGTACAGATGATCCTCAATGTCCTGTATTTTATCAGTAACTTTCAACAGAATCAATACAAAAATCTTCACCAATCTTCAGAAGTAGTTGCAAATCAAGTTAAATTGGACACCAGGAAAAAAATCATTTGTTCTCAATCTGATAATCTCTAATGTCCTGATTTTTTACCAGCAACTTTTGACTAATTTTTGGTAGAATTATACAAAAATCTTCAGCAAAGTTGGAGTAACTCAAGATGGATAAACATGAAGGTACAACTTCAATTCACAAATTTAACTTTGTCTTCATCTTGGTCAAAAGTAATTGCAAGTTTGAGTAAAATTTGACATGAACAAGCAAATTATTGGATTATGCAATTGAAGATACTGATAATCCTTAATGTCCTGATTTTTTGTTCAACAACTTTTGACCAAATCTGCAAAAATTTTCACCAGTTGCAATTCAAGTTGGAGGAAGTTGAAGGCAAAATATCCAATTAACTTTGTCTTCATCCTGGTCAAAAATTTCAAGAAATGGAGTAAATTGAATAAGAAATTAGATTATACAGTTATTCTCAATGACTCCATATTGATGATACTGATAATCTTTAATGTCTTGATTTTTCCAGCAACTTTTGACTAGATTTCTTGCAGAATTATACAAAAATCTTCAGCAAAGTTGGAGTAACTCAAGATGGATAAAAATGAAGGTACAACTTCAATTCACAAATTTAACTTTGTCTTCATCTTGGTCAAAAAAAATGACAATTTGAGAAAAATTTGACATGGAGAATCAAATTACTGGATTATGTAATTGAAGATACTGGTAATCCTTAATGTCCTGATTTTTTACCAGTAACTTTTGACCAACTCTGCAAAAATATTCACAAATGTTGCAGTAATTCAAGTTGGAGGAAGTACAAGGAAAAATTTCATGTTAACTTTGTCTTCATCTTGGTCAAAAATATTAGAAATTGGTGTAAATTGAATAAGAAATTAGATTATACAATTATTCTTGGTCAGACAGGATGGCAAATCAAGTAGAACTGGGCATCAGAAAAAAATTCTTAGGATTAAAAAGTTATTCTCAATGGTGCGAACATTGAGGATAGTAATAATCCCTAATGTCTTAATTTTTCCAGCAACTTTTGTCTAATTTCTGCCAGAATTTTACAAAAATCGTTACCAATATTGCTGTAATTTACTTTGGAGAATATAGAAAGGACATAATCCTTTCAACTTGGCATTCTACATCTCTAGAAGTAATGGGAAATCAAGTAAAGCTGGACATCAGAAAAAAATCTTGATAATGATTATGAAGTAATTCTCGTAAGATTTTGTATGATAATCCCTGATGTCTTGATTTTTTTCCAGCAACTTTTGACTAACTTCTAGTCGAATTCAACAAAAAATTTATTCAAATATTGCTGCAATTCACTTTGGAGTATATTGATGAGACTATATCCATTCAACTTGGCATTCTACATCTTTAGAAGTAATGGGGAATCAAGTAAAACTGCACATCAGAAAAAAAACCTGGATTATGATTATGAAGTCATTTTCAATTGAGGATACTGATAATCTCTAATATCTTAATTTTTCCAGCAACTTTTGACTAATTTCCGCCAGAACTTTACAAAAATCTTCAACCATATTGCTCCAATTCACTTTGGAGAATATTGAAAAAACATAATCCTTTCAACTTGGCATTCTACATCTTTAGAAGTAATGGAAAATCAAGTAAAACTGGACATCAAAAAAAAATCTTGATTATGATTATGAAGAAATTCTCGTAAGATTTTGTATGATAATCCCTGATGTCCTGATTTTTTCCAGCATTTTTCAACTATTTTCTGGTAGAATTCAACAAAAATCTTGACCAATATTGCTGCAATTCACTTTGGAGAATATTGAATAGACATAATCCTTTCAACTTGCCATTCTACATCTTTAGAAATAATGGAAAATCAAGTAAAACTGGACATCAGAAAAAAAATCTTGATAATGATTATGAAGTAATTCTCAATTGAGGATACTGATATTCCCTAATGTTTTGATTTTTTCATCAACTTTTAGCTAACTTCTGGTAGAATTCAACAAAAATCGTGACCAATATTGCTGCAATTCACTTTAGAAAATATTGGAGAGACTATATCCATTCAACTTGACATTCTACATCTTTAGAAATAACAGGAAATTAGGTAAATTGGATATCAAATTGGATTATAAAATTATTTTCAATGCCCCAACATTGAAGATACCGATAATCCCTCCATGTCCTTTTTTTAACAGAGTTTTCTAGATTTCAGAGATCAACAAATCAAACAATTTCTTTCCAGCTTGCCCAATTTTTGGACTAGGTTTTTTGGATATAGCATCATACTGAATCAGAAATTTGTCTAAAAAACTGTGTCATCCAAGAATCCTTCAGAAATACTAAAAGAAAAATGTCCTGTAATTCTTTAGATATACCTCATTTTCTTGTTTTTCAATAAGGATACCACAATTTTTCATCAGGTGTTGATGATGGAATTTTGGAATAATTCCAAGAATTGTCTGAATACTTCCAAGAATTTTTGGTACTATTAAACAGGATTTTGGAATGTCGTCGGTTTTTTGTAAAACATAAAAATGAACCTTAAAGTCCTGCCTTTTGGCAACCAATATTCCAACCTTGATTCACCCTGAAGAAATTATTTTTGCAGAAGAACTTTTCTTGGCCGAAATTTTTGGTTAAAAAAAATTGACAAGATGATACAAGTAAATGTAACTTCTTTTTTATCACGGAACAGTTTCGAATAATTGTCTTTCATTTTTGAAATATCCAGGACTTCATAAGTTCTATCTAAAATTTTTGGTTCAAGCTATTGCATCATCTAATAAAACAGAATCTGGTCAACTATTTGTGGATAATACTCAAATGCTGAATGATGCACCAGCAAACTACAATTTTTTTTATCAAAATCCAACAAATTTTGGTAAAGTGCAAGATTTTGGTTCTTCTATTTCTGGAACACCCGACAATACTGTGAGAAAAATATTTTTTGGATTTTGTTACCAAAATTTTGGATTCTCTTCAGTTTTTTTGGTAATTTTGTACAAGATTTTGGTACCTCTATTTCTGGAACATTCAACAATACTGTGATCAAAAATAAAATCTTGAATTTTCATTTTCAAGCCAAGAATGTGGATTTTCTTCAGTTTTTTTTTATTTGTGTTATCCATGTTTTAGATTTTTTATAATTTCGGTAGGAGTTTTTATAAAACATGAAATTTTGTATTGGAAATCAGTATGATCCATGTATTTATTTATAAATAGTCCATTTTCCAAATTTGGATTTTATATCTTGATTTGTTCAAAGTATCAAGTTTGCAAAATTATTTATATTTTTTCCTGAAATACATAAATTTTGTTATAAAACTTTGTTTTTATTTAATATAATTTAATAGTAAAATTTATTTAATAAACTATGTTAAATTTTTAGAACTATTTTAAAAATTTATTTTATTTTAAAAATTATATAATTATGAATTATTTTAACAATATTTTTAAATAATTTGAATAATTAAATAATGAAACAATAATGACTTGTTTGTGAAAATATTTAAATAATTAATTTAATTCAGATAAATAAGTAACAAAAATAGTAAAAAATCATTATTTTATACGTATTTGTAAAATATTACAATTTTTTTATTTAATTAATTGACTTCATTTATTTAAAATAGTTAAAAAACATTTTATTAATAAGTCATTGAAATATGTTATAAGAAAAAATATAATTATGAATTATTTTCACAAAATTTAGATAAATTGAATAATTAAGTAATAAAGTAATAATGACTTATTTAAAAAACTTTTTATTTTTATTTAATAATTATTTTTTCTTTATTTATTCATACACTTTAATAAAAATATTTAAATAATTAATTCAATTTAAATAATTAGTTAAAAAACTAATTAAAAGCCATTATTTAATACATAATATGTATAAAATATTAAAAATATATATTTATTTTTTTGCATTTTAACAATAAGAATAAAAATAATAAAACATTTATCATTATTTTGACATTAAAGTAATAAAATTATAAGAAATCAGTTATTAATAAACTTAATCAAAATAGTTAAGAAATATTGTATTAATAATATTTAAATTTAAATTTAATTAATATTAATAATGAATTGAATTACGTTATTTAATTACGTAATGAAACAATACCAAATTATTTAAAAAATTAAATATAATGATAACAAATGATTTAACTGATTATTTTGTTTAGAATAATCGAGCAATTCAAATTAAATAGCTAAAAAATAATAAACTATTTAATTAATAATATAAATATTTAATTAATAATATATTATTTGGATGATTTTTAACTGAATAAAAAATGAAATAATAATAAATCATTCAAATATTTAATTTAATTTAAATAAAAAACAAGAGAGTAATAAAAAATATTTTAGTTCGAAAGTTTTTCAAATAAATATTCTATTTGACATAAAATCTTATTACTTTCTTATATTAAATATAAACTTATATTTTTTGTAATAATTAAGAAGAAATTAATGAGTTAGTATTAATACAAAACTAATAATTTTTATTTGATAAAAAATATTAAAAACAAAAATTTGTCTCAATATGTCAAATATATATATTTGACAGGTTCATATTTTTTTCTCTTAATTTTTATTCTATCTTAAATATTTAACTAATAATTTAAAAAATATACTTACTTTATTAAAAATCCTATATTTTCATTGTATTTAGTTCACTTTAATTTATACATGAGTTACTCTTAATAATTTTTAATTAACTACAATTTTGTAAAAGAAAATGTAACTTTAAGAATTTTGATTTACTCTGCGAAATATGCTTAAATTTATAAAGCTTTTCGATTGTTTTAGTATGTAAAACAGGTTGCTTTATAAATTTGATAAATAAAAATTTTATGTTGAAAAAAAAAACACTTGAAGAAAATTTGATGTTAATTTTATTATAAATGTTATGCACATATTTTGTATCAGTAATTTAGTTTAATTAAATATTAAAAATTAAAATGAATAATTATAATTTAATAAAAATAATTAAAAATTAAAATAAATACATTTTTTTGTAAAGAATAACAACACTGTGCTAAATTTAATTTAAACAATTTGTTAGATAACTATTTATAAACTAAACATAAAGCTTATATTGATAAAATAAAATATATAATTATGTAATAATGAATAGTAATAAAAATATGTCTGACATATAGTAAATATGTAAATGAAATTTTCTAAAAACAAATTTTGCTTAAATAAATTTTGTCACAAAATAAATACTAACTTATAATCACAAAGTATTTCTATTGAAATTATTATATTACCGATATTATATTAGAATAAAAGATAAATATTGATTTTTCGTCAAAAAAAATCAAGACCGTACTAAAGCTTAATAAATAACCCAACAAATTTTCTTATCTTTCGGATAACTATTTAAAAACTGAACATAAAGCTTGTATTGATGAAATTAATTAAATAATTACGTAATAATAAATAGTAATTAAAATAAAGATAGTTTTACTAATGAAATTGTTTCTAACATGAAATATATATGTAGATAAAATTTTATGTAAACAAATTATCAATTGTGCTCATTTATAATGAAATATTATATTAAAAAATAGCATTTAAAATTAAAAATAAAATAAAATAAATAAAATTTAAATAATTATTTTGTTTTGCATTTTTCAAGAGAAGATAATATTTGCAAGCAAATTATGATTTATTAGTATTCTGGTAGAGATAGTTTAGTTTTCTTTTAATAATTTTATTGAAAATAACAATAGTAAAAACTATCTTTGTAACAAAACTACAAGTATTTAGCATTTGTTTTGTACAAGATCTTATAGGTCAATAATGTACTTAATATACTACAGATCAAAATAGAATACATGGATGTCCCAAATAAATATTCTAATTATATTTATAAACTGTGACACAACTTTTAGCACTTGCAAAATACTTATAGATAATTATTTTTAGAAATAGTATATATATATATATATAAATATTTATAAAAATAGTTTATAAAATCGTCAATATTTTTATACAAGTTCCAATTTTATTCTAGCATCTTCAGATAACTTTATACAATAATATTTTCTATATAAATTTAAATAATTTCAAATAGATATATCAAATTTTCAATATAAATTTATACTGTAAATTTATTAATGTTTATTAATTTGGTCGACGAGTGTAAAATTGGTTAATTTATTTCATAATTTTGAACTTGAAAAATTTTTAAAAGTTCAAAATTTTATAATTTATAGAAAAAATCTTTTTTTTTTAATTTCTTGAAAATTGGGTAGTTGATTTTTCTTTAAATTTCGAAATATTCTCAAATTTTTGTAAGATATCGATTTTTTTTTAATTTTGATGTTTTTTAAAAATTTTCAAAAGTTAGATTTTTTGTTGAAAATTATGAAAAATTTCAAAAATTTGAATTTTTTGAAACGAATTAGTCGATTTTTCTTTAAATTTCGAAATATTCTCAAATTTTTGTAAGATCTCGATTTTTTCTAAATTTTGATAGTTTTTGAAATTTTTAAAAATTTGGATTTTTTTTTTATTCTGAAATATTTCGAACACTTGAATTTTTTGAAACTTTGAATTTCTAAATGTAAAATGAGTTGTTATTGTTAAACAGAAAAACTTAAAATTTATTAAGATTTATTGCTAATAAAATTGTATTGCAAACATTTATATTTTATTTTTACAATGATTTATATTATTGACCATATTTTATTAGCACATTCAATTGCAATTTAATAATTTTATAAAGGATAGATAAGGATTACTTTTTCAAGATATAAATAGAACTCGTAAAATTAAAAAAAAAAATTTAACAATATTTGAAAACCAAATAAAATGCCATATACAAAAAATTCTAGAATTTGTAGTTTAATCAGAAAACATTGTTTTAAATTGTCTAGGGTTTTTTGAATTATAAATATGCTGATTCTTTCTCTATTGGAGACTTTTACCGATGTAACAACTGTCACAATCTAAACAATTAATTTTATAAACGGAATCGGTGATTCTGTCAGAGGGAGATTTTAATTATAAGTAGAAAACAGGGAACTGAGTGTGTTATTAAAAGTAAAAACTAAAAGAAAACCTTCAACAGAAATTGTAAAGTTGTCTAGACTAGAATCTTGACTGACTGATTTTGTATTTTGATTCAAGTAATGATGTAATTTTCTTTGTTTTAGGTTATAGTTGGACACAAAATGGAAAAAACACCATCTCCAACTAGTACAACAATAGGTCCTTTTCCTGAATTCGGTCCTGCTCCACGAAATGTGGAGAGCTCTCCAGGACAAACCGCCCTGCTCCATTGTAATGTCAGGAATTTGGGAGACAGAACGGTAAGTAAAAAACTAGTTTCATAGGGATTTTTTTTTAATTTTATTGGCTTTTAAATTTTTGAAATTGGCCAAGATCGAGGATCGAACTAGATGAGAAACTTTGAGGAAAAATCAAATTTTGAATTTGAATTTTCTTTCAAAGTGTTTATAATATGTATGTAAATCCAAAAACGGTTTAATTTTTTTTCATCCGACTCATAGGGTTACTCTGTATTTTTTTCGAAATAATTTATTTGTCTGACTATGTCCATCTGAACAGATCCAGAAGGTAGATCTGTGGAATAATAATGATTTTCATTGTTCTAAAAGTCTGCGAATGCGTAATCCCGATTTATTTTTATGATTTTAATTAAAATCCATTCGGACGGATTGTGTGCTTGCATTTTGCAATTCTATGCAAACGGAGAAAGAATGATAATCTATATAGCAGGGGTTATAAAAGATTTTTGTTCTAGGGTCCACTATTGATTGATATGTTTAACAATATTGTGAATGGATAATATTTACATTATTTTATTTTTGTAAGTCATGAATCGCTTTAAAAGTCTATTGAAGTAAAACTTCTAAAGCGACAAAACAAGAGAATGTCAAAATCTAAATATTTTACACTCTTTGGAATTATTGATAAAAAAAGATCTTAAAATGTTCTACATAGTCTTGAAACCGATGCAGATAGTGTAAAAATATTTTAAGTAGTCTGAAAATATTCTTAATAGGATTGTCTTACAATATTCTAGATGCATTGTATAGGTTTCAGATAGTATGAAAATATTACGGATAATCTGATAATATGGAGATGTTCCAGATTTTCCAAATGCATTCTAAATTTCTTGAAGTTTTTGTAATTTGTTTTCTTGAAAAATTGAATAAATTTGTAACAAATACTCTAAAAATGTGATAAATGTAGCCTTAGATTGATCATATAAAAATGGAGCAAACAGTCGGAAAATGTAGCAAATTGTTGGAAAATATTTAAAAATGACAGAAATTTTGGAAAATCATTGAAAATTTTAGCAAGTCATTTAAAAATGTTGCTTATTAGCTGAAAACGTAAAAATAAACATTCAGACAGAATATTCAGAAAATCAATTGGAAATTTTAGCAAAATTGTCTGAAAATGTAAAAACATATTTGAAAATAGTGCAACTCGTTTGATAATGGATTGAAATATCTGAATATGTTTCAAATGGTTTTAAAAAGCAGGAAATTGCTTGAAAATTTTAAAAATTATCTGTTTATTAAATTTTATTCAAAAATGTAGCAAATCGTTTAAAAATGTTGCAAATCATCTGAAATTTCAGACAAATATAATTAAAAATTGTTATTAGTAAAAATTGTATTAGAATATTGCAAATGATCTGAAAATTTAGAAAATCATTTAAAAATATTGCAGATTGTCCGAAAGTGTGAAAAATATAGAAAAATTGTGTAAAAACTTAGGAAATTATTTATAAATAATGAAAATTGTATGACAATGTATAAATTCATCTAAAAATGGTGAAAAGTGTAGAAAATTTAAAAAATCATTCAAAAATGTTGCGGATTGTCCGGAAGTGTAAAATATGTAGAAAATTTGTATAAAAGTGTAGAAAATTATCTAAAAATATTGAAAAATATCTGACAGTGTATAAAATCATTATAAATGTTGCAAATAGTCTGAAATATCAGAAAATTTAAAATTTTTGCAAACTTTCTAAAAATGGAAAAAAATGTATTAGAATTCTCCAAATGGTTTGATAATTTCGTGAATTATTCAAAAAAATTGCAGATTGTCCAGAAGTGTAAAAAAAATTGAGAATGTGTAAAAATGTAGAAAATTATTTAAAAATATTGCAGATTGACGGGAAGTATGAAACATGTAGCGAATTATTTGAAAATATTGTAAATTGTCTGAAAATGTATAAAATTATCCAAAAATGTTGCAAATCGTCTAAAAATGATGTAAAAAAGTTGTAAAGTAAATAAAAAAATTGTTTAAATTTGCATGACAATGTATAAAATTAAAATGTAAAAACATTGTCTGCAAATGTTATATACTTTATTTGAAAATTATCTGAAAATTGAGTAAATGATATAAATTGCCTATATATTACAAACCTAGTGCAAAAATATCTTTTTATGTACACATTTTTTTAAGAATTACAAGTTTAGAAAAATACTCTAAAATTCCATATTACATATTTATGTCAATCCCCTAAATTAAATCTTGCATTAAATATTGTATGAAAAAATTAAAAAAAACTAACATAACCCAAAAACTTCATCATCAAATTAAATATCCGACTTTTGTTTCATACAATAACATCAGTTGCTTTTGTTGATTTGCATCTGTTTCGAAAAAATGCGTTAGAACACTCTCATGTTTATGATTTTGATTAAAAAACTCTGCAAAAAATTAAAAACACAAACAAAAAATATAATTCATTTCGCACCGAGTCGAATTTCCAATCAATCACTCTTGTACTCCGAAAATAATGGAAAATAAATATTTTTGTAATGAAAATTTGAATGGTAATTGAATATTTTATAATATTCTAATTATTTTTTTTTTAATTGTTTATACTTAGTTTTATCATAAACTACACACTGTTGGTATATAAATATATTTCAAAATTTTATCTGCGTTATAAAGAGGGTTCCTTACTAAATATTTTGGTTGTTGCTAAGCAGTCAGGGGCATTTCTCAGGTTGTTAAAAAGAAAATCTAACCTAGAAACTGCAAAAATGTCAACAAAAACGATGTTAGATAACAGGGTCTTTCTGACCCAGCTTCATAACATACGAGTAACGTTGCAGTTTATGTGCAAAACGCCTGAATGTACAGCAAATACGTGACTTTTTGACAGTATTCATTATGATTCAGTAGCATAATAAATCTACTTATAAATTATAAACTGGCATTTACAAATCGCTTTTAATTATATCCAAACTAAACAATTAATTTAATTAATTTAATTAAAGATGAGTGTTTATTGGCAACTATTCGATAATTTATCTTTCGTAAACAAACTGTTAAATGTTGAAGTTTATGTTTAACAGGCTGTTAACGATTTTATAAGTCTTTGATGTTGAAAGAGAATATACAGACAGTCAATGTCTGTTTATCATTAGGACTGTTGACATTAGATTTATTTTCGAATTTTAAAATAGAGACGTAGAGTTGTTTGAAGTAAGGACAACTTTAATATTATAAGATCGACTTATATAAAAATATATGTATAAATTTAAATAGAATTATTTAGGGCAGGTGAACGTCTTTCTGTTTTGTTAAATAATAATTACATTTTGGTCAAATCTCAAATTTAAATGATTCAAAGAGTCATAATTCATCTTCAAAAACTTTTTTTTTTTTTTAATTTCAATAATTATTACAACTGCTAAATTATTAACATCAAGTAATATTGATAAATAATAGCATAAATTTAAACAAATAAAAAAGCAAAGTATAAAATTTACATGAAAATAATATCCGTGATATGATTTGATATAAAATATTAGCAAATAATAATAAAAAAAAAATGATAAATAATATAAATAAAATTTCTGAATGATAAAATAAATAATAATCTTCAAAAACTTGATTTGTATTTTATGCATTTTCCCTGTTTCTTTCTCTTATTAAATTGAATATATGTAATTATTCTGTTTAATTACTAATTTTTAACTTAAGTTCTTCCTAAAATATGAAAATTACGGTTTATACAAAAATCGACATTTCAGAAAACCGGTTTTAGAATTTTAATTTTACTAAAAACCGGTTTTAACCGGTTTTCAAATTTTATATAGAAGATAATTTTTTGCTCGAATATTCTATAATTTATCCGTAAATTTAGTGTGATTTATAGCAGTATTTGACTGAATTTATTTATTGTTCAATTTTTTGGATACTAAGCAAAATTATTTTAATTTTAATTAGTATAACAAAAAAATAATAGTTTATTTTGATTAATTAACTTTGAAAACAATTATTCGTTATTAATGCATCATTTTCACATATAAGAATGAAAATATTTTTATGATAGTGGAAGGAAAGTTTTCGAATGAATAAAAATATTACATTTTTAAATAAAAAACATTCCTTAAATTAATATTAGATACATATTGATACAAACTTGTTAATATCAATTTTAGTTTCAAAAACAATTAAGCTAAACTCGGGTATTGTCTGTTCCAAGCAATTTTAATTAGTTAATTTTAAACATTTTAACTGTTTTTTGTTTATAAAAATATGATTTAAAAAAAACTGAGATCATCTATCGAATTGCTACTAGACGTGTCCTTTGTTTACTCACAAAATTTTCTGAAATAGCAAATAATCTCATACTTGCGATCAGAATATGCTTTATTGTTTTTAAAGCTTGATATAATAATCCCAAGTTTTTTGTTTTTTTATTTGTGAATTCTAAGGTTTAAAACTCTTTTTCTTAAGTTTGAGTATATTAAGTTACTTTTTCAAGAAGAAGTCACACTGATTCAAATTACTATATACACTGGTATAAAAATCTAAATTATTATATACAAAACCTTTCTGTAAACTATTGCAGACTGATAAGATAGCAAATGTTATTGAACATTGTTATTTTATGATTTCAAGAATCATAAAAAAAACGCTTTCATCTATCTTCTATATTTGACTATATTTGTCATTTTCTATTTCTACAATGAAAACCGACTTTGTTCACAAAAAAACAGTTTTCGAATTCAATAATTTTCGCCAAAAAAACCGGTTTTTGAAAACCGACAAACGCTAGTGGAAATACATTTTGAGGCTGTAATGTCAATATAGCACTGATTTTTATCGAAATCCGGCCCTGTACTTTGACTCTCATTAACCGGCCGCGGCGGGTCGTAAGTCGCCCCTTAATCCGCGCCGAGTTACAGCCTCGGCCGCCCTAATATTTTATATGGTGGATGATAAAACCAACTAACCGATTTGGTTCATAAATGATTCTCAATCTTATCAAAAACCTCAAAACAATATTAACTAGTTGTAAGTTGCATTTGCCTTGAGGCAAGTTGCATGAACTTCCCGAAACGAAGAGCAGAGCGGATAAAAAAGTTTAAGACCGATATTTCAAAAACACAGAAAGCTAAAAATTTTTAAATAACAATATTTGAAAGTAGAGGGCTAACCATCCAACACCCGGATTCTTGCGACGTCGCTATCAGCAATGGTTGAAAATCCATAACAAAATTATTTTCTTTTGTTGTTAATTTTTTTGGTCGTGAGCATTGTTGTTTAGTTTATGAGACCTTTAAATATAATATAATTTTTATACTTAAAAATTATACTTTTTTAATTATGTGAAAACTAAAAAATATTACTTCTTCCTTTTGATTTAATGAAAATATTTTCTACTGAACGTCGATAACTTTGTATCCGCCGTTTTTTGTAAGCAAGTCGTTTGTAAAAACGGCGGAAGCAAAGTTGTACAACTGATATGTACAATTTTATCGTTCTGAACGAAAAGTTTTTTTTTTTTCAAAAAATTGTTAAATATACACACACATACTTTTTCCTTAAAATCAGTCCCAAACGATTTAGAATGGCTTAAAACGTCGAGAAAACATAAAATTAACAAATCGAATGTTTTTATAAAAACATAAACTCATTCGGGTAGTTAATTTTTCTAAAAATGCTTTTAGTTCTCGTATATTTTACGTAAAATCATTAAAATTACTCTTTAGTATATCAAAATAATAAATAAATTAAAAATAAGAAAAAATGTAATTCAATTTACTAGTAAAAATTGTAAATCTATTACAATGAAACATTAAGATTCTATTAGGAATTTTTGAAACAAAAACAGTTGAATTTATAGAAATTTTTTAAATAAATATTTTAATAAAGATAACCGCAAAATTTTGTTGGGAATTTCAATAACTAATGAATATTTCAATATTACAATTTTGGTTTTTACAATATTTTATCAACATTTACTGAAAATTTGAAATCAGTTGTGTTACAATATCATAGATTTTTTAGTATTATAATATTAGAAATATTATTAAAATAAAATTTTGAATTATAAAATTAAAATTGAAAAATAAAAAAGTTTAAGAAATCGAATTGATGTGTAGTTTAAATTAAATCTGTATTTTCAAAATAATGTTGCTTTTCTAAATTATCATATCAGGGGCTAAAATATAAATGTATTTTTATTTAAATTAATTTATTTATAACAAGACAAGATTGTAATCTTATACCCGTTTTATGTATCCATGCAGTTTTTAAACTAATTATTCATTAACGTGAACTTTTCATGATCAATTTATATAATATAGTGAATTTAAAAAAAAAATTATTGGCAATTAAAATAAAGATATAAACGTATTTATCAGAATCAAAAATATATTAATGTTAATTAAAGTTAATAAAAGTTACAAGATACAAAAAAAAAAATTATAAGATTATTTCGGTATGCATTTAATTTTTTTTTTTCTATCTTTATAAATTTAATTATAAATTCAACATAAAGTATAGATAACTCTAAGCAATTTGGTTTTAAGAAAAAATATTTTCTTTACTAGAAAATTCTTACTTTCATATAGAAAACAGTATTAAATTTTCTAACATATATAAGTAACCCCGCTAAGTATTGCCACAAAATTTTAATTATCAATTATTTATTATTATAAAACAAAATTATACATATTTATACTTATTTAATTGAGAAACACAAGCCAGACATTGTGTATTTTATTTTACTAAGCGTTTTGGAGATCTAAACAAAAATATATATTTGAAGTGGCTCTTACTTGCATTGTGCAAGCAATTATACAAATTTATTGCAAAGGATTAATATATATATATATATATATATATATATACACAAAATATATAACAAATATCTACAAACACTCTAAATTCAGCACTTCTTCACATAAGTGAAAATTTATGTACAAATTGTTTGAAAAAAAGTCAAGAACTCATTTGTATATTTTTATATGATCCATCTACATCTTTACTTTCTATTCCAATGTCCTCTAACAATTTATATATCAACTTATCCTCTCCACCGCATTAAATTACGAATTCAGGCCAAATTTCTGTGTATTTCGTTTGCAAAAGACGACAATGTTCTTCCTTCTAGATTTATGGTCTGCAAGTTTGAGCGATCAATTAATTACATAGCGATTAAACATTATTTACGAGAAGGGCCTTTCGTAAAATCGTAAAATCTCCGAAAGGAGGAACAATATCGCCTTCGTTATAAGTTTTGCGAAGACATGGGATCGAAATTGGACGGTGGAGGCGTCTTTTTGGGTTTTCGATTGATTTTGTAATGGAAGATCTGGGGGTAAAATAATAATAATAATAATATATACATAAATATCCAGTTTCTGTTAAACTGAAGAAAAAAGAGTGCCCTGAACAAAATTTTTGAGTTATTTGCACAAATGTAAAAAGTGTCCCGAACCCATATATTGTTAACATTTAAAATTTATTAGGGCGTTGTTCAAACTATCTAAAATTTTTCTATCAAAGTGTATAAGACTGTTCATGTAGAACATTAGTATATTTTATCTAGTTTCTGCTAAGCTAACAAAAAAAGAATGCCCTGAACAAAATTCTTGAGTTATTTGCAAAAATGTAAAAAAGTGTCCAGAACCCATATATTGTTAATATGCAAAATTTATTAGGGCGTGTTCAAATTGTTCCAAATTTTTGTATCAAAGTGTATAAGACAGTTTATGTCGAATTTTAGTAAATTTCATCTAGTTTCTGCAAAGCTAACAAAATAGTAGTGTCCCGGACAAAATTTTTGAGTTAAAAAAGTATTCCGAATTCATATTATATTTTGAATAAGGCTATGACAAAAATCTCATTCGATATTCAAAACACTGAAATTTAAAAAAATCCAAATAATTTCAACAATTATGATTTTAACCAAACAAAAATGTAAAATGCCAGTTGTAAATGTTTCTGCAAACAAAAAAATTGATTTCTGATATAATTTTTAAAATAAAAGTATAAAAAATCAAATTTTAAAATATTTTTTTTTATTTTTTACTCGAGCTCTCGTTCTGTTCTAAGAAAATTCTTTAACGAGTTATTGGAAAATTGAAGTGGCAAAGAAAAGGTGAGCTCTTAAATAATTTCCACTTTAATAATACACAATTAATTTTATAAGAGGGCAGAAGGTATTAAATATTAAATCTGTTTTGAAGGAGAAGGATTGAAAAATATTTTTATAATTAATATTGAACAACAAACAAAAATGTGGCGCTCTCAAAATATGGACTTGGCTTTGGACATAACACCAATAAATATATATATATATATATATATATATATATATACTATATTTTCCATTTAATTATAAAATTCAACCCATATTTTATTTAAATATCTCTTGTAAATTTGTCGGTCTAGTGAACCCGTCCTGTAAACAATACTGACTCGTTAGAAACACTTTTAATCAGATTCACCATTGTTTTGAATTCGGTCAAAAGTTTTGCTAATGTTGAGACAGGAAAATTTAGAGGAAACTCGGGTATTGGGTAAAATGCACACATTTAAAAAGAATGCTATCAATCGATACGGAATTCAAGAAAAATAAGAAGTATAGGAAGGAAGTATCCTTCATTTTGATTTAACAATAATTAAAGGAATTTTTAAAGTTACGCCTGTAATTTGTGTGATTTGAAACAAAAAACTAGATGAGTATAGGATTTGTAGTAAATTGCTGGAACTTTCTGTACCGTAATAAAAATACGAGAGACAAAAATAATTAGAAATCAATCATTTTATTAATTATTATTAACAAGGGTTTTAAATATTTTTGAATATAATTATTTTAAATACTATGAACTGTATTATTCTTTGCTTAAGTATGTTTACAAGACTTGTGAACATATATAAACAGAGCTCAGTTTGGAATGGATGAATACGATCAAGAACCTTATCTCATATTTCTGAAAACTTTATTCACAACAAATCAAACAAAGTAGATTGATTTTGTCCAAATAGGATTGTAAACTTCAAATAATTTTTTACAGTATATATACAAAACTTTGTATATTTTCGAAAACTTCAATAAAAACTGATTTTCATTATTTTTTAATAATAGATAATTTTTAAAAGTAATTTAGATTTTTTTTTATAAATTTAAAAAAATTAAAATTTAAAAAATTAATATTTTTTTTAAAAATCTGTTTTTTTTCTTTTGCATTTGTTAGTTAAACTTTGAACACTCTATATTTTAAAATTTACAATTTTTTTAAAATGTCCGAAGAATTGCTCAAATGTAAAAAAAAATCGACTTTTTTGGAATTTTGAACTTTTTTTCAAAACTTTTCCTTGTTGGGCTTATATATAAACATATATAAACAGAATCCTATCGAGCTCAGTTTGGAATGGGTGAATCCATTCAAGGACCTTATCTCATATTTCTAAGAATTTTATTTACAATAAATCTAATGAAATAGTTTAATTTTGTCCAAACTGAATTGTAAACATAAAATTATTTAGTTCAGTTATATTTTGAAATTTAACCAAACTCTGTATATTTTTAAAATTTTTAATGAAAACTAATTTTCGAAACATGTAATGATAAAAATTGTTCAGAAAGCTGTGGAAATTTTGAAAACCTTTTTTTTATATCAATTTTTTTCAATTACAAAAAATTGACAAATTTGAAAATTTATTATAGCTCTTCAAAAAAAAAAATGGATTTTTTTTAGGAACATTGAACTTTATTAAACATTAATTTTATAAATTTTAAATTTGCATTTTTTTTTTAAATTTCTTAATCTGAATTTTTTAATTTTCATTAATAACAAAAATTTAAATCTGTAAATTTTGAAAAACGTTTTATTTTTAATTTTAATTTTATTTTTGTTTATGGTAAAATTGACTTTTGTTAATTTTGTTAAAGTTTATAATATAATTTTATTTAAAATTTGATTTTTATTTTTAATTTTTAATTTTTTACAAAATTTAGAATTTTTTTAAACTTTGATTACTTGTTTTTTTAAATTTTCGAATTCTTTGAAATGTCTAAAAAATTGCCTAATTTTTAAATTTTGAACGCCCTGCTTTTCACAAAAACTAATCATTTACTTAACGTAAAAATGCCTTTTTAATCATTCAAATCGGTTGATCTGCTCTCTCACAAACTAGTAGACCGTTTTTTTACACAGTTTATTCTATTTTTTGGAAAATTTTTACTTTTTTTCAAAATTTTGCCTTGCTTTCAAAATTCTGCCATTAACAAAAATTAATTATTTTTTCACACCAGCGCAAATAATGCTTATTGAATCGTTCTAATCGGTTGATCCGTTCTTTCACAAACTGTTTGACCATTTTTGCACCATTTTTGCCGAGCTTTTTTTAAAGTTGAACATTTTTTTCAAAATTTTGTCTAGCTGTGCTTGTCTTGCACAAAAACTATTTTTTTTTAAACCGCCAACGCAAAAAATGCTTTTTGAATCATTCTAATCGATGATCTGTTTTCTCACAAACTGTATGACCATTTTTTGACCATATTGCCGATTTTTTTGAAAATTTAACTATTTTTTCAAAATTTTGCCTTTGCTGGGCTTGTCCTTCAGAATAACTAATCATTTTTTCACACCGCCAATGCAAAAAAATGCTTTTTGAATAATTCTAATCGGATGATCTGATTTTTCACAAACTGTATAATCATTTTTGACACCATTTTTGCCGATTTTGTTAAAAATAGATTTTTTTGTCAAAATTTTGCCTTGCTGGGCTTGCTCTTCAGAATAACTAGTCATTTGTGCACACCGCTAAAGCAAAAAAAGCTTTTTGAATCATTCTAATCGGATGATCCGTTCTCTCAAAAACTGTTTGACTATTTTTTGGCACCAGAAACACAAACCGAAAGTTTTTTGTCGAAAATAATGATGATATTTTTTGAATTATATAAGTTAACATTAAAAATTAAAATATTGGTACAGAATCTAAAAAACTAAAAATCTAATCAAATTTACTACTCATCATTAAAATCTCTATAAAAAATATCTGATAATTAGATGTGAATATGTCTAATTATCATTCTTGACTGCCAAATGACATTTTATTTACATTTTTATTAGATCTTTGAAAAACCTGCCTTTTCAAAATATAATCAGTTCTTCATTTTGTCAATACAAATAAAAGGTTTTTTGAATAATTCAAATTGGACGTTTTGTTTTCTCACAAACTAAAATGGCATTTCTGGTCACATATCTCTTAAGCGGCTAAGCCTGCCTTTGCCAAAAACTAAGCAGCACGTCTCTTCATCAATAGGAATCGGGAGTTTTTTAAATCATTCAAATCGGTTAGTCAGTGTTCTCGAAATCGTTGATAACAGATTGTATCCGCACATATTTACACACGCTCATACACGTTTGCACACACACACACATCCATTTTTTTCTTAGATATACCAAAATGTTCAGAAACCTCTAAAACGTAAAAATATACATTTTTTTATTTTTTTGCAATTACTATAACATACTCTAGGAAAAATTACCAAAGTATATCCTTTACCCCCGGTCTCCTCTATAGAGTCATCGCCCGTTTTCAGTTGGCTTGTAATATACATAATATTACACGAATAATGGTTCCGTGATTATGCCCTCGGAGTTTTGGGTCTCCGGAGCGCGGTGGAGACTCTACTCCGGCGGCTCCGGGTGAATCCGGGTGACTCCGGCAACCTGCCTGCAACTTGTACGACCAAGTTGCTAATGTATTCTGCGAACAACGGAATTAGTTCGCCAATTGTAGGTGCGTTGTTATAATTATAATTGCGATCAAAATTATGGATAATCGTGTGTAGGCAATCGATTTAGGTGCATATTAAATATTTTATCTACAATAGCCAGTTATAAATTTATCCTTTCAATATAAAAAGATAGTGATTATTTTACGTATTTATCTTGATTATAAACCCATTTACTCTTGCAAGGAAATGTTCAATATTCATTACTGACATCTGTATTAAGGGGCACAACTAGTGTGAAATTTTCAAAATATCGAATTTTCAATTTTGCCATATTTCGATAGGTTATACCTTTAAAAATAACATACTAATACAAATCGATATCTTAAATAGTTTTTGAGTCATAGCCAGTTAAAGAGTATATATATAGTATATATTGTAACGATCGTTTAATCTTTAAACGCGTTTTTCTCGAAAACAAATGATCCGATCACTATCGATTTTTTTCACATGTTCTATATATAGTTCTCCATAAAATGAACTATCGATTTTTCGATCGGTTAAAAAATCGAATTTTGGCAATCTAAAAACAACAAAAATTTTGGGTAAAATTCGACTTTTTTTTAAAAAAACGCCGCTATTTTGTCCATTTTCGATTTTTTCTTCATCGTAGTTCATTTTACAGACAATATTATCTTGTTTAATTTTTTCTTTGAAATTTAATCCACGTAGAAGGCTGGAATCACTGCAGCAGTGAAGGGTCTTTTTTTGTCGCGCCGTTGGAGATCGACGATAACTTAAAAAATATTAAATTTTTTTCTTCAAAAATTTTACTATGTATTCTTAAAACATGTCTAAATATATTCCTAAAATTTTGAAATGATTGATAAAGTAGTTTTTTTAATATAAATTCCCAAACATCACCTTTGTTCAGGCTTTATAGTTACACTAGTATGTGTTACGGATTAGATGTATGATCCTACATTCCCTATGTAAATTTCCATTCCTTTTTTAAGGTAGAATTTTAATAATTTTTATGTGATATTTCAGATTTATATTAAATGTCGATCACTGTTTAGCATACGACCGTTAATTTACAGAACACATAAAAGTTAATAAAAACTACGAGGAGAGAACTCAAACAATTAATTAAATATTAAATATTTAATAGCAAATACTTTTATCTAATAATTCTCTAATTTTTCTTTAAATTATTTCATGAACTATCCTTATCATCTACTATACCTATAGATCTATTTTACACATATGTTTATATCCCTGTTTGTTTATATTTAATTACAACCGGAGCGTGAAACAAATCTGAACAGGATTATGCCCAAAACATATATCACTAGGAAAACAACATTATGCATACATGTTGATAATATATGGATATTTAATTAGTGCAACATATGTAAAACATTAGTATCAAGTAACAAACTTGTTGGGAAACTAGAGTAAAAACTTTTTTATAAAATCATAATAGTAATAGATAAAAAAATAAAAAATTTAGTATAAGTAATACTCAATATTTTTGTTAATTTAATAATATTTCTGTCATAAGAATGTATTTTTGATAATTAATTAATTTTACTATTTATTATTATTTATTCTAGTTGTTTTACAACAAATTGTACTCCAGATTTCTGATTACATAACGTAGTATCTAAAATTATTTAGTATAAATCAAAATAGATGAAAACACACATATCGCGCTGTTAGTTTATGACGATTAAAATTTATTACGGTGGAGTTTTGTTTTGCATACGTTTGCATAAATAGAAATTATTATATGCAAATAATTCTACACGAACAAACTGTTAGGAACTGTGTTATATCAGAAATATAAAATAAATATAATAAAAAATTTGTTACTTAAAATTCTACATATTGCTATATCAAATTTGTATTGTATCAAATTACACAGTTTTTAATATTTTAAATGAAGCCTGTGATGTCTCGTCTGTAATTTTTCCCTTTTCTTTCAAAAATAAATCATATTTAATTTAATTAAGCGAATTCTTTCGCCTTAGTATTCGAAATTATAAGAAATCTTTTCAGGCGTTTGAAATTGAGACGAGACTTTTGATAAAAGATGGAAAAGGGTTTTTGTTTACGGGAATTTTAATGAAATATATTTAATGGGATTGATATGATATTGAATATGATATGTCTGTCTCTTTTATCAAAAACTACGACAAATAAGCAAACGTTTTTATTTGAAAATTTTAAGAATTTATTTTTTTAAGTGGAAAAATGGAATTGGATGAAAATTTAAAGAAAATTTTGCTAAATTTATTTATAATAAATGTAAAAGTTGTTGGTAAATTTAATATATTTCTACACTATTTTGTTGGAATGATTTTTTCAAATTAAAAATTTTCAGAAGTTCAAATGCGTTTCAAAGTTCAATCAAGGTTATTTTAAGAATACAATAAATTTTCAAAAATACTTAAATTTTATTACAAAAATATTTTCATATTATTGACTATTAATTTCTATTATAAATCTAATTTACAAATGGTAGATAATTTGATTTTGTAAAAAAATATTTCAAATTTCAAGAGTTAGAATTTGCTTTGAAGAATTTTGCTGAAAACTGGCCTTGAAATAACATGTCGTTTTCAAATGCAATTTTAGAGTATACAGACTTGTTGTAGGTTTTTATAATATTAAAAGAAATTGTGATAATTCAATATTGTAAAAGTAATCTGAACATTTAATTGTAATTGTAATTAATTTCATTTAATGTTTTTGAACAATTTAAAAAGTTATTGAATAAAACAGCATAATTGCTTAAAACGGAGTATGGAAAATTATGTCATTTTCACATGCAATTTTAAAGTATACAGACTTATTATAAAACATTATATTATTAGAGCAATTTGTAGGTAATTTAATACTAAAAAAGTTGTCTAAGCACTTTACTTAATGTCATTGAACCAAGTGATTAAAGATTTAGTACAGAAACTACATTTTTACACTGAAATGTACATACAAAATTATGTAACTACTAAAAAGAGTACACAAAAAATTAATATGTACAATTTTAGAGTACACCGACTTGCTGTAGGTTAAGTAATATTAAAAAAAATTGTAGATAATTTAATTTTACAAAAGTATAGTCTGAACACCTCACTTAATATTGTCGAACAATTTCAAAAGTTATTAAAGATTTAGTACAAAAACTACATTTTTTGTATTGGACGGTATATAAAAAAATACGTCACCACTAAAAACAGTACATAAAAAGTTATGTAATTATAAAATGCAATTTTATAGTATACAGACTTAGTACAGGTTATTATAATATTAGAAAAAAATGTAGATAATTTAATTTTATAAAAGTTGTCTGAACCTTTCACTTGATGTTGTTGAACAATTTTAAAAGTTATTGAAGATTTAGTAAAAAAAATACACTTACTCCTTGCAAGTTCCAGTTTGACGCACTTAAAATTTCTTAAAATACGAAATTATTTAAATTATAGTACAAAATTCATATATAAAAAAAAAACAAAATTAATACAAACCGTACACAATTAATAAAAAGCTTGATAAATATAATTTACAAAAAAATATTTCAAACAAAATTTAATTTTACAATAATGTTATAAACAAAATTTATTATCAATGCCGAACTAAATGCAAATATTTTTTTAAAAATTCATTCATATTAAATATAAATCTCTTTCCTCGTCTGTGACTTCTAGGAGACGTCTAAAACGAGATGTCTTGGAGAAAGAAAGATATCTTTTCCATATTGACACATTCTTTCTACTTTTCTTTCTATTTCTCGACTCTTGTCGTCTGCAAAGAATAATTTATATTAAATCAAGCTGAACGGAATTTAATTTTAAATCTTTTTAAGAACAAACACAGACACGGATTTTCGTAAAAAAAATCATACTCGTATATATTTATTACAACTTAATTATTCAATCGAATTATAAATCGATTTGTCAACTCGTATCTGCATAATTCGATTATCATGATTATAATAATAACTCTTGATTTATTTGGCAAACATTTTGCATTTTCGCGATTGAAACGAAACTGAAATGTTATTTTGTGCAAAATTAATGTTATGCATATTGTTAACAAACGACATCATTACACCGATTACGATATCGAGGATGTAATATTGACATGAATTATTCCATTTGCCAGTTATCTAGTAGAGTTATTTGATAAAATAGCAATTTGATAAATTATACAGTCTATGGTAAAGTATTGAGTTAAATTCAATTCGAAAGTTTTATAGGCAAAGCAATTTTTCAAGTTATTTTTAATCAGAGGTTAGATTTTAAGGGAGGTATTTTTTTATTAAATTTTCTATAACTCTTGAAAACTTTTAGTACATAAAATTATCTAAAATTTTTTAGAATATTATAAGAGCATACAACAATTCGGTATACCCTGAAATTAACATAATATTTGATGCTCCGGTTTTTGCTGATATACACTTTTTTCACTATATCTTATATAACTTTTAAATTTGTTCAACAATATTAAATAAAGTGTAAAGACAAATTTTACAATATAAAATTATCTACGATTTCTTCTAATATTATAATAACCTACAGCGACTCTTTATACTCCAAAAAGCCACATAAATATTAATGTTCATCATTTTTTACATATAAAATTAGAGCTCGATATTCTGCAGAAATGCTAAAACTCAAAAACAACTGAACCGATTTGGCCACTTTTAGTCTTGAAATATTTGTGCTAATCCGGAGTTTGTGGGAAAGGTAAAAAATTTATTCAAAATCGCATAGAAACTGTACATTTTTATTTTGAATAATATATATAAAAATGGAGCTCGATATTATGTTAGGTTTGCTATAATTCAAAAATGACTGAACCGATTTGGCCACAATTAGTCTTGAAATATTTGTGCTAATGCAGAGATTGTGGGAAAAATGAGATTTTTTTTCAAAACCGCATAGAAACTTTACATTTTTAATTTAAATCTTATATTAAAAAATGAAGCTTGATATTATGTTAGGTATCCTAAAACTCAAAAACGGCTGAACCGATTTGGCCACTTTTAGTATTGAATTATTGGTGCTAATCCAGAGATTGTGGGTAATGTGAAAAATTATTGTAAAACCGCATAAAAACTGTACATTTTTATTTTAAATCCTATATATGAAAATGGAGTTCGATGTTATGTTAGATTTGATAAAAGTCGTAAACGGCTGAACCGATTTGGCCACTTTTTTAGTATTGAAATAGTGTTACTAATTTAGAGATTCTGCATAAGGTGATATTTTTTCAAAACAACGTAAAAACTGCTCATTTTTAATTTAAATATTATATATAAAAATGGAGCTCGATATTATGTTAAGTATGCCAAAATTCGAAAACGACTGAACTGATTTGGCCACTTTAGTCTTGAAATATTTCTGCTAATCCAAAAATTGTGGGAAAGGCAAAAAAAATATTTCAAAACCATGTTGAAACTTTAAATTTCAAATGAATATTTTTGTAGAAGCGTAATTTAAAATGAAACAAATGCCGGCGGCTTATATGTCAAATGTCAAATGGTTTTGACAGATTATGTTTAATTAAATTCAATAGGGTATTTTAGATTAATATTATCTTCTTATATAAAAAATAGACTGCGATATTATGTTAGATACGCTAAAACTCAAAAACGACTGAACCGATTAGTCTTAAAATATTTGTGCTAGTCCAGAGACTGTGGGAAAGGTGAGTAATTATTTAAAAATCTCGTAGAAACTGTACATTTTTATTTTAAATCCTATATATAAAAATGGAGCTCGATATTATGTTAGATTTGCTAAAACTGAAAAACGATTGAACCGATTTGGCCACTTTTAGTTTTGAAATATTTGTGCTAATCCAGAAGTGGTGGAAAATGCGAGAAATTATTTCAAAACCTTGTAGAAACTTTACATTTTAATTTTATTTTGTAGAAGCGTAATTTAAGATGAAACAAATGCCGGCGCCTCATACGTCAAATGTCAAATGGTTTTGCAAGATGAATATTACCCAATTAAGATCGTATTGAGCATCAGAAAACTTTAAAAAAAATGCCAGGATTATATATTTATAACGTTCACCCTCAGTACATCTAATACAATCCAATTTGAAACGGACACATCTATTTCTAGCATCTGCCTATCTACAGATACGGCCAAGATTCCTCCACCCCCGGTAGAGTACTAGTTGTATTTATTTATGTGTTCGAGCTCTAGCTCTCCTTAGGCTGCTCAAAGTATATGACTTGAATACAATACAATAGTCGAAGGAAAGAGAATCGAACAGAAGTTTTATGGGCGATATTTCTATCGGCTGATTGAGGATTCAGGAAGCGACTCGCGTTCGGAAAATAACTCATTCCGAAAAACACAAGCGCGTTCTCCGTTCGGAAGTCGGAAGTAACCGACCGAATGGGTAAAAGACCGGTGGAGCAACCGGAATCAGGAACCAGGAACTAAAGGAACTAAAGGAACTGTTATGGGTGGTAAAAGAATCGCAAATACAGATTTTATTGTTTTTGTGGATGCAAATATTAGTAAAAGTTATTGTAGAAAAAATCATTTCAGCAATGAATTGATATTTTGTGATCTATTTAATTTAACTTCATACTTCACCATAGTCTGTATAATTTATCAAATTGCTATTTGTCAAATAACTCTACTAGATAACTAGCAAATTTAATAATTCATGTCAATATTACATCCTCGATATAGTAATCGGTAAATATTTCGAGACTAAACAAGTGACCAAATCGGTGCAGCCGTTTTCGAGTTTTAGCGAATCTGACATTATATCGAGCTCAATTTTTATATATGAGATTGAAATTAAAAATGTAAAGTTTCTACGCGGTTTTGAAATAATATCTCAACTTTCTCACAATCTCTCATTATTAGCACAAATATTTCAAAACCAAAAGTGGCCAAATCGGTTTAGCCGTTTTTGAGTTTTAGCAAGTCTATCATAAAATCGAGCTTCATTTTTAAATATAAAATTTTAATTAAAAATCTGAAATTTCTACGTCGTTTTGCAATAATTTCTCATATTTCTCACAATCACTAGATTTGCACGAATATATCAAGACTGAAAGTGGCCAAATCGGTTCAGTGGTTTTCTAGTTTTAGCGCACCTAACATAATATCGTTCTTCATTTTTGTATAAAAGATATGATAAACGCCAATATTCATTTAATTTAAACTTTATCGAGTTGCTATAGATTATAATAATATTCAAACAAATTGCAGATTGACTCTTACTTAAAAAAAACTATTTATGTTTATCAAGGGTTGTTACCCCTAAAAATTTTTCTTAAGTTTTGAAACCAGTTGTCTTTGTGTTGAATTTGTATGATTCGAAATTGAACTAGCTGTAAGTGGAATTCTGTCTTAAGGCATTAAGGCATCGTGCCTTAAGGCAAATTGCTGGAACTTCCCGTACCAAAAATTTTTTTTTTTTTTTAAAAACGATTAACATTTTTGAAAAAAAAAATTACTTTGAAAAATAAGATTTTTGAGAACTATAAATTGGACAAAAAATTACTTTTTTTTGAAAAAAAATTTCTTAAAAAAAAATTTTTTTTTAATTTTTTTTTTTGTTTTTTTTTTGAAAAAAAAATTTTTCTTTATTTTCACATATTGTGGAAGATCTGAACTTTTTTCAAAGCAATTGTACTGCTTTAACTGCATAGAGACAAAATATAAAGCGCGTAAGCGCCGCGTCGCTGTCTAACGGGTAAACATTGGTACGGAACTTATAGGAATGTAACAAAATTCATAGTTATTGTTAAAATCTCTATAAAATATCTGATAATTTGATGTGCATATGTCTAATGATCATTTTTGACCGCCAAATGGCTCATTTTTTACTTTTGCCTCCATATCTCCGAAACCGCTAGACCTACCTTTATGAAAATCTTATCGATTCTTCATCTTGTCAATACAAGTGAAACGTTTTTGAATTATTCAAATCGGACGCTCCGTTCTCTTAAAAACTGAGTTACCGTTTTCGGCACTTTTTGCCCCGTATCTTCGGAACGGCTAGACCTGCCTTTGCCAAAAACTAATCAGCACGTCTCCTTATCAATACGAATCGAATGTTTTTTGAATTATTCAAATCGGTTGATCCGTGTTCCCGAAATCGTCGACGAAAATTTGTATCCGCACATACATACACACACGTACATACATACACACACACATACACACACATACACACACACATACACACACACACACACACACACATACATCCATTTTTTCTAAGGTATGCCAAAATGTTCAGAAACCTCTGAAACGTAAAGATATATAAAAATTTTCATTTTCGATTTTTTTGCGATTACTATAACTTGCCCTACGGGAAGTTAAAAATTCATAGAGTTCTTTTAACTTTAAAAAACTAGTTATTTTTATCAACGGTTGTTCATCACTTACCCTTTTTTAAATTTTGGTATATTTTTTTTTTAATTTTAATTTTCATAATTGCACACAACTCTAAATTTTCAAAATTTCAAAAATATTAGTTTCATATTAGCCATTTTAGTATCCAAATATTTTTATACCACTTTTTCAATCAGTCAGAAAGTGTTTTTTACTGAATTTTAATTTATGTTTTCCTGGCCTTATGATTAAGCATGAATTTACCCTGAAAAAAAAACAATTTGTTTTTATGAAGTGTAGTCAATCCCTTTCATTTTCCCATTGTACGAATAGTTCCCGATGCGCGCAAACAGTGCATTGTTTATAAATGGTTTGCATAAAGAGCAATTTAAGGAAAAAATGAAGAGATTGAATATTAAAAACGGAAGATACGACAGTTTTTGATATTCTAACACCAAAAAGTACTCTACCAAGAAGCGAACTTTGAACAAACGCTAAAATGGACACTATTAACATTGGTAAAAGGAAACTACCGACAAAATTTTTTTTAAACAAAATACTAAAAA
>NW_020537324.1:75191063-75261403 GCF_003426905.1 Ctenocephalides felis | reverse complement strand
TCATCTTCTTTTTTTTTTTCTTTTTTCAATCTTCATTTTTATTTGGGTTATTTTCTTCACTATTGTATTTCGTTTTACTCTTTTCTCGTCCTTTCTCCTTTCCTTGTATTCTTCTGCATTTATTCTTTTTTGTCTTCCTTCAATTCTTAACGTCGTGTGCTTAGGTTTTCTAATTTTCAATATATTTTCTTCATTAATTTCTACTTCTTTTTCTTTAATATGATTTAACATTTCAAACTTGTTATTATTAAATCTTTTTAATTGATTATCTGATTGTTTAATTAATGAAGAAATACATTTTGATAATCTCTGTTATAAAATTTCTGTACTATATCTGCATATGTTCTCTTACGCAATATTTGCTTAGCTTCACTTATAGAAATATTCTGATATGCTTCAACTCCTTTAATTTTTTATTATATAATACGTTTGACAATTTCTATCATTCGCTTGATGATTATTTCGGCATAAAGCACATATTTCTATTTGGCTCACACATTCTTTTACATCATGTTCATCCGAACATTTTCTACATCTTTGCCTGCCCTGGCACTGAAGACGAATATGGCCGAACCTCCAGCATTTGTGGCACTGTATAACATTTTCATAAAAGGTTGAAACCTCGCAAGCTACTGAATGAATAAATACATTTTCTGGAAGATAACTGCCCCTGAACCAAATCTTCACTCTTTGTGTTTTATAGCTGCTATTATATGCCTTTTTATTTTTAATACACTTCACTTTAATAATTTCAACATCCGTTTTAATGCAACTCATGATTTCATCTTCTTCAATCTCTGGGTCTACATTAAATATAATACCTATTCTCGTAGTTTTATGCTTCGGAATATAAGTTTTAATATTATACTCGTCCAGTAATTTCTGTTTTACCACTGTATTAGCACTCTTCCAATCATTAAAACATATTTTTATTTATTTATACCTATAGCTGCAACATTACTTATCTATTACTAACACTTGACACTTTTGTATGTAAAATTCTTCCTAACGCCATTGGATGTAGTCTACCCAAATTTTTATCTTTTGATTCTGCATATATAACAAATGGACCTTCGTTCCTTTCATCATAATAGAAAAACTCCTCTTCATAGGTTTTTTTATTTAAATTACTATCCATTTCTTCATTTACTTCACTTGCCCAATCGATATTTACATCATTTTCATTAATTCCATCATTATTAGTTTTCTCTAAACGTGTTTTGTTAACTTGTACTTCAATTTCACCTTTTTCACCTTTTTTCCTTATCACTTTAACTTTTCGCGATTCTTATCAAATATTTTATTACTTAACAATCTTCTTTTCTTTCTAAAATCTATTACTCCCTTTTTAATACTTTTCTTATTACTTTTTTTATATTCACAATTTTTAACTAAATTAATTTCACTAACTTTTGTTTCATTAATATTATTATCCAAATCATTTATTTCATAATCACTAATGTCATCCATTTCGTATTCAAACTCTTCTATTGACGTAATTCTGTTATCAACTGGATTCAATTCACAATCCTCAAAATCATGATGACCACTGTCATCGTCGTCACTTTCCTGGCCGTACTGGCCAGATTCCATTGTTCACTTACTGACTCACTCGCTCTTATCAGATTATGTAAATTTATTTACCGATGTGTATCGCACGAATGCTCGATGCAGACTGTATAAAAATATTAATTTACTAAATCAAATTTAAGTGTAGATTAAATTAAAATCTGTATTTTCAAATTAATTTTGCATTTCTATTTTATAATATCAGGGGCTAAATTATAAACGTATTTTAATTTAAATTAATTTATTTATAACAAGAAAATATTGTAATCTTATACCTGTTTTATGTATCCTTGCAGTTTTTACATTAATTATTCAAAAAATAAAAAATAAAATTATGTAAAATAAAAGTAAAATTTTGATGATCAAATTATATAATATAGTGAATTTAAAAAGAAAAATTATTGGCAATTAAAATAAAGATATAAACGTATTTATCAGAATCAAAAATATATTAATGTTAATTAAAGTTAATAAAAGTTACAAGATACAAAAAAAAAAATTATAAGATTATTTCGGTATGCATTTAATTTTTTTTTCTATCTTTATAAATTTAATTATAAATTCAACATAAAGTATAGATACCTCTAAGCAATTGTGGTTTTAAAAAAAATTTTCTTTACTAGAAAATTCTTACTTTCATATAGAAAACAGTATTAAATTTTCTAACATATATAAGTACCCCCCGCTAAGTATTGCCACAAAATTTTAATTATCAATTATTTATTATTATAAAACAAAATTATACATATTTATACTTATTTAATTGAGAAAACACAAGCCAGACATTGTGTATTTTATTTTACTAAGCGTTTTGGAGATCTAAACAAAAATATATATTTGAAGTGGCTCTTACTTGCATTGTGCAAGCAATTATACAAATTTATTGCAAAGGATTAAATATATATATATATATATATTATACACAAAATATATAACAAATATCTACAAACACTCTAAATTCAGCACTTCTTCACATAAGTGAAAATTTATGTACAAATTGTTTAAAAAAAAAAGTCAAGAACTCATTTGTATATTTTTATATGATCCATCTACATCTTTACTTTCTATTCCAATGTCCTCTAACAATTTATATATCAACTTATCCTCTCCACCGCATTAAATTACGAATTCAGGCCAAATTTCTGTGTATTTCGTTTGCAAAAGACGACAATGTTCTTCCTTCTAGATTTATGGTCTGCAAGTTTGAGCGATCAATTAATTACATAGCAATTAAACATTATTTACGAGAAGGGCCTTTCGTAAAATCGTAAAATCTCCGAAAGGAGGAACAATATCGCCTTCGTTATAAGTTTTGCGAAGACATGGGATCGAAATTGGACGGTGGAGGCGTCTTTTTGGTTTTCGATTGATTTTGTAATGGAAGATCTGGGGTAAAATAATAATAATAATAATATATACATAAATATCCAGTTTCTGTTAAACTGAAGAAAAAAGAGTGCCCTGAACAAATTTTTGAGTTATTTGCACAAATGTAAAAGTGTCCCGAACCCATATATTGTTAACATTTAAAATTTATTAGGGCGTTGTTCAAACTATCTAAAATTTTTCTATCAAAGTGTATAAGACTGTTCATGTAGAACATTAGTATATTTTATCTAGTTTCTGCTAAGCTAACAAAAAAAGAATGCCCTGAACAAAATTCTTGAGTTATTTGCAAAAATGTAAAAAGTGTCCAGAACCCATATATTGTTAATATGCAAAATTTATTAGGGCGTGTTCAAATTGTTCCAAATTTTTGTATCAAAGTGTATAAGACAGTTTATATCGAATTTTAGTAAATTTTATCTAGTTTCTGCAAAGCTAACAAAATAGTAGTGTCCCGGACAAAATTTTTGAGTTAAAAAAGTATTCCGAATTCATATTATATTTTGAATAAGGCTATGACAAAAATCTCATTCGATATTCAAAACACTGAAATTTAAAAAAATCCAAATAATTTCAACAATTATGATTTTAACCAAACAAAAATGTAAAATGCCAGTTGTAAATGTTTCTGCAAACAAAAAAATTGATTTCTGATATAATTTTTAAAATAAAAGTATAAAAAATCAAATTTTAAAATATTTTTTTTATTTTTTACTCGAGCTCTCGTTCTGTTCTAAGAAAATTCTTTAACGAGTTATTGGAAAATTGAAGTGGCAAAGAAAAGGTGAGCTCTTAAATAATTTCCACTTTAATAATACACAATTAATTTTATAAGAGGGCAGAAGGTATTAAATATTAAATCTGTTTTGAAGGAGAAGGATTGAAAAATATTTTTATAATTAATATTGAACAACAAACAAAAATGTGGCGCTCTCAAAATATGGACTTGGCTTTGGACATAACACCAATAAATAAATATATATATATATATATATATATATATATATATACTATATTTTCCATTTAATTATAAAATTCAACCCATATTTTATTTAAATATCTCTTGTAAATTTGTCGGTCTAGTGAACCCGTCCTGTAAACAATACTGACTCGTTAGAAACATTTTTAATCAGATTCACCATTGTTTTGAATTCGGTCAAAAGTTTTGCTAATGTTGAGACAGGAAAATTTAGAGGAAACTCGGGTATTGGGTAAAATGCACACATTTAAAAAGAATGCTATCAATCGATACGGAATTCAAGAAAAATAAGAAGTATAGGAAGGAAGTATCCTTCATTTTGATTTAACAATAATTAAAGGAATTTTTAAAGTTACGCCTGTAATTTGTGTGATTTGAAACAAAAAACTAGATGAGTATAGGATTTGTAGTAAATTGCTGGAACTTTCTGTACCGTAATAAAAATACGAGAGACAAAAATAATTAGAAATCAATCATTTTATTAATTATTATTAACAAGGGTTTTAAATTTTTGAATATAATTATTTTAAATACTATGAACTGTATTATTCTTTGCTTAAGTATGTTTACAAGACTTGTGAACATATATAAACAGAGCTCAGTTTGGAATGGATGAATACGATCAAGAACCTTATCTCATATTTCTGAAAACTTTATTCACAACAAATCAAACAAAGTAGATTGATTTTGTCCAAATAGGATTGTAAACTTCAAATAATTTTTTACAGTATATATACAAAACTTTGTATATTTTCGAAAACTTCAATAAAAACTGATTTTCATTATTTTTTAATAATAGATAATTTTAAAAGTAATTTAGATTTTTTTTTATAAATTTAAAAAAATTAAAATTTAAAAATTAATATTTTTTTTAAAAATCTGTTTTTTTTCTTTTGCATTTGTTAGTTAAACTTTGAACACTCTATATTTTAAAATTTACAATTTTTTTAAAATGTCCGAAGAATTGCTCAAATGTAAAAAAAAATCGACTTTTTTGGAATTTTGAACTTTTTTTCAAAACTTTTCCTTGTTGGGCTTATATATAAACATATATAAACAGAATCCTATCGAGCTCAGTTTGGAATGGGTGAATCCATTCAAGGACCTTATCTCATATTTCTAAGAATTTTATTTACAATAAATCTAATGAAATAGTTTAATTTTGTCCAAACTGAATTGTAAACATAAAATTATTTAGTTCAGTTATATTTTGAAATTTAACCAAACTCTGTATATTTTAAAATTTTTAATGAAAACTAATTTTCGAAACATGTAATGATAAAAATTGTTCAGAAAGCTGTGGAAATTTTGAAAACCTTTTTTTATATCAATTTTTTTCAATTACAAAAAATTGACAAATTTGAAAATTTATTATAGCTCTTCAAAAAAAAAAATGGATTTTTTTTAGGAACATTGAACTTTATTAAACATTAATTTTATAAATTTTAAATTTGCATTTTTTTTTTAAATTTCTTAATCTGAATTTTTTAATTTTCATTAATAACAAAAATTTAAATCTGTAAATTTGAAAAACGTTTTATTTTTAATTTTAATTTTATTTTTGTTTATGGTAAAATTGACTTTTGTTGATTTTGTTAAAGTTTATAATATAATTTTATTTAAAATTTGATTTTTTTTTTTTTTTAATTTTTTACAAATTTAGAATTTTTTTAAACTTTGATTACTTGTTTTTTTAAATTTTCGAATTCTTTGAAATGTCTAAAAAATTGCCTAATTTTTAAATTTTGAACGCCCTGCTTTTCACAAAAACTAATCATTTACTTAACGTAAAAATGCCTTTTTAATCATTCAAATCGGTTGATCTGCTCTCTCACAAACTAGTAGACCGTTTTTTACACAGTTTATTCTATTTTTGGAAAATTTTTACTTTTTTTCAAAATTTTGCCTTGCTTTCAAAATTCTGCCATTAACAAAAATTAATTATTTTTTCACACCAGCGCAAATAATGCTTATTGAATCGTTCTAATCGGTTGATCCGTTCTTTCACAAACTGTTTGACCATTTTTGCACCATTTTTGCCGAGCTTTTTTTAAAGTTGAACATTTTTTTCAAAATTTTGTCTAGCTGTGCTTGTCTTGCACAAAAACTATTTTTTTTTAAACCGCCAACGCAAAAAATGCTTTTTGAATCATTCTAATCGATGATCTGTTTTCTCACAAACTGTATGACCATTTTTTGACCATATTGCCGATTTTTTTGAAAATTTAACTATTTTTTCAAAATTTTGCCTTTGCTGGGCTTGTCCTTCAGAATAACTAATCATTTTTTCACACCGCCAATGCAAAAAAATGCTTTTTGAATAATTCTAATCGGATGATCTGATTTTTCACAAACTGTATAATCATTTTTGACACCATTTTTGCCGATTTTGTTAAAAATAGATTTTTTTGTCAAAATTTTGCCTTGCTGGGCTTGCTCTTCAGAATAACTAGTCATTTGTGCACACCGCTAAAGCAAAAAAAGCTTTTTGAATCATTCTAATCGGATGATCCGTTCTCTCAAAAACTGTTTGACTATTTTTTGGCACCAGAAACACAAACCGAAAGTTTTTTGTCGAAAATAATGATGATATTTTTTGAATTATATAAGTTAACATTAAAAATTAAAATATTGGTACAGAATCTAAAAAACTAAAAATCTAATCAAATTTACTACTCATCATTAAAATCTCTATAAAAAATATCTGATAATTAGATGTGAATATGTCTAATTATCATTCTTGACTGCCAAATGACATTTTATTTACATTTTTATTAGATCTTTGAAAAACCTGCCTTTTCAAAAATATAATCAGTTCTTCATTTTGTCAATACAAATAAAAGGTTTTTTGAATAATTCAAATTGGACGTTTTGTTTTCTCACAAACTAAAATGGCATTTCTGGTCACATATCTCTTAAGCGGCTAAGCCTGCCTTTGCCAAAAACTAAGCAGCACGTCTCTTCATCAATAGGAATCGGGAGTTTTTTAAATCATTCAAATCGGTTAGTCAGTGTTCTCGAAATCGTTGATAACAGATTGTATCCGCACATATTTACACACGCTCATACACGTTTGCACACACACACACATCCATTTTTTTCTTAGATATACCAAAATGTTCAGAAACCTCTAAAACGTAAAAATATACATTTTTTTATTTTTTTGCAATTACTATAACATACTCTAGGAAAAATTACCAAAGTATATCCTTTACCCCCGGTCTCCTCTATAGAGTCATCGCCCGTTTTCAGTTGGCTTGTAATATACATAATATTACACGAATAATGGTTCCGTGATTATGCCCTCGGAGTTTTGGGTCTCCGGAGCGCGGTGGAGACTCTACTCCGGCGGCTCCGGGTGAATCCGGGTGACTCCGGCAACCTGCCTGCAACTTGTACGACCAAGTTGCTAATGTATTCTGCGAACAACGGAATTAGTTCGCCAATTGTAGGTGCGTTGTTATAATTATAATTGCGATCAAAATTATGGATAATCGTATGTAGGCAATCGATTTAGGTGCATATTAAATATTTTATCTACAATAGCCAGTTATAAATTTATCCTTTCAATATAAAAAGATAGTGATTATTTTACGTATTTATCTTGATTATAAACCCATTTACTCTACTCCGGCGGCTCCGGGAAATGCAAGGAAATGTTCAATATTCATTACTGACATCTGTATTAAGGGGCACAACTAGTGTGAAATTTTCAAAATATCGAATTTTCAATTTTGCCATATTTCGATAGGTTATACCTTTAAAAATAACATACTAATACAAATCGATATCTTAAATAGTTTTTGAGTCATAGCCAGTTAAAGAGTATATATATAGTATATAGTGTAACGATCGTTTAATCTTTAAACGCGTTTTTCTCGAAACAGCATTTTTCGAATTTGTTGCAGCGATTACTCAAAAACAAATGATCCGATCACTATCGATTTTTTTCACATGTTCTATATATAGTTCTCCATAAAATGAACTATCGATTTTTCGATCGGTTAAAAAATCGAATTTTGGCAATCTAAAAACAACAAAAATTTTGGGTAAAATTCGACTTTTTTTAAAAAAAACGCCGCTATTTTGTCAATTTTCGATTTTTTCTTTATCGTAGTTCATTTTACAGACAATATTATCTTGTTTAATTTTTTCTTTGAAATTTAATCCACGTAGAAGGCTGGAATCACTGCAGCAGTGAAGGGTCTTTTTTTGTCGCGCCGTTGGAGATCGACGATAACTTAAAAAATATTAAATTTTTTTCTTCAAAAATTTTACTATGTATTCTTAAAACATGTCTAAATATATTCCTAAAATTTTGAAATGATTGATAAAGTAGTTTTTTTAATATAAATTCCCAAACATCACCTTTGTTCAGGCTTTATAGTTACACTAGTATGTGTTACGGATTAGATGTATGATCCTACATTCCCTATGTAAATTTCCATTCCTATTTTAAGGTAGAATTTTAATAATTTTTATGTGATATTTCAGATTTATATTAAATGTCGATCACTGTTTAGCATACGACCGTTAATTTACAGAACACATAAAAGTTAATTAAAAACTACGAGGAGAGAACTCAAACAATTAATTAAATATTAAATATTTAATAGCAAATACTTTTATCTAATAATTCTCTAATTTTTCTTTAAATTATTTCATGAACTATCCTTATCATCTACTATACCTATAGATCTATTTTACACATATGTTTATATCCCTGTTTGTTTATATTTAATTACAACCGGAGCGTGAAACAAATCTGAACAGGATTATGCCCAAAACATATATCACTAGGAAAACAACATTATGCATACATGTTGATAATATATGGATATTTAATTAGTGCAACATATGTAAAACATTAGTATCAAGTAACAAACTTGTTGGGAAACTAGAGTAAAAACTTTTTTATAAAATCATAATAGTAATAGATAAAAAAATAAAAAATTTAGTATAAGTAATACTCAATATTTTTGTTAATTTAATAATATTTCTGTCATAAGAATGTATTTTTGATAATTAATTAATTTTACTATTTATTATTATTTATTCTAGTTGTTTTACAACAAATTGTACTCCAGCTTTCTGATTACATAACCTAGTATCTAAAATTATTTAGTATAAATCAAAATAGATGAAAACACACATATCGCGCTGTTAGTTTATGACGATTAAAATTTATTACGGTGGAGTTTTGTTTTGCATACGTTTGCATAAATAGAAATTATTATATGCAAATAATTCTACACGAACAATCCGTTAGAAACTATGTTATATCAGAAATATTAAATAAATTAAAATTCTTTTTAATATTTTAATGAAGCCTGTGATGTCTCGTCTGTATTTTTCCCTTTTCTTTCAAAAATAAATCATATTTAATTTAATTAAGCGAATTCTTTCGCCTTAGTATTCGAAATTATAAGAAATCTTTTCAGGCGTTTGAAATTGAGACGAGACTTTTGAGAAAAGATGGAAAAGGGTTTTTGTTTACGGGAATTTTAATGAAATATATTTAATGGGATTGATATGATATTGAATATGATATGATTGTCTCTTTTATCAGGGAGTGTTACGATAGACTAAGAATGTTTTTTATTTAAAAATTTAAAGAATTTATTTTTTAACTAAAAAAATGAAAATTGATTAAAATTTAAAGAAAATTTTGCTAAATTGATTTTTAATGAATATCATAATTGTTGGTGACAATTAAATACAAAATTTTTTTTGAGAATTTTATGTGCATATTCAAGGTCAATCAAGATCATTTTGGGAACACAATAAATTTTTAAAAAATTTTAAATTTCATTACAAAAATATTTTTATACTTTCAACTATTAATTTCTATAACACACTTAATTTACCATTTCATAATAAATAATAAAACAGCAATATTGCTAAATTAAATATTGTGTCATTTTCAAATGCAATTTTAGAATATACCGACTAGCTGCAGGTTGTTAGAATGTTAACAAAAATTGTAGATGATTTAATTTAACAAAAGTTGTCTGAACACCTCACTTAATATTGTCGAACAATTTCAAAAGTTATTAAAGATTTAGTACAAAAACTACATTTTTGTACTAAACGGCATATACAAAATTACGTCACTACTAAAAACAGTACATAAAAAATTATGTCATTTTCAAATGCAATTTTTAAGTACACCGACTTGTTGAAGGTTATTATAATATTAGGACAAAATGTAGATCATTTAATATTTTAAAAGTTGTCTGAATACTTCATTTATTGTTGTTGATCAATTTCAAGAGTTATTGAAGATTTACGAATAAAACAGTATTATTGCTAAAAACAGAGCATAATGAATTATGTAGATTTCAAAGGCAATTTTAAAGTATACGGAATTGCTGTAGGTTAGTATAATATTAGGAAAAATTGTAGATAATTTTATAGTATAAAAGTTATCTAAACACTTTATTTGACGTTGTCGAACAATTTTAAGAGTTATTAAGGATTTAGTACAACAACTAGATTTCTGTACTAAACGGTACATAAAAATTCACATCTCTTATAAAAAGAGTACAAAATATTTTTTAAATGTAATTTCAAAGTCTACAGACTTGCTGTAGGTTATAGTAATGTTTACAAAAAAATGTTGAAAATTTAATATTGTAAAAGTTGTCTGAACATGTCACTTGGTGTTCTTGAAAAATTTCAAGAGTTATTAAAGATTTAGTAAAAAAATTACACTTGCTCCTTTTATAAGTTCAAGTTCCAGTTTGACTCATTTGAAAAAATACAAAAAATATTTAAAAAAATATATAAAACTCAATATAAAAATCACACACACTTAATAGTCAGCTTAATGAATATAATTTATAAAAAAATATTAATAACAAAAAAAATATTTTGCAATAATGTTATAAACCAATTTATTACCAATAAATTTGATCTAAATGCAAATATTTTTTTAAAAAATTCATTCCTATTAAATATAAATCTCTTTCCTTGTCTCTGACTTCTAGGAGACGTCTAAAACGAGATGTCTTGGAGAAAGAAAGATATCTTTTCCATATTGACACATTCTTTCTACTTTTCTTTCTATTTCTCGACTCTTGTCGTCTGCAAAGAATAATTTATATTAAATCAAGCTGAACGGAATTTAATTTTAAATCTCTTTAAGAACAAACACAGACACGGATTTTCGTGAAAAAAATCATATCCGTATATATTTATTACAACTAAATTATTCAATCGAATTATAAATCGATTTGTCAACTTGTATCTGCATAATTCGATTATCCTGATTATAATAATAACTCTTGATTTATTTGGCAAACATTTTTGCATTTGCACGATTGAAACGAAACTGAAATGTTATTTTGTGCAAAATTAATGTTATGCATATTGTTAACAAACGACATCATTACACCGATTACGATATCGAGGATGTAATATTGACATGAATTATTCCATTTGCCAGTTATCTAGTAGATTTATTTGATAAAATAGCAATTTGATAAATTATACAGACTATGGTAAAGTATTGAGTTAAATTAATTTCGAAAGTTACATATGCAAAGCTATTTTTTAAATTATTTATAATCAGAAATTAGTTGTGTAAGTAAATGTTGTTTTTTACTAAATTCATAATAACTCTTGAATTTGTTCCACAACCTCAAGAGAAGTGTTAGGAAAACTTTTAGTACATGAAATTACCTACATTTTTTTAGAATATTATAAGAGCCTACAATAATTCGGTATACTCTAAAATCACATTAGAAAACGGCATAATATTTGATGCTTTGATTTATTTAAAATGCTCTTTTTTCACTAAATCTTTAATAACTTTTAAATTTGTCCATCAACAATACATGATGTATATAGAAAAAATTTACAATATGAAAATTATCTACGATTTCTTCTAATATTATAATAACCTACAGCAACTGGAAATACTTTAAAAAGCCACATGAACATGGACGTTTATAATTTTTTACATATAAAAATAGAGCTCGATATTCTATAGAAATGCTAAAACTAAAAAAAACGACTGAACCGATTTGGCCACATTTAGTCTTAAAATATTTGTGCTAGTCCAGAGATTGTGGGAAAGGTGAGAAATTATTTAGAAATCTCGTAGAAACTGTACATTTTTATTTTAAATTCTATATATAAAAATGGAGCTCGATATTATGTTAGATTTGCTAAAACTGAAAAACGATTGAACCGATTTGGCCACTTTTAGTCTTGAAATATTTGTGCTAATCTATAGATTGTGTAAAAAAATATTTCTAAATCGCATAGAAATTGCACATTTTTATTTTAATTCATATATATATATATATATATATATATATATATATATCTTGATAGTTTTTTCGACGTTGAAACATATTTCAAAGTAACTAGCAGCCCATTCGTCGAAATAAAAAAGGTATAAAGTGTAAATACTTTTATTTATACGTTTCGACACAAGATGCGTGTCATCATTCAGCAACTACAACAATTTGAAAATTTTATTACTAATATAAACAACAATATAGATTAATTGTAGCATAGAGAAACATTATACACACCACAGGACAAAAACACTCAACAAAAATTTATTTTAAAAATTAAACTTAATAACATATTAGAGAAAAACATTTTTTTAGAAAAAATTATGAATAACTAAAAGATTTGAAACTAATTTGACTAAAAGTTATAAAATACATAATTGTGAGACGAGAAACACGCCCATACCGAGCATCCAGACTCGACTGAGGCGTATTGATAGGAATGGGAGGGGACGCATCAAGGACAAAATTCTCGAAGCACGAAAAACGCCTCGAACAAACAGTGCTTGAACTGGAATTGATCAAAAGGAAAAAGAAAACCATGTAAACGTTAGAACAAGAAAAACAATATTGTAAAAAATAATAAAAAGAGATAAGCAAATTAATTTTATGTTTTTTTAATAAAATCAATAACAATCTGATAACTATCATGTAAAAGGTGGGATGAATTGCGTTTATTAACACAAGAGGAGGAATTTAATGAAATAAAAAAGGATTCAGCAAATTTTCTAAGGTCACTATTTTTTTCGATATAAAGGATAACCGGATGGGAAGTGTTAAAAGTGTGATTGAAATTGAGCATATGATCTGAAAACATCGTTTTGAATTGGTTTGGATTTTTTGAATTATAAATATGTTGATTAACTCTCTTATAAATATACTGGGAACTTTCTCCAATATAACACAAGTTGCAATCATTGCAATCCAACCTGTAAAACAGAATCGGTGACCCTATCAGACGGGGTTCTATACCTTATATAATATACGCCTCAGTCGAGTCTGGATGCTCGGTATGGGCGTGTTTCTCGTCTCACAATTATGTATTTTATAACTTTTAGTCAAATTAGTTTCAAATCTTTTAGTTATTCATAATTTTTTCTAAAAAAATGTTTTTCTCTAATATGTTATTAAGTTTAATTTTTAAAATAAATTTTTGTTGAGTGTTTTTGTCCTGTGGTGTGTATAATGTTTCTCTATGCTACAATTAATCTATATTGTTGTTTATATTAGTAATAAAATTTTCAAATTGTTGTAGTTGCTGAATGATGACACGCATCTTGTGTCGAAACGTATAAATAAAAGTATTTACACTTTATACCTTTTTTATTTCGACGAATGGGCTGCTAGTTACTTTGAAATATATATATATATATAAAGGGAGCTCGATATTTTGTTAGATTTGATAAAACTCAAACTCACACGCCGATTTGGCCACATTTGGGCTTGAAATATTTGTGCTAATCCAGAAATAGTGCAAAAAATGAGATTTTTTTTTCAAAGCCACGTACAAACTTTACATTTCCAATTCAAATACTATTTTTAAAAATGCAGCTCGATTTTATGTTAGATTTGCCAAAACTCAAAGCAGGATGGACCGATTTGGCCACATTTGGGCTTGAAATATTTGTGCTAATCTAGAGATTTTGTAAAAGATAAAAAATTATTTCAAAACCGCGTAGAAATTGCACATTTTTAATTTAAACTTACAAATAAAAATGTAACTTGATATTCTTTTAGATTCGCTAAAACTCAAAAAACGTCTGAACCGATTTGGCCACTTTTAGTCTTGAATTATTTGTGCTAATGCAGAGATTGTGTGAAAGGTGAGAAATTATTTTAAAACTCTGTAGAAACTATACATTTTTAATTTAATTTTTGAAGTAAAACTTCTTTAGGCGCAACTAGGGTGTACAAATGCAACTCATTGAGATCATTTCTATACGTCGATTGTGATTAGTTGTCGTGAATGTGAATAGAGATTTTTTAGGCACGACAGATATTACAGCTGTTCAAAGAATGAGATTATTTCGCCAGGATAAAAGTAAAAAAAATACAAGCAGTCAATGAACGTATGGTAATTTTAATTACATAAAGTACATGAAATAATAATTAAATATCAATCGCGTGTGAACCTTACGGCGCACTCTTCTTTTTGTCTCTTGTTACACGTAAACTCGTCAATCAAAAAATATAAATTCATTTCCGAAATTATTTTTTTTACTCCACATCTACAAAAACTTTTACTAATATTTGCATTCACAAAACTAAATTTAAAATTTATTTGTGATTATTTTACTACCCATAACAGTTCCTTTAGTTCCTTTAGTTCCTGGTTCCTGATTCCGGTTGCTCCACCGGTCTTTTACCCATTCGGTCGGTTACTTCCGACTTCCGACCGAGAACGCGCTCGTGTTTTTCGGAATGAGTTATTTTCCGAACGCGAGTCGCTTCCTGAATCCTCAATCAGCCGATAGAAATATCGCCCATAAAACTTCTGTTCGATTCTCTTCCCTTCGACTATTGTATTGTATTCAAGTCATATACTTTGAGCAGCCTAAGGAGAGCTAGAGCTCGAACACATAAATAAATACAACTAGTATTACTACCGGGGGTGGAGGAATCTTCGCCGTATCTGTAGATAGGCAGATGCTAGAAATAGATGTGTCCGTTTCAAATTGGATTGTATTAGACGCACTGATAAATAAATAATCCTGACATTTTTTTTTAAGTTTTGTGATGTTCAAGTTTATTGTGATTGGGTAATATTCATCTAAAACATTCTATTGAATTTAGTTGAACTTAATTTGTCAAAACCATTTGACATTTGACGTATGAGCCGCCATAATTTATTTTAAATTACACATCTACAAAAAAATTTAAATATGAAGTTTCTATAGGTTTACAATAATTTCTCATTTTTCTTACAATCTCTAGATTAGCACAAATATTTCAAGACTGAATGTGGCCAAATCGGTTCAGCCGTTTTTGAGTTTTAGCAAATCTAACATAATATCAAGCTCCATTTTTCAATATAAGATTTAAACTAAAAATGTAAAGTTTTCCCGGGTTTTTTTCCGGGTTAGCACAAATATTTCAAGATTAAAAGTGGCCAAATCGGTTCAGCCGTTTCAGAGATTTAGCGTACATAATATAATATCGAGCTTTTTTTTATATATATGATTTAAAAAAAAAATGTAAAGTTTTTACAGAGTTTTGCAATAATTTCTCACCTTTCCCACAACCTCCAGATTAGCACTCATATTTCAAGACTAATAGTGGCCAAATCGGTTCAGCCGTTTTAGAGTTTTAGTGTACCTAACATAATATCGAGCTTCATTTTTATATGTAAAATTTAAATTAAGAATGTAAAGTTTATATGCGATTTTGAAATAACTTTTCACCTTTTACACAATCTCTGGATTAGCAAAGCAAAACTAAAAGTGGCCAAATCGGTTCAGCCGTTTTTGAGTTTTAGCGTACCTAACATAATATCGAGCTTCATTTTTATATATATGATTTAAAATAAAAATGTAAAGTTTCTACGCGGTTTTAAAATTACTTCTCACCATTCCCGCAATCTCTCTGGATTAGCACAAATATTTCAAGACTAAAAGTGGCCAAATCAGTTCAGCCGTTTTAGAGTTTCAGTGTACCTAACATAATATCGAGCTTCATTTTTATATATATGATTTAAAATAAAAATGTAAAGTTTCTATGCGGTTTCAAAATAATATTTCACCTTTCCCACAATTTCTGGATTAGCACAAATATTTAAGACTAAAAGTGGCCAAATCGGTTCAGCGGTTTTCGAGTTTTAGCTTACCTAACATAATATCGATCTCCTTTTTTTGTATATAAGATATGATAAACTTATATGTTTATTTAATTCATTGCATATCGAGTTGCTGTAGGTTATTATAATATTCAAACAAATTGCAGATTGACTTTTACTTTAAAATACTATTTATTTTTATCAAGGGTTGTTCACCCCTAACATTTTTAAAGTTTTGAACCCAATTATCGTTATTTTGATTTTGTATAATTTGAAGTTGAAAAATTCATAGAATTATTTTAACTTCAAAAAACTATTTATTTTTATCAACGGTTTGACATTGAAAACATTTGAACTGTCATCTGCTAGAAATGTCAATTCACTTGAAATTTGAATTTAGGTGAAATTATGAGCCTAGATAATATTAGAATATAATACTCAAGAAAAATGTAATGTCTACATTATTATTGCTGAAAAACAGCTGAGATGTGCCATAAATTAAAATGATATAAGATACAGTCAACAGTATTTGTTTGGCAGATGAAATTATATAATTCAATTTAATAAATAACGCAACAAGTCCAAAATTGCATATACATTATTCTTTTAAACTTATGCATGTCGCATTTTGGTTTACTTTACTAAATTATTTAACAATGCAAAAAATATTTGTACTTATTGAAAAATGATTTAGAATTTTGTTTCATATATCAATAATACATTTGTTTGGCATTGGATATGGAATATTTGGCAAGTATAGTATAATTAATATAATTATGGAAAAAAATTAAATGTGTTTGAGAAAATTCAATTGGAAATTGCAATGTTTAGATTCAATTGTAAGCGATAAATATGTTTTTGTAATAAACAGTTGACTAATTTCATCAAAATATCTAAATCCCAATTTCGGTTGATTAAGTCAATTACTACACATTTTAAAAAGTTTATGCAACTTGCATCAAGGCTAAATACCACTTCCAACTAGTTCCATTTAATATTTTCCTATATCAATTCTTACCTTCACCGGATCTTTTACTATTTTTTTTATTTTATAATATTGCCTACGCGATGTTTATCGCAAGTGTTGCGCAACAAAACAAAATAAATAATGTCGATACTGCTAGTGCTGAGGTTGATTTCTGCCTCTTTTGTACTTTCTTTCGAACTATTGAACTTCTGAACCGGATCGAAGGTGTATTGTTGTGTTTGAGAGGAAAAGAGTTTGTTCGTGTTCGTTCCTTGATTCTTGGTTTTATTTTCATTTTCATACACACAACATTTCATATGAGGAAATGATGTTTTTCCGATATTAAAAAGTAGCGAAAGCTGCTGGTTAATATATAGAGTTAGCGGAGAGGTAGTAATAGTAATATTATATATATATATATATATATATATATATATTATATATATATATATATATATATGTATATATGTATATATGTATATACTAGCTGATCCGGTAAACGTTGTTTTGCAACGGTAAATCCGGTAAAGTAAGGTATATTCTAAACAATTTCTAGAGAATCAAAAAAATTAATACTTTTAGTGTATAAGGATGCGTTGTTTGAATGCTATATACAATGAGGTATTATAAACCCCATTAGTTTGTCTATAATACTTACTTGTCTATATACTTTTATTATGTATTTTCAAAGATTACCGTTTATCTCCCTAAAGCAAGGTCATAAGAATCAAGGTTATAGTTGGTGATGCATCTCTTTCCCTCTATTTTCAAATATAGTTGCTAAACAATGCTTAACTTTACTGGTTTTTGACACATCGGTGGTGGACCTTTTTAACCCCGGACCTTCATATATTACTATCTATTCTCCGATAAATTCTGGGAAACTGTAACTGGGAAAATGTTATTGGACAAAATTTCCCTATTGATCGATACCGAATTTAGGTTCTGAATTTAAATTACATAAATAAAAAATAATATAACCTAGAAAATGTTTTATAATTACCAATGAGTATATAATTATACAAATGAGACCTTTCAGAGCACCGTGTTTGAGAAAAATATGCCAAAAACTGCATTTTTATATTGACATTTCAAAAAAGTTGATATTTTGAGTTTCTAGTAACACTTACAGCCCGTTTAATAACGTTTTTGTTTACAAATAAAACTACAAACAAAACTACTTACTACAATTTAATCATAATTAAATAATATTCACGTAAAACATCCTATTGAACGTAATTGAACATCATCTGTCAAAAACGTTTGACATTTGACGTATTAGCCACCGCCCATTGTTTTATTCAAATTACGCTTCTACAAAAATGTTCAAATTAAAAATGTAAAGTTTCTATGCGATTTTGAAATAATATCTCACCTTTCCGACAACCTACTGATTAGCACGAATTTATATATATGTATTAAAAAAATGAAATATATATCTATTAAAAAAAAACAAACAAAATTAAAAATAAACAGTTTAAATTTGAGATTTTTAGTTTCTTCTATAAATATTATAAAAATGAAGAGATCAGGATTTTTTTACATATTAAAATATTTTGAATTACTCATATATTTTTCTAAAACCCAAAATATAGTAGTCTAATTAATTGTTTTTACACATTTTGACAAAAGCTCAGATTCGCTAATTGAATATTGCCTTCACTAAAATTATTGAGTGTTTTTTGTATAGAATAAATCGGTTTAGATAATCTATCAAAAATTTATACTTTTCACACAGAAATAAATATGTACATTTTATTTTTTCAATTATGCAATCTGGAAAAGTTTACATATATTTATAAAATAATTTACAATATAAAATAATTTACTTTGGATTTTTTCAACAGTTATGTTTTATTATTATTTTGTAAATTAATTTTAATTGTTTAATTTTCCGTATATTTAAATATTATATTTATTAATTTCATGTGGGACGAGTTATTGTAATCGTCCAAAAATCGTAAATGAAAATTTTAGCATTTTTTCAAGTTTTAGAGGTTTCTGAACATTTAGGCATATCTTAGAAAAAATTGATGTTTGTGTGTGCGCGTGGATGTGTGTATGTGTGTGCGGATACAATTTTTTGTCGTCAATTATGAAATTGAATGATTCAAAAAACATTCGATTAGTATTGATGGGGAGACGTGCTGATTACTTCTTGGCAAAGGCAGGTCGGAGAAACGGGGAAAAATGTCAAAATTGGTAATATTTTGTCAAATGTTCAATTTTATTATTGCCCATTTAAAAGTTTTCAAAATGTATCATTTTTTATATTTATTTTCTCGTACACAATTTAATTTTTAGTTTTTTGTGTTTTTTCTGGTTTGATTGCATTTGATGATGACACACAATGTGTCGAAACGTTTAATATTTTTTTTTATATCACCCCCCTTTTTAATTCGACGATTGGAATGCTAATTTACTTCAAATATTTATTTTAGAATTAATTAATCAGTACCAAAATAATTTAAGAATTTCAAATTTCAACAATTATTTTTCTTAGTTTCATCTTAAAGTTAATATTTATTTTTGATCATCAATATTTTTTTAATACATTTTTGCGGATTATATTGAATTCTTTTAGTGTATATAGTTTTTTTCATTATATTTTGTTTAATTAATTATTTTTTTTTACTTTGTTTTTAAGAAGTTTACAAAATGTACAAAATGTTAAAATATATATTTAGAACTAATTACTAAGTAACAAAATCATAATGAAAAACTAAATATTTTCCAATATTAATTTTATTATCTTCTATCAAAGTTAATATTTGTTACCAATAAATATATAAATAAGTGACTGATTAACAACTGTTTCATTTTGCTCGAACTTTTATGTATTCATTCTAGTTTTGTTAACTTTTTTAAAAAAAAATTTATTAAAACTTTTCTAATGCCATTCTCAGTTTTTTGGAAATTTGTTGTTTTCGTCATAAGTGAACAACAACTATAAAGCCAGTAACAACGTAGGCACTTACCTGGCACCATCAGAAGTAAATGATTCGTTTTATTATGCAATAAGAAAATCCATTAGCACAAAAGGATGAGATGAGACCAACCCTCAATGTATAAGGTTGTAATATAATGTCAACTATAAAATTACGACTTTGAAGGGATACATGGAAAAATAAATGCAAAAGTTGACAAAATGTTGAAAAATAATTTAGTTTAACACTTACGGGACGGCACCGATTTCAAAACAATCTACTGTACCGGCTGTAAACTTGATTTCATTGTGTATGTTGTGCAATTTGTTTGATAAATATTTGTGGTCATTGAAGGACATACATTTATAATATTAATTTATTTTTGATCATTTTATAATGAATGGTGACGTTCAAAACAATTTCCAAAATGCATTGTTGGTTGTTTTACAATAAAATGTCGTTCGCCGCCTTTCTCCTGGTGCTTTTCTGTCAGAACAGACAATACAATCCCTTTTTCTTTTAGAATTTAGAATATGCCACTGATTAGTCAGTATATTTGTTAATTTTTTTGCTGCCATTATTGTTTGTTTTTTCTATTATATTGTCTAATAATTCATTTGTAAAATATAAAGTAGAATAATCTATTGGATGTCTTATATGGCTTGGTATTTGTAGTCGGGGTGTTTGTTGATGTATGTCAAACTCGATTATTGAAGGAGAATCGGCACATTCGCTAATGTCTTTCCACTCTTCATTTAATTTGTCGAACTTCTTGTATATATATCATTATTACATTCATCACTATCTTCAGTGCGAATAGTAATTTCGTAAAATTTGTCTGTATGAATGCCTATTTAAAACTCATCTTTACTACTGCTTAATTCACAAAATTTACCAGTCGTTTTGCCTTATTTAAAAGCGCGCGGTCGTTTTATATATTAAAAAACGACCATATAGCAAAGAAAAAGGCTAAAAACACTACTAAAATAACTTAATTTTTTTTCTAAATACAACACTGTTTATCACTGGTATATGTAATTTTTTCAACGTTTCGATGCAAACTGAGTCATTGTTTATAAAATAGCCTGTGCCTCACATAGTATGTTTGTCTACTCAGGTGGACAGCCGTCCCCAAAGCGTTAATATAAAAATATCTAGTTTTCGTGTTTACAAAATTATATTTACCTTTTTAGGTATCCTGGATTCGTGGCAGAGACCTCCATATCCTGACATCAGGTCGATTAACCTTTACTGCTGACCCCAGGTTCAGTGTCTCACATACACCTGGAGACCTGTCTTGGGGTCTTGTAGTCAAAAAAGCGAAATTAGAAGATTCTGGAAGGTACGAGTGCCAAGTCAACACTGACCCTAAAATCAACTACAATGTCACTCTAGTCGTCAAAGGTAAGAAGAAAAAAAAGTCCTTACTAGGGAATGCAATACCGATGGAAAATTTCAATACCGGTATTTCGGTAATTTTTCATTTTAAAACCGGTGTAAATTACAGGTGTTTTTATTATCCTAAACAAACGTAAACAAAATTGAAAGTTACTAGTACAAATATAAAAAAATGCATATACAACTACAACTATATTCAACTAAACAATAAAAACAATAAAATAAAACAATAAGTTTATTTTTTTAAGTTAATAATTTAACAAAAGTATATGCAATTTAATTAATTCATTATCACTGTCGAGTATATTGAGTACTTTTCACCAAAAACAAACTTATGAGTAAGAAAGACCAAAAACTCATAAAAGATCATATTACATTATTATAATAAACTGTATTTTCTGTATCCGATGTGTTAAACTAGCATTATCTCCAATATTTTAAAAATATATTTTTTTTACACTAATTTAAGATCGGATTCTTTGTCGAGATAAATAATAAGTTACTATAATTGTTGAGTATTGTTATTTAAAACAATGTGATGCTTCTATAGTATTTTCAAACTTCAAAACGTTTTCGAAAAATAATATTTTATAATTGTAATAAGAAACAAAAATATTTAGTAATTATCATAATTATTATGTATAAAGTTAGAAAAAAATAAAGATAACGCAGGGGTAATATGTATGATATAAAATATTTTGGCGCAAATATCACTTAAAAAACCGTTACATTTTTACATAAGATGTAAACAAACATCATTATCTATCAGTCCAATTCTATTTATTTTAACACGATATAAAGCCCTTAGTAAAGCAATAAATATTCAGTTTAATGACGGGTTGAGATGATATTTGACATTTGTTTATCCAATAGAATCACTTGAAGATATAGCTGTTTATGCGATTATGGAATTTAAAGATACATTTGTTCCGAGAAATTTAAACTTTAGTGTATTTTGTATCAAATAGCGCTTATGTAAAAATACCGAAAATACCGGTATTTTTGGGGTAAATACCGGTAAAATTACCGCCGAAAAATCGGTAATTCGGTATACCGGTATACCGGTATTGCATTCTCTAAGGACTCCTTACCAACTATTTTCTACTTCTTCATTTATCTGATGTCTCGTAAATTATGACGTCGAAATTATTATGAATTCGACTGGGTTGAAATAGGTCAGTGGGTTGATGGTCGAGGTCAAACCCACCACCCACTTGATTGTTTTTTGATATGTAAATATATCTTTTTAAAGAGTTTGTCCCTAGAAGAGAAAAAGATGGAGAGGAGACAGATGTGTTTTATTGTAGGCCGTGAGTGAAATGTTACCAAGACACTCGGATTTTTGAAATTAAATAATAAACTAGTGGTGTATGGCATCGTGCCTTAAGGCAAATTGCTGGAACTTTCCGTACCGTAATGAAATGTTCGAGAAATTTTAAACGTTTTCCAATATCGTATTACAAATACTGTAACTTTCATTGTTTTTGCTATCTTGTTATATCTGACCAAATCAAATGTAAATCTTAAATCAATTTATCGCCAGAACATTAACAACAATCGTCATTTCATTTCGAATTCAATTTAAAAAAAATAGTTGCCTAATTTACACAAAATTGAAAAAGTGCTCCCGTACAGTCACAGTCTAAACGCATTTGCAAATTATTCTGTGCGACATTTTCACTTATACTGTGCTTAGCTTGGCGGCATTTTCACATTTTTCAAAAATAAAATATAATCTAATATAAAATTAGGTGTAAGTGGCATTTTGTCTCAAGGCAAGTTGCATGTACATCCCGACACGTGTTAATAAAGGACCTAATAAAAAAAATCACTGATATATTAGTTTTTGGACGATTACCGAATAACTTACCCTACGGAAAGTTGAAAACTAGGTGTAAGTGACATTTTGTCTTAGAAAAGTCGGATATTTGGATATTTTAGAATGTTGTAATTATAGGATGCTATTCTTTGAAATATCAACTATAAAAGCAAACAAATACTAAAATTCATCAGTTTTTTAACAAGTATTTAGATATTTTAAATATTATACAAAAAAATGCATCATAGCGTATATATGTTTGTGTAAGTCAAAGAACAAAAGTTTTATATTTTGAAGTTGAAATTCTAGTATGCTATACTTTAATATGTCTACTTTGAAGACAAATATTAAAATTGATGAGATTTCTAACAAATTTTTGAAATATTTAGAATATTATAAAAATAATGCATCAAAGCATGTGAGCATGAGTAAATCAAAGGATTGGGATTTTTTTTAAATACTTCTGGATATTTTAGATTGTTGTGATTCTGGTACATTATATCTTAATATGTCTATTATAAAAACAAATACTAAAATTAATAAGCTTTCTAACAAATATTTGAGATATTTAGAATATTATAAGAAAAACGTATAGGCGGCATAACGGAACTTTCATTATTTGTGCTATCTTGTTATATCTGAGCAAATCAAATGTAAATCATAAATCAATTTATTTACAGAACATTAACAATCGTCATTCCATTTCGAATTCAATTTAAAAAAAAGCTCCTGTATAGTCACAGTATAAACGCATTCGCAAACAATTTTGTGCGTCATTTTCACTTATACTGTGCTTAGCTTGGCGGCATTTTTACTTTTTTCAATAGTTTTCACAAAATTGGAAAATTGCTCCAGTACCTAAACAGTCTAAACGCACTCGGGTAAACATTTGTACCAGAGTAGCGCTTAGACTGTGCTTAGCCTGGGCTATTTTTTGAGTTTTCAATCCAAAATTACAAAAATATTTTATAGAAAATAAAAAACAGATGTAATAATTTTTTATCCTCAAAAGCAATTGTTTTGTCAATACAAGCTGAAAGTTTTTTATATCATTCAAATCGGACGCTTAGTTTACTCAAAAACTGCCATTTTTTGCACATTTAGCTCTGTATCTGCGAAATGGCGGGACCTGTCTTTGCCAAAAACTAAACACCCCTTCTTCCAATCATTACAAATTGAATGTGGTTAGATCACTCAAATCGTATGATCCGTTCTCTCAACAACTTGATTTGTATTTTTTGCACTTTTTGCTCTGTATCTCCGTAACGACTGGACCTGCTTTTGCCAAAAACTAATCAGCACATCTCTCTATCAATAGGGATCAAATGTTATTTACGGATATACAAAACACACACACTCACACATCAATTTTTGTGAGTCATGCCAAAATGTTCAGAAACCTTCAAAACGTCGAGAAATGCAAAAAAAATTATTTTCTATTTTTGGCCCATTACTATAACTACCCTACGGGAAGATAATATAATTATACCATAAGTAAATGTTTAGGAGATTATTGTATATAAGTAACTATTTAGGAAGATTTACTACATTCGTGTGTTTTCTTTCTAGAGCCTCAAATGCAAGATTCGCCCTACATTTCAAGTACAGGGGCTGCCATATCAGGCCCTAGACTACAGACAGTAAAAATAGGGTCCACTTTGACCCTGACATGCTCTGCTCCTTTGTACAGACTCCAAAAATCTTCCACAGGTCAAACTGAAAGACAGGTTACTTGGACTAAGGATGGGCAACCTGTCAGCTTCCAGGTAAAAAATACATAGACTTAATATTTTGTTTTAAGTTACAAAAAAATATATAAAAATGATGTATGTTTGTGTTTGTGCGTGTGATTGTTATGCATTTATAGACCATCTTGGAAACTTATTAATTTTTCTAGATTTACTTTAGATAGTTTTTAGATGCTCTTATAATTTATTTTTTATCACCCAAATTGATTACATAACTTTGTTTAGTTTCACTATTTATTTTCTTGTTATATAATATAGGGTCCGCCATATAACTTTTCTTTATTGGCAGCAATTTAGAATTTTTTGTCAGCTATTTAAAAGTTAAATAGCTGTTTCAATGAAATTATTTGCGATTATCAACCAGAAAGATTGCACTTTCAAATAGAAAAGATTTAGATTGAGAAAATATTCAGTAGTTTACATGTAGCATTTTCAAAAAAAAAGTTATCTGACGGACTCTATACTTTGGTTTTTTTTTTTTGAACTACTGGAGGATTTTTTATGTGTCATTTATTTTTTAGGCAGAAAGAGGTGGAATAAGTGTAGATACAGTTTGGAGCCAGGATTTAGTTAGAAGTTCTTTAACAGTTGCCCTTGTAGGTCTTGAAGATGCAGGAAGTTATGCCTGCGCTCCACCTGGAGGTCCACCTGACAAAGTCGAATTAATTGTTGTCAAAGGTAAAAAAATATGTCAAATGATTATTTAATGTAATATTTAATGTTATTTATTTAGTATTATTTCCACAATTAAAATTATTTAATTTTTTTTAGGTGAACATACAGAAGCAATGAAAGGTTCATCTTCGGCTGATTCCTGTAATCAATTTTTAACAAATATAATCAATTTAATAATATCATTATTAATATGCCTAACAACAATTTACTAATTATTTAAATATAAATTAATTCAAAAATTCTTGTATATAATAATACTTTTTTAAATTATAATTATAATTTAAGTGTAATTTGTATTATTTCATAATTAATATTAATACTGAAAACTATAGAAGTTAAAAAAAACATAAAGACGTGTTGTAAAAGTACAGATTTTTATTTTAAAGAAAAAATATTTTTTTAAAAATATAAATCATTAATTAATAAATTATAAATCATAATTAATTATAAACTATATTAATTTTTGCAATATTTTATAAAAATGTAAATAATTAGTTAGAAATTAAAAAAAAATATTTGCAGTTAATTAAATAAATAAATCATTAATTAAAATCATAAATTATTACTAAAAATCTTGAAACTATGAAATTTTGTAATATTTTATAAAAATGTAAATAATTAGTTGTAAATTATATATATAATATAATGTAATAAATAAAATGTAATTACATAATTAAAATATTATAGATAAAATGTGTTTGCAAGAATAAACAATTTAAGCTAGATGTTAAATAATAATTTTTAACAAATTAAATAACAAATATTTGACAAATTCTTGTGCATAATTATTTACAAATGTATTACTTAGAATATTTGATTGTTTAATACAAAAAGATGAGAAAATTAAATTATTATAAACAAATTCTTGAAAAAAAATCAAGTGCAATTCTTAAAAAAGTTGCATGTTTTAGAAGAATTTTATTTTTAGTAAATTTTTATCCCAGTATATAAAAAAAATCAATAAAGTTTTGAAAAAACTATTAAATTTAAAAAATTACCGTGGAAATAAAAACAAATTTGTACCTGTTATAAAAATTTATTACATTATTTAGTACATATGTATCACTTTGCATAAAAATTATGTTCTATATAAAAATTTGAAAATTGTAAATATCACATATATATATGTATATGATAATGAAATATATAATTTATACAAAATACACAAATGGGTAAGTATTATTTATTTACAGTTTAGAAGCAAAAATTGTTCTCCAATTTGCGATTGATAGGACGTGAATGCTATGGCATTCATTTTGATTGTGATGCAGAATAACATGAATGCTGTAGCATTCAAATTTGGAAGTCAATTATTTTTATTTTAATTCTAAAAGTAATGGTAAAGGTAAAGGTGAAGAGCCATGTAAAGTTAACAGTTCAAGTAAAAAACTAGATAAAGTTAAAAAAACAGATAAAATAAACGATACTCAAAAGCAATAATAATAATAGATTATATTGAATTCAGTGTCAAATCTTTGTGTCAAACGATTCAAAACGACTTGAAATGACAAGAAAACAAAATTTTGTGTGCAAAAACCTAAATTTTTCTTTCGTAAATTTAATAAAAATAATAATAATCGTTAACTTAATTATAACAAAATTTTTAGCACTAGATACCCCAAGAAAATTTAAAAGAAAGCACTCGGATTTTCTGAAAAATTATAAACCTCAATTTTAAAGTTTAAAATAATATTATATATATATATATATATATATTTATATGTTATATATATATATATATATATATATATAATTAAAAAATAATAAAACCCCATAATTTCATATTTTAATACACTTTATTCAGTTTTCTATAATAGTATACTTTATTACATTATTTTTTTAAAATCAGGATTACTTTTTTGTATAATATTTATATTATATGCATATAATATCATATTCATGAATTTTTAATCGGTTCCTACTAACTATATTTACATAAGGTATTAATACTAATTTATATTTATATATATGTACAATACAAAACAATGATAAATTTTTAGTTATATAGAAACTATATACAAATAGATTTTTTTTTTAATAATTTAGAAATAATTATTGGAATAATTCTTTTCAAGTACAAACTTTGACATAATTCTTCATTAATTAATAAACTTACAAAATAAGTAAGTGTATTTGGCAAAAAAATCATCTTAGATAAATATTCATATTTTTGAAAAACTTGGAATAATTTGTCTCGGATACAAATTTTAAATTAATTAATATACAATTTTATGAAATAATATTTGCTTATTTTTTACAGATTCATAAATAAGAAATTAATTTGGAAAAAATAATTAACCATAGTATTCTATTAGAAAAAAAAACTTATATCGAAAAGAAATATAATTTTGAAGTGAATTTGACAAATAAATTTCCTGAAATATTTATTTAATCTTTTACATTTGTTTTAAATTTTTGGTGAGTAACATTTTATATATATATATATATATATATATATATATATATATATATATATATTATTTCGATACTGAAAATTTATAATAATACAATACAATAATAATAATTATTAGAAAGTTTGTTAAACAATTTAATAAACTTTTTCATAGAAACTTAAATAAATTTAAATTCAGTACAAATTTTGAAGAAGATTGAAAAATGGTAAAACATTGTTGAACAATTTAATAAAATGTTTCTAAACTTTTCTCATCAATTTCAGATATATATTGCAACCATGAAATAATCTGGAAAGAATAAATTATTACTAAAAGAATTTATTTGGTCGAATGAAATTTGAAAGATTTTTTTAGAAGAGTGTATTTGCAAAAACAAATATTTTTGGATAAATATTCATCTTGTTTTTGTAAATTTTTTGGTGAGTAATATTTAAAATTTTATTATATTTTATGATTTTTTTTACATTAAATGTAGAATGTTTTATATTAAGTTAATAAAACTTTAACTAGAAATAAAATTGAAATCGGAATTATTTTCAATACACAAAAAAAATTCTACAAAAATTTTTTAAATTTTGAAATAATAAAAAAAACTAGTGATGTATGGCATCTTGAGGCAAATTGCTCTAATTTTCCGCACCGAATTAAAATTTTGAAAATCCGAATTATTTTTGATATTACAAAACAAATAATTTTTAAATAGATTATTTTTTCCAAAAGCAATGGTTTCGTCAAAACAAGCACAACGTTTTTTGAATCATTCAAATCGCACGCTTAGTTCTCTCAAAAACTGCGTTTTTGCACATTTAGCTCTACATCTCCGAAATGGCTGGACCTGCCTTTGCCAAAAACTAATCACCACTTCTCCCAATCATTACAAATTGAATGTTTTTTTAGATCATTCAAATCGGATACTCCGTTCTCTCAAAAACTCGATTTCTATTTTCTGCACTCTTTACTCCGTATCTCCGTAACAACTGTACCTGCCGTTACCAAAATCTAATCAGCACATCTCCCTATCAATAGGAATCGAATGTTTTTTAAACCATTCAAATCGGTGGAACCGTGCGCCCGAAAAAAAAGGACAAAATATCCACGCATTCACACACACATCCATTTGTTTTGAGGTATGCCAAAATGTTCAGAAACCTCTGAAACGTACAGATATGCAACAATTTGCAATTTAGATATTTTGACGATCACAATAACTTGCCTTACGGCAATCTCTCAAAAAAAATTGCAATAGTTTCATAGCAACTTGGTATACTTATAAATAACTCATAAATTAATATATTGATTTAATAATATTTATATCGATTATTTCAAAACTAGGTGTAAGTGGCATTTTGCCTCAAACCAAGTTGCATAAACTTTTTGACATGTGTAAATAAACGACTTGAAGAATAAGAAATCACTAATATAGTAGTTGTTGGACGATTACAATAACTTACCCTACGGGAAGTTAAAAACTAGGTGTGAGTGGCATTACGCCTAGAAGCAAGTTGCATGAACTTTCCGACATATGTAAATAATTGTCTTAATCAATAAGAAATCAATAGTATATTACTTTATATATGTATTACGAGTTGCTATAGGTCACTTATCGTAAGCCTCTAATATTTTACTTTGTTCATTAAGACTATGCACTTTATTGCCATACAAAGTTTTATTAAAATCTCCCAAAAAAATTTGCTATACTTTTTTACATCAACTTCGTATACTTATAAATAACTCATAAATTTATTTATAATTATGATTTATTAATAATTATGTCGATTATTTACTCATTTTGGAAAGTTGAGGCAACTTGCCTTAAGGCAAAATGCCACTCACACCTAGTTTATCTATTTAGTCACAAGCAAGCGTTGATAAATTAAATAGTAAAATATTGAATTAACTTCCCGTAGGGTAGTTATAGTAATTGCAAAAAATCAAAAATGAAAATTTTCACATATCTATACGTTTCAAAACCATCTGAATATTTTGGCATACCTTAGAAAAAATGGATATATGTGTGTGTGTGTGTTCGGATACAAATTTTTGTCGACGATTTCGGGAACACGGATGAAGCGATTTGAATAATTCAAAAAACATTCGATTCGTATTGATAAGGAGACGTGCTGATTAGTTTTTGGCAAAGACAGGTCTAGCTGTTCCGAAGATATGGAGCAAAAAGTGCTAAAAACAGTAACTCAGTTTTTAAGAGAACGGAGCGTCCGATTTTAATAATTCAAAAAACATTTTACTTGTATTAACAAGATGAAGAACTGATCAAATTTTCATGAAGGCAGTTCTAGCGGTTTTGAAGCTCTAGTAAAAAAAAAAAAAATGCCATCTGGCGGTTAAAAATCAAATTATCAGATTTTTTATAGAGATTTCAACAATAAGTATAAATTTTGTTTACATTCCAATGGGTTCCGTACCAATGTTTACGCGTTGGACAGCGACAATGCGCTTATGCGCTTCGATAATTTCGTCCCTATGTAGTTAAAGCAGTACGATTGCTTTGAAAAAAGTTCAGAATTTCCAAAATATGTCAAAATAAAGAAAACATTTTTTTTTCAAAAAAAAGTAAATTTTTGTCAAAAATTTATAGTTTCTCAAAAATCTAATTTTTACGGAGTATTTTTTTTCAAACATGTTAACCTTTTTTAAAAAAAATAATTTTTGGTAAGAGAAGTTCCAGCAATTTGCCTTAAGGCACGATGCCTTGCGCCCCACTAGTTAATAATTATGTCAATTATTTACTAATTTTTGGGAAGTTGGGGCTTAAGGCAAAATGCTGCTTACACCTAGTTTTAGTTCATCTACGTACTCATAAGCAAACGGTAATAAATAGTAAAATATTAATTTTGTAATTTAAATTTTTTAATTACAATATTTTTAATAAACTATTTAAATTTATACATTGATTTATTAATAATTATGCCGATAATTAATTAAACTAATTTTGCAAAGTTGAGGCAACTTGCCTTAAGGCAAAATACTACTTACACCTAGTTTATCTATTCACTCATAAGCAAGCGGTAATAAATTAAATCATGTAGTAATTAATAGTAATCATGTTTGATTATTTAATTACAATATTTGTTTTGTCGTATAAATATTTAGAATTCAAGTAATTTTGTGTTTTTATATATATATATATATATATATATATATATATATAATCCAAAATGATTTGAATTCCAAATATTTATACGACAAACCAAATATTGTAATAAATTAATCAAACATACTTAAGTACTATTTTATTGTTTAATTTATTACCGCTTGCTTATGACTAAACATATAAACTAGGTGTAAGTAGCATTTTGCCTTAAGGCAAGTTGCCTCAACTTCCCAAAATGAGTAAATAATCGACATAATTATTATTAAATCAATATATTAATTCATGGGTTATTTAAATAGTTATATATATATATATATATATATATATATATATATATATATATTATACTTAAATTAATTTCTTCATGTATAAAATAAGTAATTTTCAAATTTAACAGTCATTCATAAAAGCATTTAATATACATAAAATATATGTAAATAAAAATAAAATATATCTTTTGTGGCACAACGCTCCTTAGGAACAAGCAATAATTTCCTTCTACTAATATTTCCATCAAATATATAATTAAATTCAAGTTTAAATAATTCAAGTAAATTCTTCATACTAATTCTCCATACAAATCATTCATACAAATTCCTCATACAAATTTCATCATATATATTTCGGCGCAACCTCCCCTCAAGGTGCAAATAATGCTTTCGTCCGTCGCATTCGAATGCTACAAAACCCCGAACATTTCTCAAATTCGTGCAAATTTTCTATGCAAATTTAAAATATTATGAGGTGACCTCCCCTTTAATATAAATAATAGACTCGTCCCCCGAATATTAAATCGACCAATCAGAATCGTCTTAATATCGTGCACCTTTGGGCCGATGACGTGCACAGGGTTGCGCAACTTAGTAAAAGAATTTGTTGGGAAAAATTGGTTGTGGGGTGTAAATTTTGGGGAAAATTGATAGGAAAATGATTGAAAATGTGAGGAAATAGTTGTAAATTTAATTTTATAATATATATATATATGGTATGTATGTTTATATGTAATTATGGATATATGTATGTATGAAGTACAAGATTATAAATTTTATTGGCTCATTGTGTGCATTTAAATACCAACTTAGATTATAATATATATATATATATATATATATATATATATATATATATATATAATAAAATCTTAGTTCATATTAAATATATTAAAATTATACAAATTTTAAATAATTTTGATAGTAATGAATTTAAAAAAAACATCAGTGTGAAATAATAATTGGTCAATGGTTTATGGGAAATTTATATATAAATTTGTTATTTATTAATTTAATGTAGACATGTAGTTAAATAATGAATAATAAATAAATTAAATTAAATAATTATAATATATTCTTTTTACAAAAAGTGAAAGTAATATTATATATAAATCCAGAGTTTTAAGAGATTTTTATATTCATTTTTAAAATGTATAAAATAATTAACTTAACTGTAAATTATAAAAATGATAAAATAATAGTAATAATTGTAATGTTTATAAGTGAGTAATAATAAAATTTAAATAATTAATAATGGAATAAAATGTATAAAAAAATAACTAGATTTGTTGTTTTAAATTAATATTTTGTTAAAATATGTCAATTTTAATATATACAAGTAATTTTACAAATATGTACGAGAAGTTGTAGAACATTTTATATTATTATTTTTTATAATGCATACCAATTGATATAACTATATTAAAATTAATATTTTGTTAATATATGTAAAATTTAATAAATAAAAGTGATTTTTAAAATATATGCGAAAAGTTGTAATAAAATTTATAAAAAATTTGAAGTATAAAAAATAATCTTTTTTTTTTTAAAGTACAAATATAATAAATATTAATTTATACTTTGGTTTAAAATATTTGAGTAAATCCATGTTATTTTTTGAAAATTAAATTCGAGAGTATTATGTAAATAGATAATTTTAATTTCAAATCCAAAAATATAAAATAATTTAAGTAGAATTTGATTAATAAAAGTAGAATTTAATTTATAAAAACTAGAGCATCAAATTTTATAAACAAATGCATATTTATTATTATTACATGTTTATTATAATTAATAACTAAACAAAAAAAATACTTATTAACAATTATGATAATATATCATCATGATAATATTGCTTTTAAAAATACTTGGCTTACTGAAAATAAAAATTCAGAAATAAAAAAACTGTTATTTTTTTAAGAAAACTGCTAATAATAAAATTTGTTAACGTTAAACATAAAATTTTGCAAAAAGACATAAAAATAGCTAAAACTAAACATAATATATAGATACAAAAAATTCAAAAATTATAATAATAATTATTATCATAATAAAAATATTAATTTAGAAATAGAAAAAAACTTTAAATTTTTGCAAGAAAACAGCTAATAATAAAATTGTAAATAAAATGTTGTAAAAAAACAACAAAAACTCTTAACACATAATATATAAAAACAAAACAAAAATATATCAATTATAACTTATTTAACAATCTAATACAATTCTAATAAAAACATTAAAATATTTTACAAAAGTACATATATATATATATGTATATATATATATATATATATATATATACATATACATATATATTTAAAACTTAGTTTAAAAACTTTATACGCCAACATTATAAAAAATTAAAAAGAATTTTTGATTGTAATAGATATTTTTTATATGTATTTTAAAAAAAAAACTAAAAATAATTGTGAATAAATATTCGGATACGGGCCATAATTCGTTATTTATTTAATATTAATACTTTATTATTAATCAATAATCAATAATCAATATTAATAAATTTATTAATCTTTTTCAGAAATATATATGTACTTAAAAAAACTTTTGTTGTTCTTTCAGTGCTAATTAATTTGATGAATAATAAATTTTAACGCTTTTCAATTCAACAAACATAATAAATATTAACAAATACATCATTATTATCAATATACAAAAATATTTTAAATAATTTATATTTATTATAAATTTTTCTCAAATTCGGTTTGCAACCCCTGTTGTCGCCTAGATAAAACGTGTCCTTGCCGAATTTTGTGCAACAAGTGTGCATGCAATTTAGTTCAGTTCGCACGCCGACGACGGTAAGTCACAAAACTAAGGACAAAAATGCATTTTTATACCGAAATTATGCACAAATGGACAATTAAAAAGGTGTGTTAATGACTTTTAAACATAATTAATTAAATATAAGTAATAATCGATGGCTAAATCGTTTTTTTCGGTCGATTTTTTGGCCCAAAACGTCGTCGCCGCGTGGGGTAAAATATAATTCGTCGGCGCGTTTGCACATTGCACTTTGTATTTTAATTTGATTATTAGTTTTTGGTTTTTATTTTCAGTAATTATTTTTATTTGTTATGTTATTAGTTTTTTATTAGTTTGCGGTTGTTACTCGCTTAAATTTTATTAATTCCAATTAACATAAATTTATTTTTGACAGATTGTAGAATATATAGTATACCCTCTTTGCATTTGTTAAGGAATAGGATAAATTTATAAATATCAGTTGATTTAAGTAAAATTGTATTAACGTAATCATCGGTTTAATTAATTGAGTAAAAAAATAAAAAAATCAAATTTATTATAGCCTATATTCAGATACGAACCATGATTTTTTGATATTTTAATATTAATGAAAAATCAGTAATATTTTTCGTTTTAGAATAGATTTTTTTGTTTTTGTATATTATGTGCTGGTTATTTTTAATGACTTTTGTAAGATTTTTTTATACATTTTGTAGATCGTTCCAAATACTTTTCTTGATTAATAATCAAACTTTACAGTTCTTAACAATTTCTTTAATTTAGTGCTCATTAAATTTTTCTAGCTTGAATTGTATATATTTTATTTTATATGTAGTTTTCTTTTGATTATTGCCTTCCAATTTTTTTAGTTGTTGAATTTCCGTTAAATTTTATATTTTATATCCAATATTTTTTATTTTATATGTAGTTTTCTTTTGATTATTGCCTTCCAACTTTTTTAGTTGTTAAATTTTCGTTAAATTTTATATTTTATATCCAATATTTTTTATTTTATATGTAGTTTTCTTTTGATAGTTGCCTTCTAATTGTTCCATTTTTTTTTAGTTGAATTTTCTTTAAGTTTTACATCTCATAGCTTATATTTTTATATGATTTCTGTTAAATTTTTTTAGCTATTAGTCAATTTGTTTTTTTTGAATTTTACGGAAGATAGCTAGTATTGTCACTTGAAGTTTTTTTAATTTAAAATTTGTAACCAGATTTTTCTCGGTTTTTTGCAAGATTTGCATTTTTTTACTAGAATATAATTTATTTATTTTTCAAAACTTTGATGTTAATTTTGTTAAATTCTGTATTATTATTTTATGTAGTTTTTTTTTGTTAATTGCTGTCTAAATGCTCCAAATTTTTCAGTTGAACTTTTGTTAAATTTTACATTTTATAGCCAATATTTTTATATAATTTTACTTAGTCAATTTGTTTACTAGATTTTTGATTTAACTTGAACATTTGTTAAGTTTCTTGTAAAATTTAATTTTTTCTAATTTGTTATTATTTCTTATATTTATTGTTACTAGAACATATTTCAATTTTTTTTTCAAACTTTGATGTAATTTTGTTTAATTTTGCATTGATTTTGTTAAATTTTGAACTTTTTCGATTAAACGCTCTTTGAATTTATTTAATTGGATTTATTTTGTTCAACTCTGAATTTATTTTATTAAACTCTAAAATTGTTAGAATTGGAATTAGAATTTAATTATTTTTTAGTTTTTTGCATTTAATTTTGCTTACATTTTTATAAAATATATTTTAGTTTCTGATTACGTAATTCGATATTTTTTGAATTGAATATCTCTTATAATTTTGCGTTTATTACCATCATTATTATTAGAATACTCTTCATAGTTAATTTTTCTTCATAGGGTATTTTTTTTCATAGAAAATTTTGATATTATTTTCTTAATCTTTGAATTCTATTTGTTAATATTTGAATTTATTTTGTCAAGTTTTATATTAATTTTATTAAGTTTTCATTTTTATTTATAATTTTGAAGTTATTTTGTTTTCTTGATTGGAATTTGTTTAAAGTTTAATTTATTTGGTTATGATTTATTTCATTTTTTAAAGTTGCAGTTATACCATAATATTTTGGTAAACCTTGAATTTATTTCGTTAATTTTCCATTTTATTTTGTTGAACTCTAAATTTATTTTTTAGGGATTTAAAATTTGTTTTAATTATTTTTTTTCTAGTTTTTAGTATTTAATTTTGCTCATTCATGTTATTATTTTATGTGATTTGGTTTATTGCTTTATTAGCTTAAATTTTTAATACTGTTCGAAAGTTTTAGGTAAATATTTGAATTTTCTACATTTTTTTTGAATGCTATTTATAGTTAATTTCATTTTATAGTCGTTTTGAAAAACTTTGATATTATTTTGTTAAATTTCGAAATTCTAGTTGATAATATTTGAATTTATTTCATTGATTTTTTAATTTACTATCTTAGATCTTTATTTTAGGTTTTGCATTTATTTTCTCCATTTGCGACTTACTTTTTTTAATTTGTAATTTATTTGGTGAAACTTTAAATTTATTAGGTTATTCTATATATTTACTTTGAGTTTTAAATTTATTTTTGTTAGGATTTAAATTTATTTTGTTAATCGCATTTGAATTCCCTAGTAGAAATGTATCGTGGCTAGAGGGGTAAAATATCGTGGCGCAATATTCGAATCTTGTCTTTAAATGGACCGGACAATATTTGTTTTCAAAATTATGGAAAACTTGGAAAATTCATCGGAAAAGTGTTTTATATGGTTTATTACAAATAATAAACATGTTTTCCATCTGATTTACGCCTCTAATTCTATATTTACACGAATTATACATAATTTTTAAATGTGGGCGAAATCCAAGTTTTTGTGGCCGACCAAGATTCATTTCTTCAGTATTATCGAACTTGGGAAATATGTGGTATTTATAAGGGTCACGAAAAAAATTAACTTTAGATAATTAATTAGCACAAAAATCATGATTAAAGCTTTTAAAAAGTCATATGCTCGATTGCAATTGCTAGTTTGATACATTTTTCTTATAAATTCAATATAAATTTTAAATGTGGGGGTTATGCATTTTTTTCTGGGCAACCACGATTCGTTTCTTCAGTATTATCGAACTTGGGAAATATGTGGTATTTATAAGGGTCACGAAAAAAATTAACTTTAGATAATTAATTAGCACAAAAAACATGATTAAAGTTTTTAAAAAGTCATATGCTCGATTGCAATTGCTAGTTTGATACATTTTTCTTACAAATTCAATATAAATTTTAAATGTGGGGGTTATGCATTTTTTTTCTGGGCAACCACGATTCGTTTCTTCAGTATTATCGAACTTGGGAAATATGTGGTATTTATAAGGGTTACGAAAAAAAATAACTTTAGATAATTAATTAACACAAAAATCATGATTAAAGCTTTTAAAAAGTCATATGCTCGATCGCAATTGCTAGTTTGATACATTTTTCTTACAAATTCAATATAAATTTTAAATGTGGGGGTTATGCATTTTTTTTCTGGGCAACCACGATTCGTTTCTTCAGTATTATCGAACTTGGGAAATATGTGGTATTTATAAGGGTCACGAAAAAAATTAACTTTAGATAATTAATTAACACAAAAATCATGATTAAAGCTTTTAAAAAGTCATATGCTCGATCGCAATTGCTAGTTTGATACATTTTTCTTACAAATTCAATATAAATTTTAAATGTGGGGGTTATGCATTTTTTTTCTGGGCAACCACGATTCGTTTCTTCAGTATTATCGAACTTGGGAAATATGTGGTATTTATAAGGGTCACGAAAAAAATTAACTTTAGATAATTAATCAACACAAAAATCATGATTAAAGCTTTTAAAAAGTCATATGCTCGATCGCAATTGCTAGTTTGATACATTTTTCTTACAAATTCAATATAAATTTTAAATGTGGGGGTTATGCATTTTTTTCTGGGCAACCACGATTCGTTTCTTCAGTATTATCGAACTTGGGAAATATGTGGTCTTTATAAAGGTCACGAAAAAAATTAATTTTAGATAATTAATTAGCACCAAAGTAATGATTAAAGCTTTTAAAAAGTCATGTCCTCGATCGCAATTACAAGTTTGATACATTTTTCTTATAAATTCAATATAAATTTTAAATGTGGGGGTTTTGCTTTTTTTTTCTGGGCAACCACGATTCGTTTCTTCAGTATTATCGAATTTGGGAAATGTGTGGTCTTTATAAGGGTTACGAAAAAAATCAACTTTAAATAATTAATTAGCACCAAAATCATGATTAAAGTTTTTAAAAAGTCATATGCTCGATTGCAATTAATAGTTTGATATATTTTTGTTATAAATTCAATATGAATTTTAAATGTGGGGGTGATACATTTTTTTTCTGAAATTATATTGAAAACCAATATAAGATTAATATAAATAAACAATATTTACCCCAAATTCAAAATTATTATTTTAACCCATATTTAAAAATATTATTTAATTCATATAGAAAACAGAATTTAACTCATTGATAATATCTTAGGTAATACATAGCTCGATCAGCTCGATCGTAATTAATAGTTTGATATAAATTTTATATGAATTCAATATAAATTGTAAATATTATATTCACATTTATTTTTTCTTTATTATCGAACATTTACATTGGGAAATAAGTAACATTTACATTGGTCAAGAAAATAATCAATTTTAAATCATAAATTAGCGCCAAAAACATCTATGGTGACTCTTAAAAAACATATTTTTGAGAATTAATTAATTAATAGCTAAATTAATTAAATCCATTATTAAACGTGAAGATATGCAAAAATTTTCATTTTCGATATTCGTCTCATTACTATAACTACCCTACGGGAAGTTAAAAAAGCAATAAATAATTTAACTATATTGTATTTATTTATTAACTATATTATTTAACGATATTTTAAGTATGGCCATCATTCAATAAACAAAACAAAAACAAAATTATACAAGATTATAATAGTGCAAAAGTATCAGAATATATATATATTAAATTTAAATAATGTGAGTAAACGAGAAAAAAATGTAAACAAAATGTTTGATAAAAAAACAAAACTTCGAATAAAATAAAAGTTAAATAATAAAATTTTGTGATTAGTCACATGCCTTGCTTAAATTTGTTTTACCCTGGTTTGGTATGTATTAATATTATTTAAATCTGTTATATCTGCTAGTAATATATCGATTTATATTTATAAATTTAGACGTTTTATATTTATTCATAGAATAAAAATTTCTGAAATTGCATCATATATACATGTATGTATGACCATACCATATATATGTACGAACATCTGTTTTTGAGAAACTACTCAAGAGTGTCTCTTCTTTCTTTCATATAACCGATGTTTGTATAAGACTATCTCACTTCGTGTACGATGCGAGTCCTTTCTTCTATGCGTGTCCTTTGTCCTACGACGAAATATTCTACCTGACTGTGTCAGTTGTGGCCAAAATTATTTTATACGTATTTTATGAACAAATATTATGTCATTGCACTTTTGTTTTATCTTTTTGATAGCAATTATTATTTATATTACTATACTAGTTTATTATTTATATTAATGTTATTTAAGAGTAAAAGTTTAATTAAAAAATTAACTTAAATTCAAACGAAGATTTTTTTAAATTTATTATTGTGTACATAGAAAAGAGTGTGATTATAAAAAATGTTTGTTGGTTAGTTCTTGAAGAAGGAAAGAATCCATAAGCCCAAAACGTAGAATAAAATAAGTGAAATATTAATTTTGTTTTGTGAAGATAAAATTTATTTTATATAATTCAGAAAAAAAATCAATAATAAATCTAAATATTTAAAATTTTATAAATATAAACATATTTGATATAATAATAATTAATGGCGTTTTTATTAATTTCGTTTTGAACATTTTCTAACTAACGTTTCACAGATTATGTAATTTACTAACTATCTCATATTGAAATGAATGAAAAAAGAGTTATATATAAACTTTGTTATATATAAAGTTTTTTTTAATGACTACTACACTGAATAAACTAATAACGACAAATTAATGAGCGTATACTTCGTAACATAAAATACAAAAACATAAAAACCGCCCTTTGATTAACAATGCTACACCTACACCATCAAACAAAGCGCAAGCCAAGCAGAGTTTCGTAATTTTCAGTAGACTGAAATTTGTTACGCAGTGCGTTTAGCAATTTTTGTTGAATTTAGAATTTGTTATAATATTAAAAAATATTCATAAAATATAGTAAGTCTTAGTTCGTGAATTTTGAGTGAATATTTAGTGAATAATAAAATGATCTATGATATCAAATATATAATAATTTGCTAAAAACTTATTTTGTGAACAGTTTATAATTAAAATTAAGCGGTTAAATAACGTAATTTTGAGTTTTATATTTAAAGCACGTAAGTATATTTATTACTTATATAAATCAACATACATATTTAGTAAACAATGATGTATTTTATATATTCTAGATTGACTAAATTGAAATGGATATAAAATCAGCTGTAATATAAAAACTATCACATAGCAAGAATGGATTTGGTAAAAGGTAATAAAAATATTAACAAACTTATTAAATGAAGACTTTTCAATAACTTATTATCGCTTTTGAATATTTGGTATTCGTATTTCCAACAATAGTTTTTTTGTTTTAATTTGAAACTATAATTGAGCTGTTTTAAATTAATGTTAAAATTTTCTATTTACTGTATTTTTAATTATTTCAGATTTGACTGTGATAGAGTTCTAGAAAATATGAGTTTTAGATAAACTACAATTATATTTACTGCAAAATAATGCCTGAAATGTTTTTTTTGCTAAAAGCTAAGTAATTGAATTTATGAGTTTATAAAATCAATATATTTCGAAAATATTGCTATAAAATATTAATAAATTTTATCTTATTTCAGGTGTAATCATGATCGAATTCAAGAAAATGTTAAAACATGTGTGAAAATAAAAAAAACATCGAAATAATAATTAAGTCTGCAAATTGTTTGAATGGCTTGGTCTTTGTACAATTACGGCGATAGGATTAACAAAAATTATGATTATAATTTATCATTAAAATCCTCTAAATTATTATAATGACTGAAAATATTTTGATTGTTTTGTATCTTGTTATCATAAAATAATGTGTAAATTGTTAATAAAGATATCAAGATTCAATACATAAACTATTTAAAAATGTATGTATTCATTTAGAATAAATAAACTTTTATTATCAATGAGTTAAATACTGTTTTTCTATATAAATTAAATAATATTTTTAAATGTGGGTTAAATAATAATTATGAATTTGGGGTAAATATTGTTTATTTATATTGAGCTTATATTGGTTTTTTATATAGGGTAAATATTGTTTATTTATATTAATCTTATATTGGTTCTCAATATTGAGCTTATATTGGTTTTGAATGGGATTTTAATATTGTTTATCAATATTGGTTTTATATGGGGCCTTTATTGGTTTTAATATTGGATTTATATGGGAAAATGTTAACAGAATAATATTATAGCAATATTGGTAAACAATATAGAGCCCATAAAAAGTACAATATTGCGCCACGATTCATTTCTACTAGGGTTTATTTTGTCGTATTCCGTATTTACACTTCAAATTTTTTTTTCAGTTTTGAATTCATTTCGTTGAGTTTTTAATTTTTTTCGTTGATCTTTAAATTCACTTCATTTAATTTTATAATTTATATCTTAAACGTTTTAATTATTTTTTTTTACCTTCAAATTGATTTTGTTTAACTCTGTTGCCTTGTATAAATTTGAATTTAGTATGTTTAACTCGGAATTCAATTTACTATTAATTTTAGTCATCTGTTTGAAAAGAATATTAATTTTTCCATGACCTTACCTTTGTTTACGACTTTAACTTTTAACTTTTTTAAACTTTTAACATTTAACTTTTTTTAGTTTTATCTTCGAGAAATTGCGAGTAATTTTATTATATTCACATATATATCATTTTTTACACCAATTTTTGTATTGATTTAATTCCAATTTTCATTTTAAGTTCAATTATTATTTCTGCAATATGCAAAAAAGCCTCGATTATTACTCCGCGCGCGCGGGAAGACAATTTTAATAAAAAATTGTGATTTTGTGAGTGATTTTTTTTTCATTTGAAAAATGTGATTTAGTAATTTTGTTAATTTTCTTTTTTGTTTTTATGAGCAATATTTGTGTTTAGCGTAATTTGTGTGAAAGTTTGTGTAAAAGTGGTGATAAGGATTTTGTTGGAAAGGAAAAAGTATTGGAAAATTCATGTACTAGGAGCAACTGATTAAAGGTAGGATTTTATTAATATTTGATGTAGTAATTTAATTCTTATTAAATATATATATATATATATATATATATATATATATATATATATATATATGTTAACAAAAAAAGATAAATTTTACGTTCATTATAGGTTGTTTTGAAAAAAATTGGTACTCTGGTAGATTTACCAAATAAACTTGAACTACACATTTTAGAGACAATTATATTCTTTGTACATTTGTTACATTGAATTTTTGTTTTACGTAAGTTGAAATTTAATTCCTGACATTTAATATGGTATAGTCATATTAGATCTCTTCAATACATTTTTGTATGAAATTTGCTTCTGTCGTATTATTAGGCTATTACGTAATTTGAATAATTTGACAGAGAAAGGTCAGAGTCCAAAACATTCAAATATTAAATTATTCTCTAAAAGAAACTTTCAGCTATGTATTCAATAAATTGTTAGAAGAAAAAAATTAAAATTTTTGAGGAACTATACAAGTTTTCAGTTTAATAAATATACCATATTTTTTTTAACTTTCACGTGGCAAATGATTAATCAAAATTTTCCAAAAATAAGCCTTGAATTTGAGTTAGATTTTTAGTAAATAATTTTTATTATGCGTACTTTATCATTACTCATATTGAACAGTATGAAAATTTATTTTAAAAATATAAATAAAAAAAATAAAATCAAATTTGCTAAATTTTAAAATTTTATATAAATATGAAATTGATAAATTTACATTATTTTCTTCATTGATTTACAAATTTTCTAGTAAATTTGCTTTTTGCCAAATATACTTAAAACAAAAAAATCGATATTTTACCATCATCTATTTGAATTTATTGAATCGTTTGTAATTTATAGAAATATTTATATTAATTTGAAATTTTTTTCACCATATTTCATTACCACTTTTGTAAATTTATAACTTTGTAATAAATTTGTAAATTTATCCAAAATCCTTCATGTAAGATTTGCCAAATACACTTTTCACAAAAAAATTTTTTCTATGTAGAAAGATTTATAATTTCAGAAATTACATAACATGATTTGTCACCAATATAATTTTATAAAAAAAATTGTTTTACTGAATACTCACCTAAAGTCACATCTGGAAATAAATAATGATTTTGTTAATAAATTCTTAATAATAAGAATTTTGTCAGATTTATTTATGATACAAAATTAATAAAGAAAAAACTTAAGCCAAAAAATTCAAGATACATTTGTATATTTGTTTATTCATTTATTTTGGCTCAAATAATTTTCGGAATATATTTTTGTGGAGATAATTTTTATAAATTTTTATTTTTGATTCTTTAAAAAAATTAGTAAATATTAATTTGTAACAAATTTGCAACGAATATCAGATGTTTTGGTAAAATCTGAGTATCGGCATTTTTTAAAAATTTTGCAAAATATAAATTTCATACATTTTTTTCTTCCTATAAACAAATTTGATGAAAGTTACGAAATGAATTTTTAATACTTACTTGAATTTAAGTTTGCCATCAATGATATTACAAATAAACAAATATATACATGAAATAATAATAATATATATATATATACATATATATATATATATATATATATATATATATAAAATCAAAAATCTTATTTTTTCATACACAACCGTTTTTATCATATCAACCACTTCATTTTCGAATAAATTACATTTACGTATTTATACACCCGATTATATATAATTTAAAATTACTAAACTTACCTTAATATTTAATAAACATATCCAACAATCTAAAATTATTATATACACATGATATTTTATCAAAATTCTGTTTTTAAATTGATTATTTTAAAACGATTCTTTTATTTACCATCGTTCTATTATTATATGCATTGTCGTTGGGGATTATTAGTAATTTATTTTAATACTTATATACAAATTTATCACTAGTTTTTTTTCGTAAAAAATGTCTTTGGAATTTAATGGTTTCATCTTAGTTGTAGTATTAATAAAATTGGTAGAAAACTTAGTCTGGGAAATGAAATTTTGAGACCTCCGTTGCTCGTTTGCATTGCTGCTGGATGTTCACCTGAAAAATAAAAAAAAATTATGAAAATTTATATGAAATTTCTTTTATATATATATATATATATAAATATATATATCAATAGATTTTTTTAAAACATCGTCTCAATTAAGAGGAATCAAAAAAATTAAAAATTTTGAATCTTGCTCACTAATTATTCTGTAATTCCAGAAATAATTTGAATTTGTTGTTGTTGAATTTGAAAAAAAAATCGATTTTTTTAAGCCTCTAAAGCAGGCTCTCCCCTAAATGATATCATGAAGAAATTGCAAGGTATATTTACTGTTTTAAAATTAGTTGATTAAATAATCTTTTTTTTTAAATCATTGAAAGTAAGGGCATGTAAAAAAATATTTCTGGTAGACTGTTTTTAGTAATAAAAATTGAAAAATTATTATTAATTACTGGTTGACTTTTTTTTCTTATGTAAATTTAAACAGGCGTTTAATTTTTCTGTCATTTTTTTAGTTCTAATTATTTTTAAATTAGAATTACGTGCGTTTTGTATTTGGTATTTAGAATTTTGTTCTATGACATCATTCTTACAAGTTATTATAATTCTTAATTTTATATTATGATCCTGCGATTTTTTTATTTCATACACTTTTTATACTTTTTACATGAAGATTAATAAAATTATTAAATTTCGTGAAATAAAAACAATCGTAGAATATTTTATATTTGTTACCAATGATTCAATTCCATATTACTAACTTCCCGAAGGAGATTTTCATAAAAAAATCCTATTCGCTAATTTTATGTTTTCTCGACGTTTCAAGCCATTCTGAATCGGATGGGACCAAATTTGGAAAATAATATGTGTATGTGTATATATGAATAGATTTTTGACTTTTTGTCGTTTTTTTCTCAAAAACTGCTGAACCGATTTCAAAAATTTAAACACCATTCGATGTATCTCGATGAGGATTATTGTTTTGTGCGACGGTCGGCTGAGCCGTTTTTTTGAAAATAGCAGATTAGTCAAAAATTTTTCTTCCATTTCTCAGCCCTCAATTCTGAATCGATTTTGAAAATCCAAAAACTGTTCGAAAGATATTGGTTGGGAATGATACTGATTAGTTTTTGGTAAAGAACGACAGAGTTGCAAAAAATTTGTTTGCTGATTTTGATCAAACTTTTTCACACATTAGATATTTACATAGACTTATATAAAAAATGTTACTATCAATGCTTAGACTGGACGTTGAGTTCAGGGATACCCCGTATATCCAAAAAAATATTGTCAATTCAAATTTTATAAATTGTTAAAAATTCGTCAAAAATTGAAAAATCATTAGCGTTTTATTAACTTTCCGTAAGAAAAAAAGTTATTGTAATCGTCCAAAAATGGAAAATGAAAATTTGTACATTTCTTCACGTTTTGAAGCTTTTTGAATACCTCATTTTTCCTAAGAAAAAATCGATGTGTGTGTGTGTGTGCGGATACAAATTTTCGTCAACGATTTTGGGAACACCGATCAACCGATTTAAATAATTCCAAAAACATTCTATTCGTATTGATAAGGAGACGTTCTGATTAGTTTTTAGCAAAGGCAGGTCTAGCCGTTTCGAAGATAATGGGCAAAACGGTAAATGGTTACTGAGTTTTTAAAATATTTTATTAATTCAAAAAACATTTTACTTGTATTGACAAGATGAAGAACTGATTACATTTTTGGGAAGGCAGGTCTAGCGGTTTCGGAGATCTAATAAAAAAAGTAAAAAAAAATGCCATTTGGCGATCAAAAATGATCATTAGACATATGCGCATCAAATTATCAGATATTTTATAGAGATTTTAACAATAAGTATAAATTTTGTTTACATTCCTATGGGTTCCGTACCAATCCTTATCCGTTAGACGACGGCGCGGCGCTTACGCGCTTCCATATTTCGTCTCTATGCAGTTAACAGTACGATTGCTTTGAAAAAAAATTCAGAATTTCCAAAATATTTGAAAATACACTTTTCTTCAAAAAGTATTTTTTTACAAAAAAAGTTATTTTTTGTCAAAAATTTATGGTTTCTCAAAAATCAAATTTTTTCAGAGTGAAATTTTTTCAAAAATGTTAATCCTTAAAAAAAATAATATTTTTGATACGGGAAGTTCCAACAATTTGCCTTAAGGCACGATGCCATGCGCTCCACTAGTTATTTCAAAGTTATTTCAAAACATGTATAAATGTGTACCCTCAAAAAATTTTGAATAGATAGACTCACTAGTTTTTTTTTATTTTAATTCCCAAAAATGGTCTTTATTTAGGTTGTCACACTAGGTGTACCCCCTTTTTTTTATTTATTTTATGGCATTTGACCGTGTGGTCATTTAGCCTCTTATTACATAAATAATATGTTACAAAATTATAATTACCAGAGAAATACATATTTTACAAATTATTTACAACATAATATTGCGACTTAATTCTTAAAACCTTAACTAATACTTTATTTTTAGAACTATATTTTAATGTTACATTTTTGTAAAAAAAAAACAGAAAAATTTTATATATATTTTCATCATTAGTAGAAAAGGCTATTTTAGTGTTAATAGGAAAAATAAAGTTATATTTATACAGTTCTTGTAAGAATGTTCTTTGATTAGCATAGAGGTTGCACTTCCAAAAGATGTGGTCAATATTGTGTATTTCTAATCCGCAAGAACAGAAGGGGTCTTCTGCCATGCCAATTCTAAAAAGATGAGATTTGCAGAATGTGCGGGCCGATCTAATACGATTGATAACGGTTATTTCGTCTCTGTTCAACCTAGATTTGGCAAACCAAGTACTGAAAGGTGTGCCCCTTAACAATATAACATATCAAGACCACTTCTAAAACTATTTCTTATCATTCTGATTAAAATGCCACAAATTCAAAATTCGCAATCCGTTTCTATTACTATTCTTACCGTTCAACACGTGCACATTGACACTGGCCGGAACCGCTCCGGAGGGTACGCAAGTGTAGTTGCCGGAGTCCCTCAATTGCGCCCGCGTCAGCAGAAGGCGGGACGTCGTGCCGCCGTCCGTCTTCTCGGTCTCGAGCGAAATGCCGCCGCGCGGAGAGTCGAAGTCGACGACGGAACTGCCGTGATACCTGGAGGGAAAAAAATCACATATACATTTATTAAAATTTATATTATATCACTAATAATACATAAGATGATAAAATAAAGGTGAATTCAAAATTTAAAAAATGTACCAGGATTGCACTGCCCTTGATAAACATAAATTATATTTTATAGTAAGATTTAAGTTTTTTTCATTAAGATAAAAAATCTTAACTAAAATTATGACTAAAATATTAAGGACGAAAAATGATTAAAATACCAAAGTCGCTTTAAGAAAATAGGGGTTGGTGATAAACAAGGAAAAATTTAGAGATGGTAACAACCTACTCATACGAAGATAGACCCGTAACATAGCATCACAATAACATTTTATGGTAATGCTATGTAACGAGTCTATATTCGTATGAGTGGGTAGTAAAAAGCTGTGTCAAAAGCTATAAATTTGCTGCGTGTTCAGGCGTTTTACACAAAAAACCTAATTTTACGTTTGTGTTTTCTCAAAGATGCACAGATAAAGTTGCTATTTACACTATACTAACTAAGAAAATTCTTTTCGTGAATTCAATGAAAACATTGTAGATTATGGCACAATTTTTAACAGAATTATGTTTTTAAACCTTTAAAATGATAGTAAAAATTAGGTTCGAAACGTACTAAGTTAATGATTTTGATACATTTTATATACAAAATTTTATTATTATTACTACTTCTTTGAATGTTTCAATAGACTTATAAGAATCGCATTCGATTTTGAGAGAGAACTTGCCTTGAAATACTTTTTAACTTCCCGTAGGGTAGTTATAGTAATGGGCCAAAAAATGAAAATAAAAATTTTTGCATTTCTCGACGTTTTGAAGGTTTCTGAACATTTTGGCATACCTCAGAAAATATGGATGTGTGCTTATGTATTTATGGATACAATTTTTGTCCACGTTTTCGGGCGCACGGATCAAACAATTTGAATGGTTCAAAAAGCACTCGATTCGTATTGATAGGAAAATGTGCTGATTAGTTTTTGGCAAAGCCAGGTCCAGTCGTTACGGAGATACAGAGCAAAGAGTGCAGAAAATAGAAATCGAGTTTTTGAGAGAACGGTGCATACAATTTGAATGATCCAACAAATATTCAGTTCGTAATGACGGGGAAAAGTGGTTATTAGTTTTCGGCAAAGGTAGGCCCAGCGGTTTCGGAAATACAGAGCTAAATGTTAAAAAAATGGCAGTTTTTGAGAGAACTGAGCGTCCGATTTAAATGATTCAAAGAACTTTCTGCTTGTTGCTTGCTTGTTTCAACAAAATAATTGCTTTTGGAAAAAAAAATTGTTTCTAATTTTTTTTTAAAAAAAATGTTTTTGTAATTTTGGATTAAAAATTCAAAAACCCTAAGCTAAGCACAGTCTAAGCGCCACTCTGGTGCTAATGTTTACCCAAGTGCGTTTAGACTGTTTATGTACTAGACCACCTTTCCAACTTTGTGAAAACTATTGAAAAATGTGAAAATGCCGCAAAGCTAAGCACAGCATAAGTGAAAATGTCGCACAGAATTATTTGCAAATGCGTTTAGACTGTGACTATACAGGAGCACTTTTTCAATTTTGTGTAAATTAGGCAACTAATTTTTTGAAATTGAATTTGAAATGCCATGACGATTGTTAATGTTCTGGAGATAAAATGATTTATGATTTATAATTTACATTTTATTTGGTCAGATATAACATGATAGCAAAAATAATGGAAGTAATAGTATTTGTAATAATATTTTTGAAAACGTTTAAAATTTCTCGAATATTTCATTACAGTACGGGAAGTTCCTGCAATTTGCCTTAAGGCACGATGCCATACACCACTAATTTATTTTCTTACAATAAGCTCCGAGTTGTAAAATAAGTAAATAAAAATACGCCTAGACAACGTTCTCAAGCCCAACGTCCATTCCAGTCCTAATTTATACTCCTCCAACTAGATTTTTAACCATTTAGATTTGAAACATGCTCCACTATTTATTCCCTATATATTCACCGCAAATATATTTATCTGTTCGCATATTACTTTTCTACACATATCTCATATCTCGTATGTAATTCCATTTATATTCATGTACTTATGCATTTTAAAACGCTCATAAAACATTACCCGAGGACAGATGAGTACCAGGACGAGTACGAGGACGAGGTCCTTTTAGTAATTATATATATATATATATATATCTGTATGTCTGTGTCATGTCAACAGAACTGAAAAATTAATGTTTTATTTCCACTACGTACTTCTTGTGCTGCTGCAAATCCGTAATGCAATTTCAAATACGAAACGATTTTATATTTATTCGAAACGGTAAATGTAAATGTAAAAGTTATACGAGGATATTTTTATGACTTGGTAAATATTCAATTTGAGAAATATATATATATATATATATATATATATATATATATATATATATATATATATATATTGAAATGAATAAAACAGTCAATGCGTCGAATGTAGAAAGTTTATTTTAATTTTTCATACGTTTCGAGACTAGATGTGTCTCATCATTCAGCAGATCAAGAAAAAACACACTTTACTATCACATTTTTTTTTGTGAAAAATGTGATAGTGAAGTGTGTTTTTTCCTTATCTTTTTATAAAAAAATGTTTTAGCAAAATTTACTCATTTACGGCTCATTATTTTCAAACTAAATAAAATATTTTTTTTAAATTTTTTGATTATGGCTACAATCAATACTGTCATCGCTGACGTTGAGTTCTGGGACACCCTGTATATATTATATATATTGAATTAAAAATGACAAAATTTATATCATTCTTAAGATTTGTCTATCTGTAATATACTGTAAAAATAAATATAGCATAATAAAATACTATAAGAAAAAACAGTGTAAGTTTTTTGCAAAGTCGTTCAAGTACTATTTTCTTAATTCGACTTCCTTTTAAAAAAAAAATGTTTTCTGTAACTCATACCATTATTATTTTAGTTTTATATAAATTTTGTACGCAAAATATTCTTAGAGACATATTAGCTTGCAAAAATTCAATAATGTAAGATATTATGATATTATAAATGAAGTATTAGCAAAAAATAAATCAATAACACATTTCTCTAAATTTAAAAAATATTTAAATAAAAAAAATTATTTAAAAAAAAAATAGCTGCACTTACAATTTTTGAAATAGTGTATTTTTGTTAATAACATAATTATTATTATAGTTTGTGTAAACTTTATCCCAATAACATTATTAGAGAAATATATATTTGCAGAAATCACATTAATACATTTCTTTGTTACTAAAAGAAACAATTCAATGAATAATATGAAAAATATTACATAACTTTCACATCATTTTTCAATTTCACACATTTCTTACCGAAATTTTAGGCGTTTTTGAATTACTATATTTACTTTCTCTACATTATTTAAAAAAATCTTTATATTTCTATAATATTTGTATTTTTCAATACGAATATAGATCAAGTAAGTCATTTAACTATTGCAAAATTTTATTAGCCTAAATTTGTGATTGAAAAAACATTTTACTTCTCTAACAATTTGCCTTAAGGCACGATGCCATACACCACTAGTTTTTTATTTATCTCTGCTTATAAAAAATATTAAAAATGTAATTACTGATTTTTCATACTTGACTAAATTTTATTACATAAAAAATACATAAATTTTATGGTAAAAATTTTAATCAAACGTCAGAAATGCGTTTATCAACGAAGTCGATTTTTATACACATTTCTTTTTTAAATTTTAAGCATTTTTTTAATTAATATTATATTTATATATATTACTATATAGATACTTTTATTATACATTACTTTTTTACATTATTTAAGAAAAATCTTTGTTTCTTCTATATCAAGTAAGTCATTCACCTATTCTCAGCCTAAAGATTGAAATTTGATTTGATTGAATACTCGATTTCTCTAACAATTGTCCTCAAGAAACGACACCATACACCACTGATTCTCAATTTCTCTCTTCTCATATTATAGATTAAATTACCGATTTTTCCATCTATCCAAGTAAATATTAACTGAAAAAAAATTCTCGTCCATGTTTAAAATTATGTCCCGGCGAAAGAAGTTCAAACAAACTCGGGTGGAGTTTCTGCAACGTTAATACGTTTCGCATTTTTTTCACTTTTCTTTCATATTTATCTTGTAATATTAAAATCAACGATAATATAAACAAAAACGAGGAAAAGCAAAAAAAAATGTGCTAGAAAAAATTGTAATGAAAATATACGCTATGAAATTATAAACTTTGTAATATAAGACACATGTATGTAAGAGAAATTTAAGGTGGAGCTAATAGAGAAGATATAAATTTTTTTAATTTCATATGTATATCATTCGTTGAATTAAAAATACTTGCACTACATATTAGGGTTTATACAAAAGCCGACATTTCAGAAAACGGGTTTTCGAATTTTAATTTTACTAAAAAACCGGTTTTAACCGGTTTTCGAATTTTATATAGAAAATAATTTTTTACTCGAATATTCTGTAATTTATCCGCACATTTAGTATAATTTAGAGCAGCATTTGACTGAATTTTTTTAGTGTTCAATTTTATTGATAGGAAACAAAATTATTTTAAATTTATTTAGTAGAACTAAAAAATAATAGTTTATCTTGATTAAATAACTTTAAAAATAATTATTCGTTATTCATCCATCATTTTCACATATAAGAATGAAAATATTTTTATGGTAGTGAAAAGAAAGTTTTTATTTTAAATAAAAAAATGCATTAAATTAAAAAAAAGCAAAATAATAAAATATTAGATCCATGTTGATACATACTTGTTAATATCAATTTTAATTTCAAAAACAATTAAGCTAAACTCGGGTACTGTCTGTTTCGAGCAATTTTACTTAATCTTACAATTATTTATGCAGTTTTATCTAAACTTCATTCTAAAAATATTTTTACAGGCATATTGGCTTGCAAAAATTAAATTCGTGTAAAATTTATAGTATTATTATTATATTAAATAATATAGTAGAAAAAAAACAAAAGAATTTTGTTCTAATGTTTTGATGATGGCTATAATCAATACTGTCATCGCTGACGTTGAGTTCTGGGACACCCTGTATATATTATATATATTGAATTAAAAATGACAAAATTTATATCATTCTTAAGATTTGTCTATCTGTAATATACTGTAAAAATAAAAATTATATATTAAAATACTATTAGAAAAAACAGTAACTTTTTTTACAAAATTGTTAAAGTATTACGTTGTCAAATATCTCCCTTCCGCCTTTTTGTATTATAAACCAAGAGCAAAACAGCGGAAGGGAGATATTTGACAACCTAATATTATTTTCTTAATTTTTTTTTTTTTTTTTAAATTATGGCTGTAACTCATACAATTGTTATTGCAGTTTTATATAAATTTTGTTCTAAAAATATTCTTAAAAGCATATTGGCTTGCAAGAATGTAATAATGTAAGATATTATAATATTATAAATAAAATATAAGCAAAAAATAAAAGAATAATAAATTTCTGTAGAAATATGGTGATTTAAAAAAAAAATAGGCAAAAACTTTTTGCAGTTATGTGTATTCGTAAATATCACAATTTTTTTTGTAGTTTTGTATAAATTTTGTTACACATAAAAGAAATACACAATAGCAGTGATATTAATAATTTATGGAATTAATGTGATTTACAGCCTGGTACATTTTTTTATATTTTACATATTTCTTATTGGCGAAATTTTAGGCGTTTTTCTAAATACAATATTTACTTCCTTAATATTATTTTAAAAAAATCTTTGTATTATTTTAATATTTGTATTTTTCAATACAAATCTAGATCAAGTAAGTCATTTAACTATTGCAAAATTTTATTAGCCTGAATTTGTGATTGAAAAAACATTTTACTTCTCTAACAATTTGCCTTGAGGCACGATGCCATACACCACTAGTTTTAATTTATCTCTGCTTACAAAAAATATTAAAAATGTAATTACTGATTTTTCATACTTGACTAAATGTTATTACACAAAAAACACATAAATTTTATAGTATAAATTTTAATCAAAGGTTAGAAAACCGTTTATCAAAAAAGTCGATTTTTTTAGATATTTCTTTTATAAATTTTAAGCATTTTTATAATTAATATTTACTATTTTTACATTATTTAAGAAAAATCTTTGGTTCTTCTTTTTTTGGTTCGACAAATTTTTCTCAGTTTAAATTTGATTGAAACAATATTCGATTTTTCTAACAAGTCAATTTTTTACACATTTTTTTCGAAATTTTAGATATTTTCCTAATTACAATATTTACTTCTATTAAATTATTTGTTTACACATTTCTTTTTTAAATTTCAAGCATTTTTTTAATTGATATTTACTTTTTTTACATAATTTTAAAAAAATCTTTGTTTCTTCCAGATCAAGTGAGAAACTATTGTAAGTTTTCGTCTTAAGGCACGATACGATACACAACTAGTTCTCAATTTCTCTCTTCTCATATTATAGATTAAATTACCGATTTTTCCATCTATCCAAGTAAATATTAACTGAAAAAAAATTCTCGTCCATGTTTAAAATTATGTCCCGGCGAAAGAAGTTCAAACAAACTCGGGTGGAGTTTCTGCAACGTTAATACGTTTCGCATTTTTTTCACTTTTCTTTCATATTTATCTTGTAATATTAAAATCAACGATAATATAAACAAAAACGAGGAAAAGCAAAAAAAAATGTGCTAGAAAAAATTGTAATGAAAATATACGCTATGAAATTATAAACTTTGTAATATAAGACACATGTATGTAAGAGAAATTTAAGGTGGAGCTAATAGAGAAGATATAAATTTTTTTAATTTCATATGTATATCATTCGTTGAATTAAAAATACTTGCACTACATATTAGGGTTTATACAAAAGCCGACATTTCAGAAAACGGGTTTTCGAATTTTAATTTTACTAAAAAACCGGTTTTAACCGGTTTTCGAATTTTATATAGAAAATAATTTTTTACTCGAATATTCTGTAATTTATCCGCACATTTAGTATAATTTAGAGCAGCATTTGACTGAATTTTTTTAGTGTTCAATTTTATTGATAGGAAACAAAATTATTTTAAATTTATTTAGTAGAACTAAAAAATAATAGTTTATCTTGATTAAATAACTTTAAAAATAATTATTCGTTATTCATCCATCATTTTCACATATAAGAATGAAAATATTTTTATGGTAGTGAAAAGAAAGTTTTTATTTTAAATAAAAAAATGCATTAAATTAAAAAAAAGCAAAATAATAAAATATTAGATCCATGTTGATACATACTTGTTAATATCAATTTTAATTTCAAAAACAATTAAGCTAAACTCGGGTACTGTCTGTTTCGAGCAATTTTACTTAATCTTACAATTATTTATGCAGTTTTATCTAAACTTCATTCTAAAAATATTTTTACAGGCATATTGGCTTGCAAAAATTAAATTCGTGTAAAATTTATAGTATTATTATTATATTAAATAATATAGTAGAAAAAAAACAAAAGAATTTTGTTCTAATGTTTTGATGATGGCTATAATCAATACTGTCATCGCTGACGTTGAGTTCTGGGACACCCTGTATATATTATATAAATCTTTTAACATTTTTGAACTAAATATGTTTCATTCATAAACTTAGTTTATAAAAATTCACTATAAAAATAAGAATTGCATACTATAACACACATTGAAAGAAATAGTAACTTTTTTTACACAATTTATTTCTTAAACCATTTTCTTAAATCGACTTTTTTAAAACAAAAAATGATTTTTGTAACTCATACTTTATATAAATTGTGGTTTTATATAAAGTTAGTTGTAAAAATATTCTTAAAGGCATAGTGGTTTCAAAAATTTAATAATGAAGGATATCATAATATTATAAATAAAATATAAGCAAAAAATAAATCAATAACACATTTCTCTAAAAATATAGTATATCAATTTAAAAAAAAAATTAGCTACACTTACAATTTTTGAAATAATGTATTTTCGTTATTAACATAATTATTATTATAGTTTTGTATAAATTTTATCCCAATAACGTTATTAGAGAAATATATATTTGCAGAAATCGCATTAATACATTTCTTTATTACAAAAAGAAACAATTCAATGAATAATATAAAAAATATTACATAACTTTTACAGCCTGGTACAAGTTTTTATATTTTACATATTCCTTATCGAAATTTTAGACATTTTTTTTAATTACAATTAAAATTAATTAATTTTAAACATTCTAATTGTTTTTGTGTTTAATAAGATATGATTTCAAAAAACTGAGAACGTCTATCAAATTGCTACTTAGACGTGTCCTTTGTTTACTCATAAAATTTTCTGAAATAAAAAATACTGTCATACTTTTAACGAAATTATGCTTAATTGTTTTTATAGCCTGATATAATATTTCTAAGTTTTTTGTTTTTTAATTTGTGATTTCTAGGGTTTAAAACTCTTTTTTTTAAGTTTGAGTAAAGGAAGTTACTTCTTCAAGAAGTCACACTGATTTAAATTAATATATACACTGGTATAAAAATTAATCCATACAAAACTTTTCTGGGAACCATTGCAGACTGATAAAATATCAAATGCTATTGAAACGATATGATTTCAAAAATCAAAACGCTTTCGTCTATCTTTTATATTTGGCTATATTTGTCACTATCCATTTATACAGTGAAAACCGACTTTTTTCACTAAAAACCGGTTTTCGAATTCCATAATTTTCGCCCAAAAACCGGTTTTTGAAAACCGACAAACCCTAGTGGAGCTAATAGAGAAGATATAAAAATTTATTAATTCATATGTGGAATACATATGTTTATCTTTCGTGGAACTAAAAATACTTACACTACATATCGCACAAATTTTTCTTCCCCTAGTGTATTATAATTTCTCATTTATCATTGTAACTGTAATTGAAAAACTTTTTACGCCCTTTTTTTCTCATTAAATGTTATATTGCATATTTTACATTTGATGCCTGATCTGTTCAAATTTCTATCAATTTGGCTGTGATTATTATTTGATCGAAGTCTTTGTCTTTGAGTGACACATTCGATGCCTGATAGGATATAAATTATAAATATAAATATAAATATAAGGAAATGAGATCTGGTGATTCTATGCCATTCAAAATCTTATTCATGTTGGAGAATGTCCTTATAAATGTGGAGTATACAATTTATGTGGTCGTTCTCCAATTTGAATAAGCAGCAATAGCGACGATTTGGTAAGTGTTTATTAACTTTCCGAAAAAAAAGTTTGTTTTATCGACGTTTCAAGCCATTCTGAATCGAATGAGACACAAATTTGGAAAAAGTATGTGTGTGTGTATGTGAACAGATTTTTGGCCGTAAATCGACGTTTTCTCGACAACGGCTAGACCGATTTCAAAAATTTACAAACCACTCGATGTATCTCTATGAGGACTATTGTTTGTCAGTTTTGTGCGACGATTGGCCAAGCCGTTTCTTTAAAAATCGCAGAAAAAAAATTTTTTACGTCTACGTTTATCCCGCAATTCTGAATCGATTTTGAAAATTCAAAAACCGTTCGAAACATATTGGTTGAACATCGTGCTGATTAGTTTTGATAGAGATCGGCCGGGCAGTTTTCTTGTAATAAAGTTTTTTAAAAAAAAAATTCGACGATTTTTATGATTATTTTTTTGACGGTAGATACCATAGTCCTCTAGATCATACTAAAATATTACGGCCCTACAACAATTGGTTTAACTTTGAAAATTCATCAAAGTTTGCAAAAATTGGTATCGTCTTTTTGGCATTTGTCAAAATTAGAACTTTCATCGACGTTTGCTCAAAAACGCCTCAACCGATTTCAGATATTTAAAAGCCATTTGATGTATCTCAATGAGGACTATAATTTGTCAGTTTTGTGAGACGGTTTGCCGAGCCGTTTCTTTGTAATTTGGAAAAAAGTGTTAAACTTTTCGTTCACATTTAAGCTCATACTACCGAACCGATTTTAAAAAATCAAAAACTGTTCGAAAGATATTAGTTGGGAATGATACTGATTAGTTTTAGGTGAAAACCTACCGAGCTGTTTTCTCCTAAATAACTCTTGAAAAAAAATTCAAGTGGATTTTTATGGAACTTTCTTTGGCGATATATATCATGGTCTTATAGAACTTACTGAATTATTACGGTCTTACGACAAGTAGTTTAGTTTTAAAAATTCATCAAAATTTGGGAAAATTAGTAGTTTTTTGACGTTCGTTAAAAATAAAATTAGCTGATTTAGTTGGTATAACGATAGTGTACTTGGTCTTGAACATAGTAAACCATTAACGTCCTACGGAAACTGGTTCAATTATAATTTTTGATTAATTAAAATTATTTATTGATTTTTGAAAATTTGCTTTTAGAAAATACTCCGAGTTAACGTGTTCGTTCGTTCGTTTGCTATGATGTGTAATAATCCACTCGGAATACTTATAGTCAATCATAAATTAATTTATTTTTTATTGATTAAGTCAATTATTTACACATATCTGGAAGTCCATGTAACTTGCCTCAAGGCTAAATACCAAACCAACTAGTTATAATAGTAATTATAGATATTGATGCAGGTTCAAAGCCTCTTACAAACTCTGAAAGATCAAGATTACATCGTCAAACTAAACATATGCAGGAAAATAACCGGTTACTACCAATTAATTAGAAAATCTTGAGCCAGGCATCAATTTAGATGTTAATGTCAACACCATTGACATAAGTAAGGATCTTTTTTTGCTATTTGACTCCTGAAAAACACTTCAACTATTCACATTTAAACATATTATTTTATTATCTTTTAGATGAACGTACTATTAAAACTTTAACTACTGTAACACCAACTATTTCACGTCAATTGCAAATTGATGATTTTGTATATAATGTGACTAATAATGTGACAAGAACTGATCTTTTGCAAGAGTCAAATGAAGTATTTGAACTTCCATATAAAGACTTCTATTTGTTTAGGAATCCACGAACATTGTTTGAAAAACAATTTACAAATGATAGCTTTGGCTATGTATGCTTTGTGTGTGATAGACTTTGGTTTCAAAGTGACTTAAAAATATTAAATGATGCTCAAAAACAAATTCTTGATAATGGTTTTCTGAATATTGATTCAAATAATCAGGTTGGATGTCAAACTTGTCGAAAGGCATTAAAATCGGGTAAATTTCCCACTTAGTGTAAATTTAACGGTTTTGTATTTTCACCTATACCAAATTATCTACCTAAACTAGATACTGTATCTGAAAGATTAATTTCACCTAGGTTGTGTTTCATGCAAATTAGACAATTGCGACATGCAAATGGAGAATTTGGAATATTTAGCCAAATTATAAATGTGCCTGTTGACGTTAATATTATGGTTAATTTATTGCCTTGTAATATTGATGATGTCCATTGCATTAACGTTCACATAAAAAAGAAAATGATTAATAGATCAAGCTATGTGCAGGGCGTGATAAATAAAACAAATATAAAAGTATGGCTTCAATTTTTTAGGCAAGACAGATATTACAGCTGTTCAAAGAATGAGATTATATTGCTAGCGAAAAAGTAAATGAACACAAACAGTCAATGAATGTATGTGAATTTTAATTACATGAAGTTCTTCAAACACAATTGTTACAGGATGAGTTAATTTGCATAAACAATATTTGTTTAGGCGTTGTTTAACATAATCCGCTGTGTGAACGAATATTATAGAATTTATTAATCAGCAATTACTTTAAACCGATCATGTCATATTTTAAGTATGACTTTGATTACATTTTTGTTTGTAAATATTATACATATTTTTAATGCAATCATAAATATGTAATTTATAATTCATCATTATATAAATGTGTATAATGATTGACGACACTAATAAATGTGTGCATCACGAGTGTTACCATATTACTAATAAACATTATTCAAAATTGTTATATGATGTATTTATTTTTACTCAACTTAAATTTGCTACTATGTACAGTTGCAAATGAGTTTTACTTCAATCGCGTGTGATCCTTACGCGCACTCTTTTTTCTTCCCCTAGTATTTTGTAATTTCTCATTTATCATTCTAACTATAATTGAAAAACTTTTCGCGCTCTTTTTTCTCAGTCAGTCTGTAGTTTAAGTCCGGGGGTAGTTTATGTCATCAATCTTAATATTATTTTATTAAAATTTTATTACTCACCATTGTACGGTGGAGGCGTGGACGTTCACCGAACAGGATAAGGATATCGTGCTTCCGCGTTTTACATAGAGATCCTGCGATCCTGTGATTTGGGCACGGGCTGCTGTAAAAAAAAGAAAATATAGGGTTTTAGTAAAAAAAATAGTTAAGATATAATTAGATAACAGTCAAGTTGCAATTTTGAAGGTTTTTTTGGACGTTTTACAATTTCAATATTTGCTCTGAGTGAAATTTTTGGCTCTCAATTTTATTTTCAAAGTATTCAACAATGATTTTGTTTTGTTAAATTTGTATTATTTTTTGTATTGAACTTTTCGTAAAGTAAGTTATAGTAATCGCCCATAAATCTAAAATGAATTTTTTTTACATATCTTTACGTTTCAGAGGTTTCTGAACGTTTTGGCACACCTCAATCAAAATAAATGTAAAAAAATGGAATATAACACAAACGCAAAGTTAGGTTGTATACGTGTATATAGGCGTATTATCCTGATCGCAATGCAAATACATAGCTTTTTGACATTTTTTACTACCATACTCATATATGAAGATAGATCTGTATCATGGAATTAATGTCATACATTCAAAATTTTATCTGAGTATTTTGATTATGAATATAAGATGATTTTTTGTACGTAGTCTTTTTTTTTATTTTAAATTAAATTCTAAGGTACAATATAATCTTTATATAATTTCCGTGATTTTATTCAAAACCTCTAGTTTAAAAAATAACTAAAATTATGAATAGATTTCAGAAAACATTTTTGAATTGTCGTAGAAAATTTTTAACATTCATTTACACTTTTTAATCATTCTGAAACTTCAATTTGATAATCTAGTCATTTAGTTAATGAAATGTAGAATTTATTGTACGTCGTTTAAAAACAAACTTGAAGAAATTTTATATAATGTGATTTTAAATTATTAATTTTACACCTTGTATCAATATTTGTTTTTCATTATAATGAAGTATTTTTAATTATTATTCAAAAATCTATAATTTTTAATAATTGGTTCAGAAATTATTATATAAAAACTATAACAAGTACTAGATATCAAATTTTTAAGAATAAATTCTTCGAATCTGTAGATATAGTTAAGTCAACTCTAAAAATAAATAAAAAAACATTAACTCACACTTTTACTGACTCAATTTGTTAACTATTGAACTAAACATAAGATAGTTTTTTGTACGTAGTCATTTTTTTTTTTTATTTTAAATTCAATTCTAAGGAATTCAAAATGTAAAATGGCAAGATAATCCTTATATATTTTGCACGATTTTATTCAAAACCTGTAGTTTAAAAAAATCATTGAATATGTGAATAGATTCCAGAAAACATTTTTGAATTGTGGGTATATAAAATTTGGAACATTTTCATACACGTTTTAATCATTTTGAAACTTTAATTTGATAATCTAGTAATTTAGTTAATAAAATGTATAATATATTATACGTCATTTAAAAACAAATTTGAAGAAATTTTTATAGTGTGATTTTAAATTATTAATATTACACCCTGTATCAATATTTGTTTTTTATTGTATTGAAGTATTTTCAATTATTGCGCAAAAAACTACAATTTTTGATAATTAGTTGAGAAATTATTATATAATTAATAGAAACAAGTACTAAATATCAAATTTTTAAGAATACATTTTTCGAGAGTGTAGATATAGTTAAGTCAACTTTAAAAATAAATAAAAAACATTAATTCACATTTTTTAGTGACTCGATTTGTTGATTATTTAATTAAATTCAAAATTTATTTCAAATTATTTTGTACAAAAACTGGATTATATAATCCAGATCAATTTGTAATACAATTCGCGGGATTTATGTATTTCTGACTAAATTTTGTGATAGTAATATTATTTGTGATAATTATATTAATAATATAGTTTCTATGACTAAATTTTATTATTTATTAAAGGCCTCCTATTTTGTTCGTAGTAAGTTTATGTATGCTTAATTTTTTTAATTTTTAGTATATTTGCTTTAAAAAAATTATGCTAATAACCTTTTAAACATACGAGATTTTTGATATTAATACTCGTCTTAAATTTTGTTAATTTCAAAAATTGTGTAAATAAATGCAAAATGATTTGAATCAAAAATAATAAAGAAACATTATAGAAAAATCTTGACAATAAATAGGTTCTCGTTTTGTGTGCATTTTTTGTTAGAAAAAGCACTCGATTTTTGAAAAGTAAAACAGTAGAACAGACGATTTTAAAATATGCCATAAAAATATTAAGTTTTAGATGAAATATTAAATGAACTGAGTTTTTACTGAGTTTTGTAAATAAAAAAAAATATTAACCAAAAACTAATAAGGACACTAATATAGAAAAATGAGACAAAATTTTTGGAAAATTGTTTATAACAATACCTGAGGTGATTTCTCAGACTGTATTAGAAATGTTGTATTTTATTTAAATGTAAATGTTATAATTATTTATAAAAATCCAGTACGATTTTTAGCAATTAAGCGAGGAATATCCCACTCGAAGATTAAAAAAATGACCATACGATCTTAAATGAAATATCTAAAAATAAAAAAAAAGTGATCTCATAGAAGATAATCTCTTAAATGCATTTAAATCCAGCATATTGCCTTAATAATGTATATTATTTTGGTTGGCAATAAATCTATGCAAATAAAAAAAAGATTTTTAGTAGTTAGTAGACCGCAAAATATATTTTTGAAATTGATTTGTAATTTTTCAAATATTATTGTTTCTATTAAAAATAAATCTGCTACGCTTGAACTTCTAAATTTTATTTATATATTATATTTAGTATCAGTTTTTTTTTTAAATTATATGAATTCCAAACATAATAGCAACATGCTCCAATAAATATATAATTATATATATATATATATATATATATATATATATATATATATATATATATACATAGTATTTATTTAAAATATTTAGTTCATGCGTAGAATTTGATATTTGATATTTCAGTAAATAATTATTACATACTCCGAAATAGCCATGCATTTATTAAATACACAAAAAGCTATATATATTTACATACATTATTTTTAATGCCAAATTAATAAACTTTTGCTTCTCTAATTTAATAAATAAATATAAAAAAAAATATTATCAAAGGTCAGAAAAGCGTTCGATTTTTTTTTAGAAAAGATGCAGTTTTTTGGTAAATTTTTTGACAAATCTAAAAAGCGGCGGCATGCAAAGAAATTAGCGTTTTTAAATTTTTGATTTTTTTTTACTAATTCTGACCTTCGGAATTTGTAGATTGACCTGCATCGGACGCGCCTTCATTAAGGGGTTCCTCTGTAAATAAAATTTAGAATAATTTATAATAGATTAGAAAAAAAAATCTAGTAAATTGTGTTGACTATTTCGGAGTAAGTAGAACATAAAACTAAAATCTAGTTACTTAAAATTATCACGTCCATGAATAATTATTATATCTCTCGTCCAGGCATTATTTTTGTATGTATTATTAAATTTAATAATAAAATCAAGAAAAAAGTTTCCAATTAAATTCCTGAAAAGAACGCGCCTAATCTTGGAGAATTCAGGAAGTAATTTCTGCAACGTTCTAATAAAAGTATAATTGTGATATTATCGTAAAAATTAATGAGAAAAATCGCGAAAGTTCTTCGCGAGAAAAATTGTATGAGGTTTTTTGAATCTTAGAAGAAAATTTAGATTTTCTCCTAGAGGGGTAAGGATTTATTTTGTTGCAAACTTTTCATAACTATTTTTTTTCACCATATAATTTATTACTGCCTTCAGTGGACATCTCACCTTTTTTTTCAATTTAACTCTAAAAATTAAAACTAAACTGGTGGTATATGGCATCGTGCCTTAATGCAAATTGCTGGAACTTCCCGTACCGTAATGAGGTATTCGAAAAATATTAACGTTTTCAAATATATTATTACAAATACTGTAACTTTCATTATTTTTGCATTATCTTGTTATATCTGAGCAAATCAAATGTAAATTAAAAATAAATTATTTCCGGAACATTAACAATCGTCATTTTATTTCGAAATCAATTTAAAAAAAAATTGTTATAATTTACACAAAATTGAAAAAGTGCTCCCGTGTAGTCACAGTATAAACGCATTTGCAAATAATTCTGTGCGACATTTTCACTTATACTATGCTTAGCTTGGCGGCATTTTCACATTTTTCAATAGTTTTCACAAAATTGGAAAATCGCTCCAGTACATAAACAGTCTAAACGCACTTGGGTGAAAATTTGCACCAGAGTGGCGCTTAGACTGTGCTTAGCCTGAGTATTTTTTGTAATTTTTAATCCAAAATTACAATTTTTTTTTTTTTTAATTAGAAACATTTTTTTTTTCCAAAAGCAATTATTTTGTTGAAACAAACAGAAAGTTCTTTGAATCATTTAAATCTGACGCTTAGTTATTTCTAAAACTGCCATTTTTTGCACATTTAGCTCTGTATCTCCAAAACCGCTGGACCTGCCTTTGCCAAAAATTAATCACCACCTCTCCCCGTCATTACGAATTGAATCTTGATCTTACGATTGAATGTTTTGATTATTAATATGCTCGGTTATCATCGTCTTAAATTGTTTGTGATTTTTTGAGTTATTTTTATCCCAAACAATTTAAGACAATGATAACCGAACATATTAATAATTTTAAATATAATATAGATTTTCCAACCTACAAATTTTACATTTTGAAGAGAACGTAAAAAAAGAAATTTAAAAGATTTGCTGAGGGGTTATTTTTTTAATTTCTCATATAAACTAGCTGACCCGGCAAATGTTGTTTTGATAAGTAAGGTATATTCTAAACCTTACTTATCTAGACCTTTTTACCCTATAGGCGGGGTAACTTAAAACGGACAGGTGGCAAAAGTAAACCCTTATTATAATTTTAAAGGTATTTTACAAAATAATTACATTTTTAACTAATGCTAAAAAACTACCAACGGAAGAAAATACTTTTATTATGGATTTTCAAAGATTACTGTTTATCTCCCGATAGCAAAGAATCATAAGAATCAAGGTTATAGCTGGTTATACTTCTTTTTCCCTCTACTTTCAAATATCTTTGTTAAACAATGCTTAACTTTACTGGTTTTTGACACATCGGTGGTGGACCTTTTTAACCCTCGACATTCAAATATGGCTATCTATTCTTCGATAAATTCTGGGAAATTATAACTGGGAAAATGTTATTCGACAAAATGTCCATTTGATCGATACCAAATTTAGATTCTGAATTTAAATAACATAAATAAAAAAATAGCGTAACTTAGAAAATGTTTTATAAATTACAATGAGTATATAATTATACAAATGAGATCTTTCAGAGCACCGTGTTTGAGAAAAATATGCCAAAAAAATGCATTTTCATATTAACATTTCAAAAAAGTTGATATTTAGAGTCTCTAGTAACACTTGCGGCCCGTTTACTAACGTTTTTGTATAAAAATCAAACTACAAACAAAACTACTTACTACAATTTAATCATAATTAAATAATATTCACGTAAAACCATCATATTAAACGTAATTGAACATCATCTGTCAAAAACGTTTGATATTTGACGTATTAGCCACCGTCCATTGTTTTAATTAAATTACGCTTTTACAAAAATGTTCAAATTAAAAATGTAAAGTTTCTACGAGATTTTGAAATAATATCTCACCTTTCCGACCATCTCTGGATTGGCACGAATTTTTCAAGGCTAAGACTGGCCAAATCGGTTTAGCCGTTTTCGAGTTTTACTAAGCATTTGATCGAGAGCTCCATTTTTATATATAAGATATATTGTAGATATATACTTTGATTGAATTGCGCTCTATCTAAACGTTAATATTAAGAGCTAAAACTTTCAGAGAATTTATCTATTTGGAACCATTTAAGCCCCTGAGAGCAAGGAAATTCAAAAATGACCATTTTAAGGACCACCCTAATATATATATATATATATATATATATATATATATATATATATATACATATAATTGATATTTTCAATTATTATTTCTAAATATCGATTTTTTATTACCCCACCTTGTACGTGAAGATAAACAGCCAGGTTTATTTTGGGTTCAGTGTTAACTTGGCATTCGTATATGCCGGCGTCCCTATTTTGGGCATATTCAACCCTCAAGTCCCAATCGTCTCCGTCTTGAGGGTGGAGGACCGTGAATCTGGCGTCCCCTGTGTACGTGAAGATGTTTGAGGTTAGAATGTGGAGGTCTCGTTTGCGCATCCAGGAAACCTATAAAAAAAAATTATTCATTATATTTTTTCAGTATATTGGTAGTTAATTTGGCAATATTTTCAAGTTTGAATAGATTTTAAGATTTCAAAAGTCAATAAGAATTTGTTGCAAACAATTGTTTGAATGGCTTCTGGCCTTATGATGTATGTCAAAGCCAATAAATAAAAAATAAAGATCAAACGTTTTTATAAGTTTATGTGTGGAATGGAATATTTTAAATTTAATTTTTTATCAACTTTATTAACTATTTTTCAATGCGCTTATAGACATTTGATATAATTTTCATTGTAGTCAATGATTTATTTTTCTCTTATAATTAATATAATTTGAAGACATAAATTGATATATATGTATATATCTAAATTTCTTTAAAAAAAGGATCTATAATTTAATGTTTTGGTTGAACTTGGATTAGAGTCGTTGAACTTGAAATTAGGGCCTTAATTAAATTAAACATAGGGCCTTGAAACTTGAACTTAGCACTATTAATTTTGAGTTGAAGTCGTCTAACTTAAATTCAGGTCTTCAAGCTTCGATTTAGAGTTTTCCAACTTGGATTGAGGGCTTTCAAACTTGGATTAGGGTCATAAAGCTTGAATCAATGTCGTAACACTTGGACAAGGTCATAAGACTTGAAGAAAGATCAAACTTGGATTTCGGAGCCTTCAAATTTGAATGACGACTCTAATTTAATTTCAAAAGGCCAAACCTAAACTTCGGGCCCATAATTTAGAATTATGGTTGTCAAAATATAACATGAGGATTTTAAATTTGAATTGATTTTTAAGCTTGAATTTAGAGCCTACAAATTTGAATTAAACTTGAACTGAGGACTTATTTGAACCATGGTTCTCAAACTTGAAATATCGGCGCTTACAGTTAAATTATGAATGTCAAAATAGAACTTAGTGCCTTTAGATTTGAGTTGTGGTTGCAAACTCAAACTTAGAGCTATTCAATTAGAATTTTTGTTGTCAAAGTTGAACTTAAAGCTTTGATATTTGAATTGAAGTCGCAAATCTGAACTTAAGGCCATGATTTTTTAATTGTGGTTCTTAAACTTAAATTGGGAGCTTTAAATTTGAATTGTGGTTTTCAAACTTAAATATAGAACCTTTAATTTTGCATTGTGGTTGTCAAGTATGAACATAGAGCCTTTAGATTTGAATTGGGCTTAGGGCCTTGAATATTCGTAATTTTCAAACTTGAACATATAACCTTTTAATTTGAGTTGTGGTTGTCAAACTTGAACTATGGGCCTTTAAATTTGAATTTTGGTTTTCAAACTTGAATGAAGAGCCTTTAAATTTTATTTATAATTTGCGTACTTAAATTTAGAGCCTTTAAATTTGTAGAATTAATGTCAAACTTGAAGTTAAGGCTTTTTAATTTAAATTATGGTTGTCAAATTTGAACTTAGAGCCTATAAGTTTGATTTGTTTAATTTAAACTTAAGGCGTTAACATTTCAATTGGAGTTAGGGATTTGAATTTTCAATTTTGGTTCTCAAACTTGAACTAAGCGCTTTTAAATTTTGATTATTATTGTCAAATTTAAATGTGGGCTTTTAAATTTGCATTATTTTTGTCAAACTTAAACTTAGGGTATTTAGTTTTAAATTGTGTTTGTCAAACTTGTCCTTAGAGTCTTTAAATTTAAATTGTGTTTGTCAAATTTCACTTTAGGGTATTTAATTCTGAATTGTGATTGTCAAAGTTAAACTTAAGGCTTTCAAATTTGAATTGGATTCAGGGCCTTAAATTTCCAATTGTGGTTTTTAAACTGGAACTTAACGCCTTAACATTTCAATTGAATTTAGGGCTTTGAATTTTTAATTTTGATTCTCTAACTTAGACTTAGAGCCTTTAGCTTTAAATTGTGATTCTCAAACTTAAACTTAGATCCTTTAATTTTTAATTGTGGTTGTTTAACTTGAGTATAGAGCAATCATTTTGAATTCTCGTTGTCAAATTTGAACTTAAGGCTTTTAAATTTTAGTAATGGTAGACAAATTTAAACATAGAGCCTTTAATTTTGAATTATTGTTACCAAACATTAAGTGAATTGAAGTTATTCAAGTTTGATTTGAAGTTGAATCTGCCATTTTGAATTGAATTCATCACACTTGAACTTAGGACCTTTAAATTTGAATTGTGTTTGTCAAATTTGAACTTAGGGCCTTTAAGTTTGAATTGTGGTTATTAAACTTGAGTATAGGGCCTTTAAATTTGAATTGGGGTGGTCGAACTTCAATATAAAGTTTTTAATTTTATATTGCGGTTGGCAAATTTGAACTAAGGGCATTTAAATTTAAAGTATTATTGTCAAACTTAAATTTAGGCCCTAAGTTTAAATTTGTAATATTATCATCAAACTTACACTTTATCCTTTAAACTTATACTATTCAAGTCGTCAGACTTGAATTTAGTGTCGCCTTTTTTTTCAAACATGCTGGTGTGGTCTCAGTTAGAGTATTAAAACTTCACGTAAACTTGAAGGAATTCAAGGAAAAATACAAACGCAAACTGGACTCACATTTGAACCCATCAATAGTTGACATTACTCAACCTTTTGGTATAAGGAGATTGAAACGACAATGACCTTTAGACTTAGTCTTCGATTAGGTATAATATAATATTATTATAGTAATTGTTAAACTGAGAAGATCTCATTGGAGTTCTTCTTAGGCATCGCTCTTAAATATTGTCATTTTAGTTCATAGGAATCTTTATGTATTTCTGATTGCTAAATAAAACAGAGTTAAAAAAAATCGAAGGATAAAGCAGAGAAAAAAAAATCATCAAATATGAACAAGGTCCATCCAGTCATTAGTAGACATACTAAAAATTTTCAGAAAAATTTAACCATCCTAAGTTTTGCTAAGACTGTCTACAGTTTCGTTTACCCATTCGATGATCAACAATATCCATTTTCCCCACAATGCCATTTTTCAAGTGGCATCCCATTACCCGCATCTTTTATCCCACAGCCCATTGGCCTATTGGCACAACACCCATCGCCTACTTCATCTATCGTATCAGTTCTTCGTATAAAAATCACGCCACGTTAAATTTTATACATACGGAGGAGGCACATTCCGTTGCCGCAGCGTCATTTTGTCATTTTATTGGCATTTTCGTTGCCGTAACAACAAATAAATTACAAAATTTGATGCGTATTTTTATGGCTGAACGCGTCCGAGTTTAATAACCGGTTTATTAAATGCTGCAGAAATAAATATATATGCTTTTATTGCCAACGTTCGAGAAAGGAAAAAATAGGTTGTATGCAGATAGGGAAATAAATCAGTACAGGAGATTTTGTGTGTTGAAATAAGAGTAGTGGTGAATGTCGGTACATTTGCTGAAGAACAGATTGATTAGCTTTTTTTTCTTCTTATAATTGTAAATGTTCTTGGACACATTTTTACACTCATTCTTAAATTTCACGAACTTTGTTCATAATTCACGATTCTTGTCCGAAAATTTTTACGATTCTTGATAAATTTTACAAATTTTGACTGAAATTCAAGGCTCTTGTCTTAACTATGACTCTTGACTAAATCTTATAAATCTTGACTCAAATTTTACAAATCTTGACTCAAATTCACGGCTTTTGTGTGAATTTTCACGACTCTTGTACGAATTTTTTTACTATTGACAAATCTTGACTAAATTTTACAAATCTTGAGTAAATTTTACAAATCTTGACTCAAATTTACGGCTCTTGTCTGAATTTTTAACACTCATGACTGAATTTTACAAATCTTGACTAAATTTTACAAATTTTGACTCAAATGCACGGCTCTTGTCTTAACTATGACTCTTGTCTAAATTTCACAAATCTTGACTAAATTTTCACGACTCTTGACTAAATTTTACAAATCTTGACTGCATTTTACAAATCTTGACTAACTTTTACAAATCTTGACTAACTTTTACAAATCTTGACTAACTTTTGCAAATCTTGACTAAACTTTTGCAAATCTTGACTAAACTTTTGCAAATCTTGACTAAACTTTTGCAAATCTTGACTAAACTTTTGCAAATCTTGACTAAACTTTTGCAATCTTGACTAAACTTTTGCAAATCTTGACTAAACTTTTGCAAATCTTGACTAAACTTTTGCAAATCTTGACTAAACTTTTGCAAATCTTGACTAAACTTTTGCAAATCTTGACTAAACTTTTGCAAATCTTGACTAAACTTTTGCAAATCTTGACTAAACTTTTGCAAATCTTGACTAAACTTTTGCAAATCTTGACTAAA
>NW_020537324.1:75160863-75190063 GCF_003426905.1 Ctenocephalides felis | reverse complement strand
TTTTCATAATAATTCACACAAAATGTTCATATTCAATTTTATTGTCGCATTATCAGATTAAAAATAGTCTGAACATAAAGATTTATTTTTGAATGGGTTTTTTTATGTTTTTAGGAAACTTTTTTTTTTTTGTCACTCTAAAGTTCAATAATGTTTAAAAACCAAATTTGAGTAAAATACGCAAGGGTAGTTATGTTCATTTGTGAACTTCTTTGTACTATAATTTTATGTAATTAAGGAATTTTAATTGTATTTTATAATTAGTTCAATAATTTGTTAAAAATTTGTAACTAAAAATAATTGATGCTATAAATAGATTCATTAAATACACAAGAAAAACTTCGAACTCAATTTCTATTAATTTTTGCTGTTATTTGTCGATTTTTAATATTTTACCAAAATAATTTTTATTTTATTCAAATCTAATTATGTTATTTTAATAAAACGTTTATTAATATAGTAATATGTAAAAAAACAATTTAAAACATCCCAAGGTTGAAAGCAACTTATTGTGTATTAATAAAGGTATTCATTTTACAAAATTGTGTTAAAAATATAAACAAATTTAATATCAGCTAAATAATAATTAGCAAAAAAATACTAATGGCAATTGAAATAAAATAAAATGAAATAAAATAAAAAAATGAAAAAATCAATATACATTTTGAAGAAATACTGATTTTACTATAATACTGGAATATATTATATATTTCCCAATTTGAATATATACGTTTCTATTTTATTATAATCGATATTCAATTATATTCAATTTGTGTAAATTAAAAAAATTGTATATTATTAATATTATACACCTTTAATACATTTTTTCAATATTTTTGTTGCAGCCAATTTTCTTCATTTTTCTAAATTTAAAAATGCAATAAATCCTGAATTTTTACCACAAATCTATTTTATAATAATCACTTATTACTTACAATATTTTTCGTATCGCTTGATAACTAATTAATGTTAAATAAATAAATAAATATTGATTTTTCTTCTGATATTATGAAAAACTTTATAAATAAAACATTAAAGATAAAATTTAAACCAACATTTTTACAAAACCTCACATTATTCCAAATACGTATATATTTTAACAATATATACTTAAAGTCTCTTTAAATCAGATGATTTATTTATGCACAAACGCACAAGCGTCAAATATATACTCAAAAATTCCAATTTGTGGTTTTGTGATATTTTTTCCACATAATAAATATTATTTAGATTAAAGTATAGTTAAGTGAATTTATTATAGTTTATATAACTGTTTTGTTATCTTCAAATGAAGATAGATTTTCATGTTGTAAATTTATAGATTGTATATATTTTTTTCATATTAAATGTAATAAAAACTCTCATAAAAGAAACAAAAAAAAAGAAAATCCAACTTTCTGATATCCCATCAAAAAACATACTTGAAGTTAGATTTTATGTGTAAAACGCGTGATCGAAAAGCAAATACCTAGCTTTTTCACAGTTTTTACAACCAACTCATACAAAAATAGAGCCATAACATCTCTATTTTTATAAAAAATTGGCCCTTAAGTTTTCCACACCTGTTTCCCCGTACAACGCGATAAATTCTTTTTGCATCTTATTTGCATACGATCCAGCAACTACTATCTACAATCCACGGTGGAGCCGCCAATACATTTGTACATAGAAATGCACACATTTATATTATATATATATATATATATATATATATATATATATATATATGTGTGTGTGTGTGTGTGTGTTATATAAGTATACATTTGTGCTGAATGTATGCTTTGAACTCCGTCACTCAGGATCAGATGGGATTACAATATAGGAGAGATATAGAAACCGTCTATATGTGCGATCGAAATGGTAGTTTACGCCTCTAGGTCGATTTGGGGATGAGAAAAAGAATAAAATATCGATATTTAGGGATTTTGATATCTTAACTACTACTCTGAGATTATCCTATTATTTAATGTTGAGGGTATGTCATCTAACATTTTTCATTTTCATTATTTTTTCAACGGTCAGCCGAGGTTTTTATTTCATTTTTGAATGAAATTATTATAACCATTATTAACTAAATTAATTTCATTATTAACTGGAAGGATTGTACTTCCAAATAAATTAAAAAATTTGAGAAAATATACATTAGTTTTCCAAAAAAAAAATTATTTGGCTGACCCTATACAAGATAAGATTGCGAAAAAATATAAAAGCCAGAATCCCTTGAGGACAATTATGTAGATTTGAACAAAATTGTTATATTTTTATGTATGTAATAAAATGTGTTAAATTTATGCTAATTATTTCATTTTACTATAAGTAAGTAGTGACAATAGGAAATAAATTAATGCGAACTTTTTTGGCACGCGTATAATTAAATCGTTTAATCTAAGTCTTGAAGTACTTTTATCATGGAACTGTGAATATTCTGAATATTTGTGAGAACATATATCGATTTTAGTATTTTTTAACATTGTAGATATGCTAAGGTATAACATACAAAAAGTGCAACGTTGTAGATGTAACAAAATTGTTGCAATATTTTTTGAACTTTAATCTTAATTTGTTCAGTTTTGTACTTAAAGATTTCTGGTATATATATATATCACAAAATTGTAAATATCTTGAATATTTGTGAGAAAACTTGTTGATTTTAGTTTTTGTAATCATAGTAGATACATCTAGAATAATATACTGAAATTACATTATTTTAGAACCAATAGATCTGATCTAATAAATTTTGAAACTTTAGTCTTAATTTGCTCAGTTTTGTACGTAGATATTTTTGGTACTTTTATCATAAAATTGTAAATATCTTGACTATTTGTGAGAAAACTTGTTGATTTGAGTTTTTGTTGTCATAGTAGATATACTAAAATATAACATACTAAAATTGCAACATTCTAATTGCAATATAACTTACGATTTTTTTTTTTTTGAGATTTATTTGTTCAGATTTGTATGTGAAATGTTTGGTATTTTTAACATAAACTTATGAATATCTCAAATATTTGTGTGCAAATATACTAATTTTAATATTTTTTAGGCATTATAAGGTATAACATACTAAAATTGCAACATTACTAAAGTAACAGAACAGTTTTAATAAATTTTGAAATCTAGAGCTTTTTCTGCTCAGTTTTGTATTCAAGACTTTTGGTACTTTTATTACGTAACTGTAAATATTATAAATACTTGCTAAAAACCGTGTTGGTTTTAGTATTTTTAAATATAGTACACATAATAAGATATAACATACTAAATTTACAACATTCTAGAAGCAACAGAACTGTTTTAATAATTTTTTAAACTTTAATATTTTCTTGTATAATTTTGTATCTAAGACTTTAGGGAGTTTTTTTACGTAACTGTAAATATTTTAAATATTTGTAAGAAAATTTCCCGTTTATAGTATTTAAAACTATAGTAGACATACCAAGGTATAACATACCAAAATTGAAATATTCTAACAATTTTAACTATTTTAACAATTTTTCATGCTTTATGTATATATGTAAGACTTAGTGCGCTTTTATTACGTAATCGTAAATATTTTTAATATTTGTAAGAAAACTTGTTGATTTTAGTATTTGTCGTCACAGTATACATACTATAGTATGTCATACTAAAATTAGAATAAACTAAAAATTACAGAACTATTTTAAAAAAAATTAAACTACTCTCTACATGTTCAGTTTTCTTTATGAAAATCTATAGAGAATGCTTCAAAATTGTTATATTTTAAACAAATATAATTTAAAATAATTTCATCTAAAAATAAATATCACAAACTAAAAAAATACAAAACCTTATAATAAAATAGTATGTCAATTATCAATGTCGATAATTATCGATTTTTTACACCCCCATTTTCGACATTTATAACGTGCGTGAACACGGACAGCCGTATAAAATATTCAATAAAGGTTTTGCAGGTGCAATCATCGCTTTTGCGAATTCTATGAGAATTCTAGATGGAAAAATCTATCTATCAGTTGAATATTTTTAGTTCTTTTTGAATTCTGAAGTTTTTTTTAAAGCTACACAGTAGTGGAAAAAAATGGATAGAAAAAATTCGTTAAAAAATTTAGCAAATTATAAGGAATACAAATGTATACTCACATTTTTAAACCAAATTATTAATATTATAAATTAATTTGTCTATGCACAAACTGAAATTTCAAAATAATTATTCTTCATATACGTTTAGCTATGTAATAATATTATTGTTATGTAATAATTAGTATAAACTACTTGAAAGGGCTGATTTATATCGATTTTTGTTTTAATCACATTTGTTTGAATTTCTCGTCTATTTTTTTCATTTTCTATCATATTTTTTTCCATGAATGATTATAGCCCGAAGTCTGCGGCTAATATCTCTTTTTATGAATTATGAACACAGAGATCTTTATCTATATCATAATATTTGTTGTGAGAGCCTTAAAACTTCGTTTATCAGTTGAACAGCTTATTTAATGAGAGAGCTAGAAATAAAATTGCTAAAATTGTAGAAAACGAAAGTAAATTTCCATTATCTTGTTAAAATTTCTTTAAATTCTGCTGTTATAGGTAATATATAATATATGTTATAAAAACTAAAAATGTAACACAAAAATATAAATAAAGTTGACATCGAGCTTTGTTTTATATATGATTTTTGTCTTTTCCCTTATGCTGTTATGCTAAATACGCTAAAACTAAAAAACGGCTGAACCGATTTGGCCACTTTTAGTCTTGAAATTTTTGTGCTAATGCAGAAATTATGGAAAAAGTGAGAACTTATTGCATAACCCGCTTAGACACTTTACATTTTCTACTATAAAAAAAATTAAATAAGACTAATATAAAATTAAACCATAGACGGCGGCTCATACGTCAATTGTCAAATCAGGTTGAAACCAAATGAAGTTTTATTTCTAAATAATCTAGCAATGATATTAAGGTTTTACTAAATTCTTTACCCAGCTGTCTGTCTAAACAAATACACTTCAGAAAAAATATTCTTCTTCATATTTAATATAAAATGATTAATGGACCAATGAAGATTAATAGTCGCGGCGCGACGGCTCTCCACTCGAAGAAAAAACAAAATAATATTTATGTTGCACAGAAAAGTATCTGTGAATCGTTTTTTTTTTGTTTTCATTCTCGAGAATGTAATTTTTTAGCAATCGTCTGGCTTCGCACTTAAAATTATTTCTAACTTTAGAAATTGCCAGAAAAAACTTTATATTGAAATATATGCATTGTACGGCAGAAACATATGAAAATGTTAAATTTAATTAAATTAGATATCAAGTATGAGATATTGTACAGTAAAAATAGTTGAGCTACTATTACTGTTACATTTTGTCTTTCTTCAAATGTCAAAATAATTTGACTTTAAAATTAAAAAAAATGCAATTTAAATGAAACTCGTAAATCAATTTGTATCAGAGTTTCCAGAAATATTGACTGTTCAGTTGACAGTATTTTATTTTCTAAGAATTTAAAAATTTCAAATATGATTAAAATTTGTAATATATATATATATATATATATATATATATATACATATATAAAAGATATTTACAATTTTATGATAAAAGTACCAAAAATGTCACATACAAAACATAAGTAAGGACTAAAGTTCAAAAAATTATTGCAACAATTCTGTTACCTTTAGATTGTTATAATTTTATTATGTTATACTACAGTATGTCTATTATGACGTCAAAAACTAATTTCAACAAGTTTTCTCACAAAAAGTCAAGATATTCACATTTTTATGATAAAAGTACCAAAAATATCAAAGTATAAAACTGAGCCAATTAAGACTAAAGTTTAAAAAATTATAAGAACAGTTCTGTTACTTTCAGGCTTGTATAATTTTAGTATGTTATATTACAGTATATCTACTATGACTAAAAATACTTAAATCAACAAGTTTTATCACAAACAGTCAAGATATTCACAATTTTATGATGAAAGTACCAAAAATATCTTAATAGACAAAACTTAACAATTTGAGTTCAAAGTTGAAAAAATTATTAAAAAAGTTTATATATATTACATATATAAATATATATATATATATATATATATATACTAGCATACCCTGTCAAGCGTTGCTGCGGCTTTTTTCAATCCACTCGATTAAAATATAAATCCGTTTCACAATCATAATTTCAATTTTTTTTATAAAAATTATTGAATATTTAAAAATATTTTAAATTAATAATTAAAATATTTAAATAAATAAGCACATATAAATGAGCAAATTAGTATTAATCAATTATAATTTATGTTTTAATAATTAAGTAAATAAATTTTGTTTCTTCATAAATTTTATTAATTAATAAATAAATTTTAACATATTTCTGTATCAATTTAAAATAAGAATCTCAAGTGATATATTATTAATAATATTATACTTTAATTACACAAATTTCTTTACACTTCGATAATTAATTCCAACGCATCATAGTGTTTTGTTTATGTCAAATAGTAAATTTTATTTTAATCAATGAATAAATTAGATTTTAGTCTAAATCAACGCAATACCATCATCTAAATATATATTTTTTTATGTAAATATCCGGTTTTTGTACATTTACATTTAATTTAAAAATAGTGAAGGTCAATTTCATATATCCAATATGCACCAAATTTATAAATGTCAAAATAGTTCCTTCTTGGCCTTTTGATAATTTATTTTTCTATAGTGTTTTGTATAAATAATTTGATTGTCAATATTGCATATTACATAACTTGGAATAATTAAAGTACTTGTTTCTTATTGAAATCGTTAAAAATTCATTTTTTTTTTGAAATTTTAAAATTTTGTTTATGATTAATTTTCAATTCAATATGTCGCTTTTTCATTGTGATCTATAATGTTTTGAGTAAGTTTTGGTATCCGAACTAATTTGGTAAGCAAATCAAATATATATAAATTATAAATTTATTTATCTAATAATTTTTATAAATATTGATAAATGACATTTCACTTCTCTTCATGTCAACATTTATTTAAATTTATAAACATTGATTTTTAATTAGATTTAAAACTATAAACAGTGATTTTGAATATAGCATTTCATCTAGTTTGGATATAACTGTTGGATATATCTATATATGTATATGTTTTTAACTATCAATTTTTTTTTTAAAACTCAAATCTTTTTTTCTTGAATTTTCCATAAATATTGACTGTGATTTTAGTGTTTTGTTTTTTTAGTAAATATCTGTCAAATTTTTCTGAAATTTATAAAAATTTTATATTTATTTTATAAATTTACTTTTCAAAATTTCCTATAACCTATGTTGGATATATATGCACACGATGAGCCAATAAAATTCAAAATCGGTTCAGTAGTGTGAGCGTCCATCGCGAACCAACATTGTGACACGAGGCTATATATATATATATATATATATATATATATATATATATATATATATATATATCCATCGAATTATAATTTAATCGCCTGTCCACGTAACCGGTTAACGAGGCGTCTCCACCGTACGATTGCCGCAATTACTGCTAATGTACAAATTTGGATTTCGAACGAGCCCAAAAACATTTCATTCGAATTTGCATAATGTCCTCAACTTTACTAAAGCCTCTTCACTTTTTCTTCTTTGTTGTACACGACCATAAAACAAAAGTTAATGGAGGAAAAAAATTGCGAAAAAAATCTAGACATTAACGATCCACAAAATTTTGGTTTAGGTAAATTAAAATTTTAAAAGTTCGCTTTGTGTTTTATTAAAAAAATTTATTGCAAAAACTCTATTTACTTCTGTTTCTATTTCCTCGCTGTCTTTCTAAATTTATTGGCAAAGTATTCGGTTTCCGGACTGAAAGGCGACTTCGCCACATACTTACATACACTTTAACATTTTTGCATAATATTTCATAAGAATTTATATTTTAGCGAGCACTCTTCGAGTTATTTTCATATTTATTATATTTATTATGTCATACAAAGGGAGTCGAAGTAAGGCAAGACCATAAAGATAACACGAGTTATTTTCGCTGATGTTAAAGATCGTTTTTGAACGATGTAAATAATAATTGTATTGTAAAGATATATATATATATATATATATATATATATATATATATATATACGAGTATATATATATATATATATATATATGTGTGTAAAGAAAAAATAATATATATTCCAGGATATCAAACTTAAGGCAAAAGATTAAAATTCCATTAAAAATTTATTAATTTCACTATATTCATTCTAGTCTTTGAACTAACAATTTATTTTTGATAGAAACTTGTTATAATAATATATACAATTATGAACTTTCGAATTTCTTTATTTCGATTTCGATTTATTTTCATATTTTTTACCAGGAACTATAATAATAGGTATTCAATTAAACTAGATGAAAGTCGCATTTTGCCTTAAGGTGAGTTGCAAAAGCTTTCCGATTGGTGTAATAATCAGTTCGGAATTGACTTGATTGACTTTTGACTCCAATTTTGACTATTATTTTTTAAACTTTGATGAATTTTTAAAATTAAACTACTTGTAGTCGTGAAATTAGTTTAGTTAGAGCCCGATTCACACATCACCGATCCTAGAAACATTCTTTGGCGATGACATAGAATTTAAAATGTTGAGTTAAAATTAAATACAATTTCTGAATTGTCAATTTGAAATTACGTAGAAATCAAATTTAGAAATAGTTATTTTGAAATTAAATAGAATCTTAATTGTTGAGTTTTTTTTTTCATTTCAATAATATTAAAAAAGGAAACTAAGATATTAATTGCAGATGATCGGATTTATAAGCAAATTAAGATGAAGAAATCGGATTTTAAAAATAAAAAATAAGAATTAGTATTATGTTATAATCTGTATAATCTGTATGAACAATAAAAAACAAGTTTTTTGTCTTGAAAACTAATCCATACTAGCTACAAGAAGTCTTTTTGCCCTTTTCGGATATTTTTGCAATTTGATGGCATGTTTTTTAAACAAACTTATTAAAACTAGTTTAATAAGGAGTTTTTTAATATTATATTTTATTTTATCTAGACGTTCTGTTTAAAAGTCAAATTTGAAGAACATTGAAGTTAAATTAAAAATTAGCATAGAGATCAGATAATTGTTTGAGATTTCAAAAAGATGGCATAAACTTCAATAACATTATCAGATATATGTATCTAAAAGGCATTATTAAATTCCCGTAGGGCAAGTTATAGTAATCGCAAAAAAATCGAAAATGAAAATTTTTATATATCTTTACGTTTCAGAGGTTTCTGAACATTTTGGCATACCTTAGAAAAAAATGGATGTATGTGTGTGTGTATGTATGTGCGGATACAAATTTTCGTCGACGATTTCGGGAACACGGATCAACCGATTTGAATAATTCAAAAAACATGTAGTTAAAGCAGTACGATTGCTTTGAAAAAAAGTTTAGATCTTCCAAAATATGTCAAAATAAAGAAAACATTTCTTTTCAAAAAAAAAAATATATTTTTTTGAAAATATCCGATTTTTTCTGAAGAAATCGTTTTTTTCTTAAAATTCTAACTTAACTTCTAAACTTAAAAAATGTTTAATCGAGATATAAAAACAACAAATGTTTCAAAAAGTCAATTTTGTTTTCAAAAATTTCAAAATTTCTCTAAATTATAATTTTTCAAAGTTTTGCAAATTTTTTTGTAATAATTTAGGTTTTGGTACGATAAGTTCCAGCCTTAAGGCACGATGCCATGCACCACTAGTTCCTTGCATCTTTCGAACTATTCCTTCGATTTCGATCCAATCCATCTAATACCGGTTCTATTTATTCCGATTCCTAATTACACTAAAACCGTATCCCTTTAAGGATTTATCGTTGCCTTAATTTGCATGCAATCTATTCCCTAACTTGTATTTAGTATCAGTTTAAATTAAACTAATGAATTTTCAATTGAACATCACCGAAGCAGTTTGCACAGAACTGTCGGCAACAAGTTTGAAACAGAACCGACGCCTCCACCGCCGACGCCACTGAAACTGCTCAAAGAGAGGCGGTCGTGGTTAGATCAAATAGTTTAGTTTTTTTTTTAATTATATTTACAGCTAGTCCAAAACTTTTTGACGATAAATAGCATGGTCTTGCAATATTACAAGTAGTTTAATTTTAAAAATTCATCAAAGTTTAAAAAAATATTATTGTCAAAATTTGAGTCAAAAGTCAATCAAGTCAATTCTCAATTGATTATTACACCGATCGGAAAGTTTTTGCAACTCGATTTAAGGCAAAATGCCACTTTAAACTAGTTTAATTGAATACCTCTTATTATATTAGACTTGGGCTCTAACTGAACTAATTCCACCACATAAAACACTTTGTCAAATTTTCTATGATACTGAATACAAGTAATTAAACACTCTCGAAATGTGCAGCACCAATTTATTACCGCGAATCGCGTGTCGATTATTATCCCACATCGTTCGATTATATGTCGTTTTGGCGTTTTAACACGATTCAGTCTGCGGTGAATGTTATTCGTTACTCTTGATTGACGCTAATGTTATAAACTTCGCAATTTGCAACGTCAAATTGCTGCCGGTTACTCCTAGTTCTGCCTGCGTTGACGCAGCCAAAACCGCCAAATGTTATTGGGAACTTGTTCGCGATACTGAGTTGAGTACTCACGCACATACGCACTCACGCACGCACTTGATTTCTGCACGATTTGCACTTCATCAATTTATTTGTGCGGGGGATTTTGCTTTCGAATTAACTCGAAATTGTAAAACAATAATGGGAGGTAGTCGATGATGATATGATGAAATTTAGAAAAAATGTTGCAATGCCGAGTCTTATGACGTATTCAAGTGAGAGAGTGACTTAAATTTAAAAAAAAAATTAATTGTCGCATAAATGTCACATAAATTACTAACACATGTGAAATGTCGTGATTTTCATACAAATGTATACATATCATAAAATGCATAAATGTATACATAAAATACATAATATTGATAAAAAAAAATTACAAAAAAAAATTAAAAAAAACATTGTCAAAAAATGTCATAAATTGCATACAAATGGCATAATTCAAAAAAAGGGCAAAATATTGATAAAATGGCATAGACTTAAGAAAAATAATTTAAAAACATTGTCAAAAAACGTGGTAAATATCATACAAATGACATAATTCAAAAACAAATACAAAGATTGATAAAATGGCATAGACTTCAAAAAAAAAAAAAAATTTTTAAAAAACATTGTCAAAAAATTTCATAAATTTCATTAAAAAATACAAAGATTGATAAAATGCCAGACTTTAAGAGATACACTTCAAAATAAATAATTTGAAATACATAGTCAAAAAATGACATAATTTCATTACAAAAGTACATAAGATTGATAAACTGGCACATTGAATCTTAGAAAAATCGTATAAATTTTATAAGCTTTCATAAAGAAAATGCACAAAGCTCACAAAAAAAATAGTTTTAGAAAAATATCATGAATAATTAAAATAGTTCAAAAAGAAAATTCATAAGTTGGCATAAAACTTATAAAATTGTTATGAATTTCAAAAAGATGGCATTGTCAAAAAAATACTACGAATTTCAAATCAATGTAATTATTTTAATAAAATTTAGCCGAGATGGATAAAATGGCATAAGACTCGCAAAAAATGTATTTTAAAATTTGGCATAATTTTTATAAAAACACATAGATAAAAGCATAGGATATATAAAACTACATCAAATTCAAAAAATGGCATAATTTTCAAAAAAAAACTTATAATATGGCATAAGTTTCAAAATAGAACCTAACAAATTGGATATAATTTACTAAAATGGCATAAATGTAATTATAATTACATGAAATAAATAATATGACATAAAACTCATAAAAAATTAATCTAAAAAATGGCAAAAATTCAACAATAAAAGTTAAAAAAGGCATGTCATTTATATAAACGGCAATAAAAATTAAAAAACGTTATGAGTTTTAAAAGATTTAATATTCATAATATGGCACAATCTAAGAAAATTTCATAAAAATTTAATATGGCATATATGTTTTAAAAAACGGCATCAGCAATAAAAATCATAAACATGAATCTTAGAAAAATGACATAAATTACAGAAATATTGTGAGAATTTTAGTTCCAATAGAGTTTTAAAAATGATATAAACAAAAATTCATTAATTAATTTCTTTGCGATTAGACAAATTTTATTCTAGTTTTTTAGAAGTTTTTTCAGAATGCAAGGCCATAGTTTTCTATCAACTTTTATTACAATTTTGAACAACAAACAATTCGCACGGCATTATAGTTAGTTCTGTATGACAAGTGTTGTCATTGCAAATATTTGTCAACCTCAAAATATATGAAAATGGTCGAACGGACAGACGGACAGACAGATGGACAGACGGTCTGATGGACAGTCGGATAAAGCAGACTGATGAGAATAATTGATGTGAAAATTTTGATCTAGAAACATTGCTATACATATATCCATAGAGATTATAATAACTACAACTATGTTTGACCGGTGGAGGAAATGGTTGATATAATATATTTTTTCCTATTTTAATTAACTCTAAAATACAATTCCCAGTTCAATTGAATTATTTTTAATCGCCAAAACTACACATAGTCGCAATCGCAATAAATTAGGGCAGTGGTCATTAAGGGTATATCCGAGTGAGCCGGCTTTTGTATAAAACTCCATAGTATGAAGCTGTTGTTCTCTAAGCTTTTCTCGAATTTAATAATCTCGAACTAATGCCTTTTGCAGCAAATAAAGAAGAATTATAGTTTACAGTGAAAACTTCAGTTTATTCTTTCTATCCATTCAGTAACGGACGGACATACACGCTAGTAACTAATACTATTTTAATATTATTAACTTCCCGTAGGGTAAGTTATTGTAATGGGCCGAAAATCAAAAATGAAAATGTTTACATTTCTCGACGTTTTGAAGGTTTCTGAACAATTTGGCATCCCTCAAAAAAAATGGATGTGTGCGTGTGTGTGTATGTATGGATATAATTGTTCGTCCACGTTTTCGCGCGCACGGATCAACCGATTTGAATGGTTTAAAAAACTTTAGATTCTTATTAAAAGGAAGATGTGCTGGTTAGTTTTTGGCAGAGGCAGGTCCAGCAGCAGTGCAGAAAATAGAAATCGAATTTTTGAGAGAACGTAGCATCCGATTTGAATTCAATTGGTAATGATTGGGAGAAGTGTTTATTGGTTTTTGGAAAAGATAGGCCCAGCGGTTTCGGAGATACAGAGCTAAATGTTAAAAATAAAGGCAGTTTTTGAGAGAACTAAGCGTCCGATTTAAGCGATTCAAAGAACTTTCACTTGTTTCAACAAGTTTTTGGAAAAAAAAATTGTTCAAAAAATATTTTTGTAATTTTGAATCAAAAATTCACAAAATTTCTTAGGCTAAACACAGTCTAAGCGCCACTCGGATGCAAATATTTACCCAAGTACGTTTAGACTGTTTATGTACTGTAGCTCTTTTCCAATTTTGTGGAAACTATTACAAAATGTGAAAATGCCGACAAGCTAAGCACAATATAAGTAAAAACGTCGCACAGAATTGTTTGCAAATGCGCTTAGTCTGTGATCATACGGGAGCACTTTTTCTTTTCTTTTGAGATAACAAACCACCCGATTAGAATAATTCGAAAAACATTAAATGTGTTATGATGTCGAGAAGTGATGATTTGATTTTGATAAGGGCAGATCCATCTGTTTCGGAGATACAGAGTTAAATGCTAGTTTTTGATAGAACGATGCAGTGAATCATTTAGTTTTTAGGAAAAGCATTTTTTTTTTCAAAATTTCAATGTTTTTTATTTCCAAAAAATAATTTTAATTTTAGATAAATGAATTATTGAAATGTAATTTTGGGTTAAAAATTAAAAAAACACCAAGACTAAGCACAGTCTAAATGACAACCCGGTACAAATATATTTGCAAGTTTGTTTAGACTGTTTTTATACTGGAGCACTCTTTCAATTTTATATTAATTACAGAAATGTAATTTTGGGTTAAAAGTTTAAAAAATACCCATACTAAGCACGGTCTAAGCGCCACTCTGGTGCAAATGTTTACTCAAGTGCGTTTAGACTGTTTATATTCTGGAGCACTTTTCCAATTTTGTGAAAACTATTGAAAAATGTAAAAATGCCGCCAAGTTAAGTACAGTATAAGTGAAGATGTGGCACAGAATTGTTTGCAAATGCGTTTAGACTGTGATCATACGGGAGCCCTTTTTCAATTTTGTGTAAATTAGGCAACTATTTTTTTTTTTGAAATTGAATTCGAAATGAAATGACGATTGTTAATGTTCTGGAGATTGAACTAAATTGATTTATGATTTGAATTTGATTTGCTAAGATATAAGAAGATAGCAAAAATAATGAAAGTTACAGTATTTGTAATAATATATTTGAAGACGTTTAAACTTTCTCGAATATTTCATTACCAGCAATTTGCCTTAAGGCACGATGCCATACACCACTAGTTTATATTGATTTGAAAATTGGCTTCACTGTGAATTACTAGATCGCAAAGCTCTAGATTTTTGACGACTCTAAAAATAAATTACAACTGAAATTTTCAATCTAGTTAGATGAGATAATTTACTCTTGTTTCTCTAAACAAATCTCGGCTTTCTATTTATCTGTAGAAAATATATTCACGGATTAGTCTAGACCAACACGATCTTTCTCCCTGCAAATTAATGAGTCTTTTGTTTTCCCCATTTTGTTTTTGGGGGTATACATTACAATGAGGGAGGATGCATTGCCAGATTTGTTTGTGGAGCAAATAAACACAACACTATTTTATCTTGATTTCTACACGACCACAAAAGCAATAGAAATTATAATACAATTGTTATTTTAATTCAAATGGAAACTTTGAAATAAACATAAATATTTTTTATATTTGTCAAACTTTATTGCCTAATATAAATTTCGTTAAAGATAGGCTAATTTGGACGGAGATAGACAAAGCTCAATAAGTCTCGAATAAAACTAGACAAGTTTAAGAAAAAAACTTAAAGGACAAAACTAGACCAAAGTTCTGGACAGGTACAGAAAAAATCCAGACACGTTCAGAAAAAATTGAGACAAGTTCAGAAAACATTTAGACAAATTCAGATCAACATAGACAAATTTTGACAAAGATAGACAAATTAAGAAAAAAATGGATAAATGTCAATAGGCCTAGAATAAAACTAGACAAGTTTAAAAAGAAACTGAAGGAAAAAACTAGATAAGTTTACAAAAAATCTAGGCAGGCACAGGAAAATCTAGCCAGGTACAGGCAAAATCTAGACAAGTTTGGAAAGAATCTAGGCAAATGCAGATCAACCTTGACAAATTCCGACAAATATGGACAAATTCGGAGAAAAATTAATAAAGTTTAATAAATCTAGAATAAAACAAGACAAGTTTAGATAAAACTGGGAGACAAATCTAGACAAGTTAAAAAAACTAGACAAATCTAGACAAGTTAAAAAAAACTTAAAAAAATATAGACAAGTTAGAAATAGAAAGTCTAGATTTGTCTAGTTTTCTTAACTAGACATATATAGATAAAAAACCAAACAAATATAGACAATTTAAAAAAAACTAAAACCTAGCCAAGTTAAATAAAAAACTAGACAAACCTAGTCAAGTTAAATAAAAAACTAGACAAATCTAGCCAAGGTAAATAAAAAACAATACCAATCTAGCCGAATTAAAAAAAAACTAGACAAATCTAGACAAGTTAGAAATAGAAAGTCTAGATTTGTCTATTTTTTTAACAAGACAAATCTAGACAAAAAACTAGACAAATCTAGACAAGTTAAAAGACTAGACAAATCTAGAAAAATTAAAAAAACTAGACAAATCTAGCAGAGTTAAAAAGAAACTAGACAAATTTAGACAAGTTAAATAAAAACAGACAAAACTAGCCAAGCTTAGAAAAAATCTTGACAAATCTAGCCAAGCTTAGGAAAAAATAGACAAATCTAGCCAAGCTTAGGAAAAATTAGAAAAATCTAGCCGAGCTTAGAAAAAATCTAGACAAATCTAGACAAATCTAGACAAGCTTAGAAAAAATCTAGACAAATCTAGCCAAGTTAGAAAAAACTAGACAGATCTAGCCAAGTTAAAAAAATCTAGACTAGACAAATCTAGGAGCTTAGTTAAAAATCAGACAAATCTAGCCAAGCTTAGGAAAAATTAGACAAATCTAGCCAAGCTTAGGAAAATAGAAAAATCCAGCCAAGCTTAGAAAAAATCTAGACAAGTCTAGACAAAATCTAGCCAAGCTTAGAAAAAATCTAGACAAATCTAGCCAAGCTTAGAAAAAAAAAATCTAGACAAATCTAGCCAAGCTTAGAAAAAATTAGAAAAATCTAGACAAATCTAGCCAAGCTTAGAAAAAATCTAGACAAATCTAGGAAGCTTAGAAAAAATCTAGACAAATCTAGCCAAGCTTAGAAAAAATCTAGACAAATCTAGCCAAGCTTGGAAAAAATCTAGACAAATCTAGCCAAGCTTGAAAAAATCTAGACAATCTAGCCAAGCTCAGAAAAAATCTAGACAAATTTGCCAAGCTCAGAAAAAATCTAGACAAATCTAGCCAGCTTAGAAAAAATCTAGACAAATCTAGCCAAGCTGAGAAAAAATCTAAACAAATCTAGCCAAGCTCAGAAAAAATCTAGACAAATCTAGCCAAGTTAAAAAAATCTAGACAAATCTAGCCAAGCTTAGAAAAAATCTAGACAAATCTAGCCAAGCTGAGAAAAAATCTAAACAAATCTAGTCAAGCTTAGAAAAAAATCTAGACAAATCTAGACAAATCTAGCCAAGTTAGAAAAAACTAGACAGATCTAGCCAAGTTAAAAAAATCTAGACAAATCTAGCCAAGCTTAGAAATAATCTAGACAAATCTAGCCAAGCTTAGAAAAAATCTAGACAAATCTAGACGAGCTTAGAAAAAATCTAGACAAATCTAGACAAGCTTAGAAAAAATCTAGACAAATCTAGGCGAGCTTAGAAAAAATCTAGACAAATCTAGGCGAGCTTAGTTAAAAATCTAGACAAATCTAGCCAAGCTTAGGAAAAATTAGACAAATCTAGCCAAGCTTAGGAAAAATTAGAAAAATCCAGCCAAGCTTAGAAAAAATCTAGACAAGTCTAGACAAATCTAGCCAAGCTTAGAAAAAATCTAGACAAATCTAGCCAAGCTTAGAAAAAATCTAGACAAATCTAGCCAAGCTTAGAAAAAATCTAGACAAATCTAGCAAAGCTTAGAAAAAATCTAGACAAATCTAGCCAAGCTTAGAAAAAATCTAGACAAATTTAGCCAAGCTTAGAAAAAAATCTAGACAAATCTAGCCAAGCTTAGAAAAAATCTAGACAAATCTAGCCAAGCTCAGAAAAAATCTAGACAAATTTAGCCAAGCTCAGAAAAAATCTAGACAAATCTAGCCAAGCTTAGAAAAAATCTAGACAAATCTAGCCAAGCTGAGAAAAAATCTAAACAAATCTAGCCAAGCTCAGAAAAAATCTAGACAAATCTAGCCAAGTTAAAAAAATCTAGACAAATCTAGCCAAGCTTAGAAAAAATCTAGACAAATCTAGCCAAGCTGAGAAAAAATCTAAACAAATCTAGTCAAGCTTAGAAAAAAATCTAGACAAATCTAGACAAATCTAGCCAAGCTTAAAAAAAATCTAGACAAATCTAGGCAAGCTTAGAAAAAATCTAGACAAATCTAGACGAGCTTAGAAAAAATCTAGACAAATCTAGACGAGCTTAGAAAAAATCTAGACAAATCTAGACGAGCTTAGAAAAAATCTAGACAAATCTAGACGAGCTTAGAAAAAATCTAGACAAATCTAGACGAGCTTAGAAAAAATCTAGACAAATCTGGACAAGCTTAGAAAAAATCTAGACAAATCTAGATAAGCTTAGAAAAAATCGAGACAAATCTAGCCAAGCTTAGAAAAAATCTAGACAAATCTGGACAAGCTTAGAAAAAATCTTGACAAATCTAGATAAGCTTAGAAAAAATCTAGACAAATCTAGACAAGCTTAGAAAAAATCTAGATAAGAAGAAAATTTTAAAATGAGGAAGAGAAATTTTGAAAATACTTGGAGAAATTTAAAAAAAAACTGGGTAAAATTTAAAAAAACTTGAGCAAATTTAAAAAAGCTTAAAAAATTAAAAAAAAAAGTTTGGAAAAATATAGAAGTTTGGAAAAATTTAAAAAACCCTTAAAAAATGTGAAAAAATAAACAAAATGGATTACAAAGGTCGGTGAATAGACAGCAGTAGTCGACTAGCTTTAAGTCTAATTTTTTTTTCTTTAAAATATAATTTCTCAGAAAAAATCAAATTATTTGCAAGAATGCTTACTTGCACACTAAAATTTTACTTCAAAACCCAAAATCATCTAAAACTTTTACTAGACCTATCCATGTGTTTTGTAACCAACTCGATCAACAATATCCATTTTCCCCACAATGCCATTTTTCAAGTGTTATCCCATTACCCGCATCTTATCCCACAGCCCATTGGCCTATTGGCACAACACCCATCACCTACTTCATCTATCGTATCAGTTCTTCGTAAAAAAATCACGCCACGTTAAATTTTATACATACGGGAGGAGACACATTCCGTTGCCGCAGCGTCATTTTGTCATTTTGTCATTTTATTGGCATTTTCGTTGCCGTAACGACAAATAAATTACAAAATTTGATGCGTATTTTTATGGCTGAACGCGTCCGAGTTTAATAACCGGTTTATTAAATGCTGCAGAAATAAATATATGCTTTTATTGCCACCGTTAGAGGAAAAAATAGGCTGTATGCAGATGGGGAAATAAATCAGAAGATTTTCTGTGTATTGGAATAAGGGTCTAAGTACAAATAAAAACACAATTTAAGTGTGATTTAAATGCCCCCAGTTTAAATTTGGCAACCGCAATTAAAAATTAAAGGTCCTAAGTTCAAGTTTGTGATCCACAATTAAAAATTTTAGGCTCTAAGTCCAATCCAAATTGAAAGGCACTAAGTTTACATTTGACAACCGTAATTTAATTTTCAAGGCCTTAAATTGAAGTTTTACAACCAGAACCCAAATTCAAAGGCCCTATATTGAAGTTTGACAACCATTATCCAAATTTAAAAACCCTAAATTCAAGTATGCCAATAATAATTAAAATTTAAAGACTCTTACTTCAAGTTTGACAACTACATTTGAAATTTTATGGTCCTAAGTTCAAGTTTGATAACAATAATACAAATCTAAACTAGTTGGTTTGATATTTAGCCTTGAGGCAAATTACATGAACTTCCCGATATGTGTAAATAATCGACTTGATCAAAAAAATGTGTAAATAATATACTTCATCAATCCTACTTTAAAAAAAAACGATAATAATTTTAGCAAAGTTTGACGAATTTTAAAATTAAACTACTTGTTGTAAGGCCGTAATATTACAGTAAGTTCTATAAGACTATGATGTATATCGACAAAAAAGTTCCATGAAATCGGCTTAAATTTTTTTTAACAGTTAATTACAAGAAAACGGCTCGGTAGATTTTCACCTAAAACTAATCAGTATCATTCCCAACCAATATCTTTCGAACAGTTTTTGATTTTTCAAAATCGGTTCGGTAGGATGAGCTTAAATGTGGACGAAAATTTAACACTTTTTTTCAACATTTAATTACAAGAAAACGGCTCGGTAGATTTTCACCTAAAATTAATCAGCATCATTCCCAAATGATATCTTTCGAACAGTTTTGATTTTTCAAATCGGTTCGGTAGGATGAGCTTAAATGTGGACGAAAATTTAACACTTTTATTCAACAGTTATTACAAGAAACGGCTCGGTAGATTTTTCACCTAAAATTAATCAGCATCATTCCCAAATGATATCTTTCGAACAGTTTTTGATTTTTCAAAATCGGTTCGGTAGGATGAGCTTAAATGTGGACGAAAATTTAACACTTTTTTCAACAGTTATTACAAGAAAACGGCTCGGTAGATTTTCACCTAAAATTAATCAGCATCATTCCCAAATGATATCTTTCGAATAGTTTTTGATTTTTCCAAATCGGTTCGGTAGGATGAGCTTAAATGTGGACGAAAATTTAACACTTTTTTTCAACAGTTAATTACAAAAACAGCTCGGTAGATTTTTCACCTAAAATTAATCAGCATCATTCCCCAATGATATCTTTCGAACATTTTTGATTTTCAAAATCGGTTCGGTAGGATGAGCTTAAATGTGGACGAAATTTAGCACTTTTTTTCAACAGTTAATTACAAGAAAACGGCTCGGTAGATTTTCACCTAAAATTAATCAGCATCATTCCCAAATGATATCTTTCGAACAGTTTTTGATTTTTTAAAATCGGTTCGGTAGGATGAGCTTAAATGTGGACGAAAGTTTAACACTTTTTTTCAAATTGCAAAGAAACGGCTTGGCAGATCGTCACACAAAACTGACAACGAAAGTCCTCACCAAATACATCAAATAGCTTTTAAATTTCTAAAATCGGCTCAGGCGTTTTGAGAAAACGTCGATCAAATGTCTAGCTTTGACAAATGCCAAAAAAACAATACCAATTTTTGCAAACTTTGACGAATTTTTAAAGCTGAACCTGTTGTCGTAGGGCCGTAATATTTTAGTATGATCTAGAAGACTATGGTATCTACCGTCAAAATAATAATCATAAAATCGTCGAAATTTTTTTTTTAAAAACTTTATTACAAGAAAACGGCCCGGCCGATCTCTACCAAAAACTAATCTCAATCAATCAAAACAGTTCTTCCAACCAATATCTTTCGAACGGTTTTTGAATTTTCAAAATCGATTCATAACTGCGGGCTAAACGTGGACGAAAGACTTCACTTCTCTGCTATTTACGAAGAAACGGCTCGGCCGATCGTCGCACAAAACTGACAAACAATAGTCCTCATCGAGATACATCGAATGGCTTTTAAATTTTTGAAATCGGTCCAGCCGTTTTTGGAAAACGGCGATTTACGGCAAAAAATCTGTTGGTGCACACGCACACACACACACACACACCCACACACACACACACCCACACACAACATACTTTTTCCAAATTTTGATCTCATTCGATTCAAATGGCTTGAAACGTCGAGAAAACATAAAATTAGCGAATCGGATTTTTTGATGAAAACATAAACTTCTCCTTCGGGAAGTTAATGATGCCTTAAGTTCAAGTTACCACAATCCAAATTTCAAGGCTATAAGTTCAAGTTTGATAATGACTATTCAAATTTAAAGACCTTGAGTTTAAGTTTGATAATTATAATTACAATTTGAAGGCCCCAAATTTAGGTTTGACAACCACGTTTCAAATTTCAAGGCTCTAAGTTCAAGTTTGACAACCTATATTTTAGTTTAAGGGCCTAAATTCAATATGCCAATAATAATTAATAATCAAAGACCCTTAGTTCAAGTTTGACAACCACAATTCTAATTAAAAGACTCTAAGTTCAAGTTTGATGACTTCATTTTAAATTCTAGGTCCCAAAGTTTAAATTTTATTAACACAATTTAAATTTCAAGGCCCTAAGTTAAAATGTGACGACTTCAATTTAATTAAATACCCTAAAAGTTCAAGTTGACAGCCGCAATTTAATTTTGAAGGCATTAAATTGAAGTTTCACAACCACAATCTAAATTTAAAGGCTCTATATTAAAGTTTGACAACCATAATCCAAACTAAAAAACCCAATATTAAAGTTTGACAACCATAATCCAAATTTAAAATCCCTAGAAGACTTACTTCAAGTTTGACAACTACATTTGAAATGTTATGGTCCTAAGTTCAAGTTTGATAATAATAATATAAATAAGATAATAAAAATAAGAAAATTCGAACTGAAGTCCTTAAGTTTATGTTTGACTATGATAATTCAAATTTAAAGACCCGAAATTTAAGTTTAACAACCACAATTCAAATTAAAAAGGCTCTAAGTACAAGTTTGACAAAAAAAAAGACAAATTCAAAAGCCCTTAGCTCGAATTTGACGACAACAATTCAAAATTAAAAGGCCTAAATTGAAGTTGGATGACTTCAATTTAAATTTCAAGGCCCTTAGTTCAAGTTTGACGATTTCAATTTAAATTTCAATGCCCTTAGTTCAAGTTTGACAACTACATTTGAAATTTTATGGTCCTAAGTTCAAGTTTGATAATAATAATAGAAAGAAGGTAATAAAAATAAGAAAATTCAAATTGAAGGCCTTAAGTTTATGTTTGACAATGATAATTCAAATTTAAAGACCCGAAATTTAAGTTTAACAACCACAATTCAAATTTAAAGGCTCTAAGTACAAGTTTGACAAAAAAAAGACAAATTCAAAAGCCCTTAGCTCGAATTTGACGACAACAATTTAAAATTAAAAGGCCTAAATTGAAGTTGGATGACTTCAATTTAAATTTCAAGGCCCTTAGTTCAAGTTTGACGATTTCAATTTAAATTTCTAGGCCCTAAGTTCAAGTTTGCAACCACAACCATAATTCACAGATGCTTTGTTTAAATTTGAGAACCACAATTAAAATTTGAAAGCCCTAAGTTCAAGCTTGACAACCACAATTCAAAATCAAAGGCCCTAAGTTCAAATTTCACAACCACAATACACAATTAAATCCCCTAAGTTCAAGTTTGATAATAATAATATAAAGACCCTAATTGTAAGTTCATGTTTGACAATGATGATTCAAGTTTCAAATAAAGGCCCTAAGTTAAAGTTTTCCAATAATAAATGAAACTTAAAGATCATCAGTTCAAGTTTGATAATAATATTATTATTAATAGTGCTTGTCAAACTTAAATTTAGGGCTTTCAAATTGTAATTATTATTATCAAACCCAAACTTAGGGTCTTTAAATTTGAATTACCATCGCCAAACATAAACTTTGGTTCTTTATTATTATAATAATAATATGAATTTAAAGAACCAAAGTTCATGTTTGGCGATGGTAATTTAAATTTAAAGACCCTAAGATTAGATTTTGTAATAATAATTACAATTTGAGAACCCTAAATTTAAGTTTGACAACCGCTATTCAAATTTAAAAGTTTGACAAACACAATCCAAACTTAAAGGCCCCAAATTCAAGTATGCCAATATTAATTGAAATTTAAAGACCTTTCGTGCAAGTTTGCAACCACAATTCTAATTAGAAGGGTCTAATTGTAAGTTCAAGTTTGATGACTATTATAAATTCTAAGTCCCAAAATTTAAATTTAGCATAATTTCAATTTCAAGACTAAGTATAAATGTGACGACAATTCAAATTTTAAATTAAAGTCCCTAAGTTTAAATTAGACAACTACAATTCAAATTTCAAGGCTCTATGTACAAGTTTGAAGACTAGAACTCAAATTTAAAGGCCTCAAGTTCAAGTTTGACGACTTCAATTGAAATTTCAAGGATCGAAGTTCAAATTTGATAAATATAAGTTAAATTTCAAGACTCAAGTTAGAAGTTCTACGACAGTTGAAAGACTCAAATCAAACTCGAAGGCTTTGAATTCATGTTTGATAATCATAATTCAAATTTAAAAATCTCAAGTTATATTTTGACAGCCATAATTCTAACCTAAGGCTCGAAGTTCAAGTTTGACTACCATGATTCAAATTTGAAGGCCCCGAAATCCAAGTTTGATGATCTTCATTCAAGATTTAATCTCAAGTTTTATTTTGACAGCCATAATTCTAAATTAATGCTCGAAGTTCAAGTTTGACTATCATGATTCAAATTTGAAGGCGCCGAAATCCAAGTTTGATGATCTCTATTCAAGATTTATGACCTTGTTCTAGCTTTACGACTTTAATTCAAGATTTTTGACCGCAATCCAAGTTTAAAACTCCTAAATTCAAGATTGTCAAGTTAAGTTGTCAAATCTAAGTTTCAAGGCCCTGGGCTCAAGTTCCAAGACTCTGGGTTCAATTTGCAAGGCCCTTAAATCAAGGTTTGATGACCTAAATTCAAGTTTCATGAGACTTTAATCCAAGTTTAAAGACACTAAATCCAACTTGAACCACTCTAAACCCAAGTTTGACCAAATTTACATTAATTTATAGGTCATTTTAAAGAAAATCTGATGTATCAATTCTTATCTTTGGAAATGTGTGATTTTTTTTTCAAAAACATTATCAAAAATGTAAGAAATATCGACAAACTTTGTTCATCAGATGTATCAATTCTTATCATGGAAAATTTGTTTTTTTTTTCAAAAACATTGTCAAAAATATAAAAGATATCAACAAACTTTGTTCGTCTATTAAGATTAGTATGTGCCATATTATTGTTAATATGTAATTGTTAATTATATAAATACCAAAATAAATTTGTGAAAAATAATCATTGCCTTCACTGACAATTATATGAATTATCAATTTGTGCATTGGAAAATAATAAATAAAGTTGATAAAAAAAATTTGATTTTTTTTTAGGTTTCCTGGATGCGCAAACGAGACCTCCACATTCTGACATCGAACATCTTCACGTACACAGGGGACGCCAGATTCACAGTCCTTCACCCTCAAGACGGAGACGATTGGGACTTAAGGGTTGAATATGCCCAAAATAGGGACGCCGGCATTTACGAATGCCAAGTTAACACTGAACCCAAAATAAACCTGGCTGTTTATCTTCACGTGCAAGGTGGGGTAATAAAAAATCGATAAATAGAAACAATAATTGAAAATATCAGTTATATATATATATATATATATATATATATATATATATATATAAAATGGAGCTCTCGATCAAATGAATCGGTAAAACTCGAAAACGGCTAAACCGATTTGGCCAGTCTTAGTCTTGAAAAATTCGTGCCAATCCCGAGAAGGTCGGAAAGGTGAGATAATATTTCAAAATCGCGTAGAAACTTTACATTTTTAATTTGAACATTTTTGTAGAAGCGTAATTTAAATAAAACAATTGACGGTGGCTAATACGTCAAATGTCAAACCTTTTTGACATATGTATATATACATCTGTATTATAATTATAATTACGTTTAATAGGATGTAAATACGTGAATATTATTTAATTATGAATAAATTGTAGTAAGTTTTGTTTGTAGTTTTATTTATAAACAAAAACGTTAGTAAACGGGCCGCAAGTGTTACTAGTGACTCAAAATATAAACTTTTTTGATATGTTAATATAAAAATGCACTTTTTGGCATATTTTTCTCAAACACGGTGCTCTGAAAGATCTCATTTGTATAATTAAATACTCATTGGTATTTATAAAACATTTCCTGGGTTATATTATATTTTATTTATGTTATTTAAATTCAGAACCTGAATTTGGTATCGATCAAATGGACATTTTGTCGAATAACATTTTCCCAGTAATAATTTCTCAGAATTTATCGAAGAATAGATAGCAATATATGAAGGTCCAGGGTTAAAAAGTCCACCACCGATGTGTCAAAAATCAGTAAACTTAAGCATTGTTGAACAACAATATTTGAAAGTAGAGGGAAAAAGATGTATAACCAGCTATAACCTTGATTTGAAAACGGTAATCTTTGAAATGCGGGAAATAAACGGTAGTCTTTGAAAATCCATAATAAAAGTATTTTCTTCCGTTGGTAGTTTTTTCAGCATTAGTTAAAAATGTAATTATTTTGTAAAATACCGCCTATGGGGTAAAAAGATCTAGATAGGTAAAGTTTAGAATATACCTTACTTAGAAAAAACACCGTTTGCCGGGTCAGCTAGTATATATACAATTGCAAAAATAACCCCTCAGCAAATCTTTTAATTTTCTTTCTTTACGTTCTCTTCAAAATGTAAAATTTGTAGGTTGAAAAATCTACATTATATTTTAAATTATTAATATGACCGGTTATCATAGTCTTAAATTGTTTGGGATAAAAATAACTCAAAAAATCAGAAACAATTTAAGACGATGTTAACCGAGCATATTAATAATCAAAACATTCAATAGTAAGATCAAAAACATTCAATTCGTAATGATGGGGAGAGGTGGTGATTAATTTTTGGCAAAGGCAGGTTCAGCGGTTTCGGAGATATAGAGCTAAAAGTGCAAGAAATGGCAGTTTTTGAGATAACTAAGCGTCCGATTTAATTGATTCAAAGAGTATTCTGTTTGTTTCAACAAAATAATTGCTTTTGAAAAAAAAATGTTTCTAATTTTTTTTTAAAAAAAATGTAATTTTGAATTAAAAATTACAAAAAATACCCAGGCTAAGCACAGTCTAAGCGCCACTCTGGTGCAAATGTTTACCCAAGTGCGTTTAGACTTATGTTCTAGAGCACTTTTCCAATTTTGTGAAAAACTTGGAAAAACGTGAAAATGTCGCCAAGCTAAGCACAGTATAAGTGAAAATGTGTGACTATACGAGAGCACTTTTCCAATTTTGTGTAAATTAAGGCAACTATTTTTTTTTAAATTGAATTCGAGATGAAATGACGATTGTTAATGTTCTGGATATAAATTAATTTATGATTTGCATTTGATTTGCTCAGATATAACAATATAGCAAAAATAATGAAAGTTACATTATTTGTAATAATATATTTGAAAACGTTTAAAATTTCTCGAATATTTCATTACGGTACGGGAAGTTCCAGCAATTTGCCTTAAGGCAAGATGTCATACACCACCAGTTTAGTTTTAATGTTTAGAGTTAAATTGAAAAAAGGTGAGATGTCCACTGAAGGCAGTAATAAATTACTCGTATATGGTAAAAAAAAAATAGTTATGAAAATTTTTGCAACAAAATAAATCCTTACTCCTCCATCGCCATGAAAATCTAAATTTTCTCCCAAGATTCAAAAAACCTCATACAATTTTTCTCGCAAAGAACTTTCGCGATTTTTCTCATTAATTTTTACGATAATATCACAATTATACTTTTATTAGAACGTTGCAGAAATTACTTCCTGAATTCTCCAAGATTAGGCGCGTTCTTTTCAGGAATTTAATTGGAAACTTTTTTCTTGATTTTATTAATAAATTTAATAATATATACAAAAATAATGCCTTACAAAAACCGACGAGCGATGTAATAATTAATAATTAATTCTAAGTAACTAGATTTTAGATTTATGTTCTACTTACTCCGAAATAGTCAACACAATTTACTAGATTTTTTTTCTAATCTATTATAAATTATTCTAAATTTTATTTACAGAGGAACCCCTTATTGAAGGCGCGTCCGATGCAGGTCAATCTACAAATTTCGAAGGTCAGAATTAGTAAAAAAATCAAAATTAAATTTGAAAACGCTAATTTCTTTGCATGCCGCCGCTTTTTAGATTTTTAAAAAATTTGTCAAAAATCTGCATCTTTTCTAAAAAATTTCAAACGCTTTTCTGACCTGAATAAAATTTGTACTATGAATTCATTTATTTTTTTATATAATAAAATTTAGTCAAAGAAAGTTTTGAAGTTTGTTATTAATTTTGCAATTAAAATATGTTTGTAAATATATATAGCTTTTTGTGTATTTGATAAATGCATGGCTATTTCGGAGTATGTAATAATTATTTACTGAAATATCAAATATCAAATTCTACGCATGAACTAATTATTCTTGAATAAATACTATATATATATATATATATATATATATATATATATATAATATATATTTATTGGAGCATGTTGCAATTATGTTTGGAATTTAAAAAATTAAAATTCTGATGCTAATGAAGTAACATGATTGTTTTCACGAATGAGAAAAAAGAAATTAATATATGTATAACATAATCTGGCATAGCAAAATGTTAATTTTGAACGTAGCAGAATTATTTTTAATAAAAACAATAATTTTTGAAAAACTACAAGTAAATTTAAAAAATTTATACTTCTTTGCAGTTCCTGAACTACCAAAAATCGTACTGGATTTGTATAAATAATAATAGCATTTTAATTGAAATAAATAGAACATTTCTAATACAGTACGTGAAGATTATATCAGATATTATTTTTATAAACAATTTTCTAAAATTTTTATCTCATTTTTTATTTTTTTTAGTACCACAATTTATTTTTGAATAATATAATTTAATATTTCTTTGTTATTTGCAAGGCTCAGTGAAAACTCAATTTGTTTAATATTTCATCCAAAATTATATTTTTGTAGCATACTTTGAAATCTTCTATTCTACTGTTTTACTTTTCAAAAATTTAGTGCTTTTCCAATTAAAAAATGCACACAAACGAGAACCTATTTATTGTCAAGGTTTTTTTATAATGTTTCTTTATTATTTTTTATTCAAATCATTTTGCATTTATTTACACAATTTTGAAATTAACAAAATTTAAGACGAGTATTAATATCAAAAATTCATTATGTTCAAAACGTTATTAGCATAATTATATTTTAAAGCAAATATACTAAAAATTTAAAAAATTAAGCACACATAAACTACTACGAACAAATAGGAAGCCTTCAATAAATAATAAAATATAATTATAAAAATATATTATGAATATAATCATCATAATAATATATTATCATAGAATTTAGTAAGAAAAATAAAAATGCCTAAAAATTGTAATTTCAATTGTTCTAATTATATAATCCATTTTTGTACAGAACCTTAATTAGAAAATAATTAAATAATTACAAATGAAGTCACTAAAAAGTGTGACAATATTAAGGGACACAACTTTTGAAAAATCGATTTTTGTTTTTTTTTCATATTTCGGTAGACTACACCTTTAAAATAACATATTAAAATTTCAAATCGATATGTTAAATAGTTTTGAGTTACAGCCATTCAAGAGTATACGAGGTCTGTTCAAAAGTACCCGGAATTTTGTTTTTTCAAAAAATATTTATTTATTCGTCTACTACATTAAGTGGTCCCCTCAAGTAGTCCCCCCCAGATATAATACACTTATGCCAGCGTTTTTTCCAATTTTCGAAGCACCCTTGATATTCACTTTTTGATATGCCCTTGAGCACTCTCAGCGATTCGGCCTTATTTCTTCAATCGAGGAAACCGCCGTCCTTTCATGGGTCTCTTCAACTTTGGGAATAGGAAAAAGTCACACGGAGCCATATCTGGTGAATTTTTGCACTTTGCAACACTTTATTTCATTTTTTACGCAAAATTTAATACAAATTCTTTGACTTTTCAATTCTTCCATTGTAAA
>NW_020537324.1:75125136-75159863 GCF_003426905.1 Ctenocephalides felis | reverse complement strand
AATTTTATATAGAAAATAAACTTTTGCTCGAATATTCTGTAATTTATCCGCAAATTTAGTGTGATTTAGAGCAGAATTTGACTGAATTTATTTATTGTTCAATTTTAGAGATAGTTAACAAAATTATTTTAATTTTAATTAGTAGAACTAAAAAATAATAGTTTATCTGGATTAAATAACTTTGAAAATAATTATTCGCTATTCATGCATCATTTTCACATATAAGAATGAAAATATTTTTATGATAGTGAAAGGAAAGTTTTCGAATAAATAAAAATAATACATTTTTCAATTAAAAATAATTCAATAAATAATAAAATTAAAAAATATTAGATACATGTTGATACATACTTGTTAATATCAATTTTAGTTTTAAAAACAATTAAGCTAAACTCGGGTACTGTCTGTTCCGAGCAATTTTAGTAAATCTTACAAACATTTTTGCAGTTTTATCTAAACTTTATTCTAAAAATATTTTTACAGGCATATTGACTTGCAAAAATTAAATTCGTATAAAATTTATAGTATTATTAATATATTAAATAATATAATAGAAAAAAAAACAAAAGAATTTTGTTCTAATTTTTTAATGATGGCTATAATCAATACTGTCATCGCTGACGTTGAGTTCTGGGACACCCTGTATATTTTATATAAATCTTTTAACATTTTTGAACTAAATATGTTTCATTCAAAAACTTAGTTTATATATAATTCACTATAAAAATAAGAATAGCATACTATAACACACATTGAAAGAAATAGTAACTTTTTTTACACAATTTATTTCTTAAATTATTTTCTTAAATCGCTTTTTTTTAAAAAAAATGGTTTCTGTAACTTATACTTTATATAAATTGTGGTATTATATAAACTATGTTCTAAAAATATTCTTAAAGGCATAGTCGTTACAAAAATTTAATAATGAAGGATATTATAATATTATAGATAAAATATAAGCAAAAACTAAATCAATAACACATTTCTCTAGAATTATAGTATATCAATTTAAAAAAAAAATTAGCTACACTTACAATTTTTGAAATAATGTATTTTTGTTAATAACATAATTATTATTATAGTTTTGTATAAATTTCATCCCAATAACATTATTAGAGAAATATATATTTGCAGAAATCACATTAATACATTTCTTTGTTACTAAAAGTAACAATTCAATGAATAATATAAAAAATATTATATAACTTTTACAGCCTGGTACAAGTTTTTATATTTTACATATTTCTTATCGAAATTTTAGGCGTTTTTTTAATTACAATTAAAATTAATTAATTATAAACATTCTAATTGTTTTTGTGTTTAATAAAATATGATTTAAAAAAAACTGAGAACGTCTATCAAATTGTTATTTAGACATGTCCTTTGTATACTCACAAAATTTCCTGAAATAGAAAATACTCTCATACTTGCGACCAAATTATGCTTAATTGGTTTTAAAGCCTGATATAACAATTCTAAGTTTTTTGGTATTTAATTTGTGATTTCTAGGGTTTAAAACTTTTTTTAAATTTGAGAAGAGGAAGTTACTTCATCAAGAAGATTTAAATTAATATATACACTGGTATAAAAATTTAAATTAATATATGCAAAACCTTTCTAGGAACCATTGCACACTGATAAGATATCAAATGCTATTTAACCGATATGATTTTAAGAATCAAAACGCTTTCATCTATCTTCTATATTTGGCTATATTTGTCATTTTCCATTTATACAGTGAAAACCGACTTTTTTCACTAAAAACCGGTTTTCGAATTCCATCATTTTCGCCCAAAAACCGGTTTTTGAAAACCGTCAAACCCTAGTGGAGCTATTAGAGAAGATATAAAAATTTATTAATTCGTATGTGGGATACATATGTATGTCCTTCGTGAAACTAATAATACTTACACTATATATCGCACAAATTTTTCTTCCCCTAGTGTATTATAATTTATCATTTATCATTGTAACTATAATTGAAAAACTTTTTACGCCCTTTTTTCCTCATTATATGTTATATTGCATATTTAACATTTGATGCCTGATCTGTTCAAAGTTCTATCACTTTGGCTGTGATTATTATAAACTTCCCGAAGGAGAAGTTTATGTTTTCATAAAAAAATCCGATTTGCTGATTTTATGTTTTCTCGACGTTTCAAGCCATTCTGAATCGAATGAGACCAAATTTGAAAAAAGTATGTGTGTATGTGAACAGATTTTTTGCCGTAAATCGACGTTTTCTCAAAAACGGTTGGACCGATTTCAAAAATTTAAAAGTCATTTGATGTATTATATCTCGACGAGGACTAACGTTTCCGAGTTTTGTGCGACGACCAGCCGAGCCGTTTTTTTGTGAATTGCAGAAAAGTGAAAATTTTTTTGACTACGTTTTAGCCCGCAATTCTGGATCGATTTTGAAAATTCAAAAACCGTTCGAAAGATATTGGTTGGAAATCGTGCTGATTAGTTCTTGGTAGGGATCGGCCGGGCCGTTTTCTTGTAATGAAGTGTTAAAAAAAAATATTTTTGACGATTTTGATTATTATTTTTTTGGCGATAGATACCATAGTCTTATAGATCATACTAAAATATTTCGGCCTTACGACAACTCGTTTAACTGTAAAAATTCGTCAAAGTTTGCAAAAATTGGTATCGTTTTTTTGGCATTTGTCAAAATTAGACCTTCGATCGACGTTTTCTCAAAAACGCGTGAACCTATTTCAGGAATTAAAAGCCATTTGATGTATCTTAATGAGGACTATGGATTGTCAGTTTTGTGAGACGATCTGCCCAGCCGTTTCTTTGTAATTTGAAAAAAGTGTTAAACTTTTCGTCCACATTTAACCTTAAACTACCGAACCGATTTGGAAAAATCAAAAACTGTTCGAAAGATATTAGTTGGGAATGATACTGATTAATTTTAGGTGAAAATCTACCGAGCCGTTTTCTTGTAATTAACTGTTGAAACAAAAAAATTAAGACGATGTTTATTGAACTTTTTTTGGCGATATATATCATGGTCTTATAGAACTTACTGAAATATTACGGTCTTACGACAAGTAGTTTAATTTTAAAACTTTATCAAAGTTTGAGAAAATGAGTAGTTTTTTTTGACGTTTGTTAAAATTAAACTTAGACGATTCACTTGGTTTAACGATAGAGTACTTGGTCTTAATAAACATACTAAAGCATTAAAGTCCTACGGAAACTATGTTTAATTATAAAAATTATTGATTATTGAAAATTTGCTTTTAGAAAATACTCCGAGTTAACGTGTTTGTTCGTTTTCAATTATGTGTAATAAATCCACTCGGAATATTTTAATCACTCATAAATGAATTTATTTTTTATTGATTAAGTCGATTAATTACACATATCGGGAAGTTCATGTAACTTGCCTCAAGGCTAAATACCAGTACCAACTAGTTTGATTGAAGTCTTTGTCTTGGAGTGACACATTCGATGCCTGATAGGAGATCTGGTGATTCTATGCCATTCAAAATCTTATTTATGTTGGAGAATGACCTCATAAATGTGGAGTATACAATTTATGTGGTCGTTCTCCAATGTGAATAAGCAGCAATAGCGACGATTTGGTAAGTGTTTATTAACTTTCCGAAGAAAAGGTTTGTTTTATCGACGTTTCAAGCCATTCTGAATCGAATGAGACCAAATTTGGAAAAAGTATGTGTGTGTGTGTGTATGTGAACAGATTTTTTGCCGTAAATCAACGCTTTCTCAAAAACGGCTGGACCGATTTCAAAAATTTAAGAACCACTCGATGTATCTCCATGAGGACTATTGTTTGCCAATTTTGTGCGACGATCTACCAATCCGTTTCTTTATAAATCGCAGAAAAGTGAAAATTTTTTCGTCTACTACGTTTTATCCAGCAATTCTGAATCGATTTTGAAAATTCAAAAACCGTTCGAAAGATATTGGTTGAAAATCGTGCTGATTAGTTTTTGGTAGAGATCGGCCGAAGCGTTTTCTTGTAATAAAGTTTTTAAAAAAAAAGTTTCGACGATTTTCATGATTATTTTTTTGACGGTAGATACCATAGTCTTCTAGATCATACTAAAATATTACGGCCCTACAACTGGTTCAGCTTTAAAAATTCGTCAAAGTTCGCAAAAATTGGTATCGTTCTTTTGGGCATTTGTCAAAATTAGATATTTGATCGACGTTTGCTCAAAAACGCCTGAACCGATTTCAGATATTTAAAAAGCATTTGATGTATCTCGATGAGGATTATCGTTTCTCAGTTTTGTGCGACGATCGGCCGAGCCGTTTCTTTGTAATTTGGAAAAAAGTGTTAAACCTTTCGTCCACATTTAAGCTCATACTACTGAACCGATTTAAAAAAATTAAAAACTGTTCAAAATATATTAGTTGGGAATGATAGTGATTAGTTTTAGGTGAAAATCTACCGAGCATTTCTCTTGTAATTAACTGTTGGAAAAAACTAGCTGTAAGTGGAATTCTGTCTTAAGGCAAATTGCTGAAACTTTCCGTACCAAATATTATTATTTTTTTAAAAACGATTAACATTCTTGAAAAATTTTTACTTTGAAAAAATAAGATTTTTAAGAAACTATAAATTGGACAAAAAATTACTTTTTTTTAAAAAAAAAAATTAAAAAAAAAAATTAAAAAAAATTTTTTTTTAAATTTTTTTTTTTTGAAAAAAAAAAATGTTTTCTTTATTTTGACATATTTTGAAAGATCTGAACTTTTTTTCAAAGCAATCGTACGGCTTTAACTGCATATGGAGACAAAATATAAAGCGCGTCGCCGTCTAACGGATAAACATTGGTACGGAACCCATAGGAATGTCAACAAAATTTATACTTATTGATAAAATCTCTATAAAATATCTGATAATTTGATGTGCATATGTCTAATGTTTATTTTTGACCGCCAAATGGCTTATTTTTTTACTTTTTCCTCCATATCTCCAAAGTCGTTGGACCTGCATTTTCAAAAATTTGAACAGTTTTTTATTTAGTCAATACAAATAAAATGTTTTTTGAATTATTCAAATCGGACGCTCGGTTCTCTTAAAAACTGAGTTACCGTTTTTGGAACTTTTTGCCCCGTATCTCCGGAACGGCTAGACCTGCCTTCTCCAAAAGCTAATCAGCACGTCTCCTTATCAATACGAATCGAATGTTTTTTGAATTATTCAAATTGCTTGATCCGTGTTCCCGAAATTGTCGACGAAAATTTGTATCCGCACACACATACATACTACGCACACACACACACACACACACACACATACATCCATTTTTTCTAAGGTATGCCAAAATGTTCAGAAACCATTTTTTGGAACTTTTTTTGGCGATATATATCATGGTCTTATAGAACTTACTGAATTATTACGGCCTTACGACAAGTAGTTAAAAAAATTTAAAAGTTTAAGAAAATGAGTAGTTTTGTCGACGTTTGTTAACATTAAAATTAGACGATTTACTTGGTATAACTATAGAGTACTTGGTTTTAATGAACATACTAAACCATTGAAGTCCTACGGAAACTGGTTCGATAATAAAAATGGTTGATTTTTGAAAATTTGCTATTAAAAAATACTCCGAGTTAACGTGTTCGTTCGTTTTCACTTATGTAATAAACCCACTCGGAATACTTCTAGTCACTAATATATTAAATTATTTTTTATTGATTGAGTCGATTATTTACACATATTGGGAAGTTCATGTAACTTGCCTCAAGGCTAAATACCAAACTAACTAGTTCCATTATCTCATTTATCATCCAAGTAAAACTATAATTGAAAAACTTTTCACGCCTTTTTTCTCAAGTCAGTCTGTAGTTTAAGTCCGGGGGTAGTTTATGTCATCAATCTTAATATTATTTTATTAAAATTTTATTACTCACCATTGTACGGTGGAGGCGTGAACGTTCACCGAACAGGATAAGGATATCGTGCTTCCGCGTTTTACATAGAGATCCTGCGATCCTGTGATTTGGGCACGGGCTGCTGTAAAAAAAAGAAAAAATACGGTTTTAGTAAGAAAAATAATTAAGGGACACAACTAGTGTAACCGCCTAAAAAAGGGTGATTTTTGAGAATTTATATTAATAAAAACTACTTTATCAATCATTTCAAAATTTTAGGAGTATATTTATACATGTTTCAAGAATACATAGTAATATTTTTGAACAAAAAAATTAAAAAATTTTTAAGTTATCGTCGATCTCCAACGGCGCGACAAAAAAAGCCCTTTACTGCTGCAGTGATTCCGGCCTTCTACGTGGATAAAGTAAAAAAAAAAATTCTCGTTAAACTAGATAATATTGTCTGTAAAATGAACTACGATAAAGAAAAAACAAAAATTGACAAAATGACGGCGTTTTTTATAAAAAGTCGAATTTTACCCAAAATTTTGGTCGTTTTTGGACTGCCAAAATTCGATTTTTGATCCGATCAAAAAATCGATAGTTTATTTTACAGAGAACTGTATATAGAACATATAAAAAAGATTTGATAGTGATCGGATCATTTGTTTTTGAGTAATCGCTGCAGCAAATTCGGAAAATGCTGTTTCGAGAAAAACGCGTATAAAGATAAAATAATCGTTATACTATATCCTATATACGAGGTCTGTTCAAAAAGTACCCGGAATTACTAATAATTAAATTTCGCGGGTCTGGAGTGTCTGATTGTCAAAATTTTTTTTTATTGTGTTGGTATACATGCCCCTAAAGTATGATGAAATTTTCAGCTATATTCACTGTTTACTTTGTCTGTGGTAGTCGCTAAGGTTCAACGTGTTTTTCTGAGCTCGGCGATTTTTACAATGGAAGAATTGAAAAGTCAAAGAATTTGTATTAAATTTTGCGTAAAAAATGAAATAAAGTGTTGCAAAGTGCAAAAATTCACCAGATATGGCTCCGTGTGACTTTTTCCTATTCCCAAAGTTGAAGAGACCCATGAAAGGACGGCGGTTTTCCTCGATTGAAGAAATAAAGACCGAATCGCTGAGAGTGCTCAAGGGCATATCAAAAAGTGAATATCAAGGGTGCTTCGAAAATTGGAAAAAACGCTGGCATAAGTGTATTATATCTGGGGGGGACTACTTTGAAGGGGACCACATTAATGTAGTAGACGAATAAATAAATATTTTTTTGAAAAAACAAAAATTCCGGGTACTTTTTGAACAGACCTCGTATACTCTTTGAATGGCTGTAACTCAAAAACTATTTAACATATCGATTTGAAATTTTAATATGTTATTTTTAAAGGTGTAGTCTACCGAAATATGAAAAAAAAACAAAAATCGATTTTTTCAAAAGTTGTGTCCCTTAATATTTGTCACACTTTTTAGTGACTTCATTTGTTAATTATTTAATTATTTTTCTAATTAAGTGTTCTGTACAAAAACTGGATTATATAATTTAGAACAATTTGAAATACAATTTTTAGGCATTTTTATTTTTCTTACTAAATTCTATGATAATAATATTATTTATGATGATTATATTCATAATATATTTTCTATAATTATATTTTATTATTTATTGAAGGCTTCCTATTTTGTTCGTAGTAAGTTTATGTGTGCTTAATTTTTTAAATTTTTAGTATATTTGCTTTAAAATATAATTATGCTAATAACGTTTTGAACATATGATATTTTTGATATTAATACTCGTCTTAAATTTTGTTAATTTCAAAAATTGTGTAAATAAATGCAAAATGATTTGAATAAAAAATAATAAAGAAACATTATAAAAAACCTTGACAATAAATAGGTTCTCGTTTTGTGTGCATTTTTTAATTGAAAAAGCACTAAATTTTTGAAAAGTAAAACAGTAGAATAGAAGATTTCAAAGTATGCTACAAAAATATAATTTTTGGATGAAATATTAAACAAATTGAGTTTTCACTGAGCCTTGCAAATACAAAAGAAATATTAAATTATATTATTCAAAAATAAATTGTGGTACTAAAAAAAATAAAAAAATGAGATAAAAATTTTAGAAAATTGTTTATAAAAATAATATCTGATATAATCTTTCACGTACTGTATTAGAAATGTTCTATTTTATTTCAATTAAAATGCTATTATTATTTATACAAATCCAGTACGATTTTTGGTAGTTCAGGAACTGCAAAGAAGTATAAATTTTTTAAATTTACTTGTAGTTTTTCAAAAATTATTGTTTTTATTAAAAATAATTCTGCTACGTTCAAAATTTAACATTTTGCTATGCCAGATTATGTTATACATATATTAATTTCTTTTTCTCATTCGTGAAAACAAATCATGTTACTTCATTAGCATCAGAATTTTAATTTTTTAAATTCCAAACATAATTGCAACATGCTCCAATAAATATATAATTATATATATATATATATATATATATATATATATATATAGTATTTATTCAAGAATAATTAGTTCATGCGTAGAATTTGATATTTGATATTTCAGTAAATAATTATTACATACTCCGAAATAGCCATGCATTTATCAAATACACAAAAAGCTATATATATTTACAAACATATTTTAATTGCAAAATTAATAACAAACTTCAAAACTTTCTTTGACTAAATTTTATTATATAAAAAAATAAATGAATTTCATAGTACAAATTTTATTCAGGTCAGAAAAGCGTTTGAAATTTTTTAGAAAAGATGCAGATTTTTGACAAATTTTTTAACAAATCTAAAAAGCGGCGGCATGCAAAGAAATTAGCGTTTTCAAATTTAATTTTGATTTTTTTACTAATTCTGACCTTCGGAATTTGTAGATTGACCTGCATCGGACGCGCCTTCAATAAGGGGTTCCTCTGTAAATAAAATTTAGAATAATTTATAATAGATTAGAAAAAAATCTAGTAAATTGTGTTGACTATTTCGGAGTAAGTAGAACATAAATCTAAAATCTAGTTACTTAGAATTAATTATTAATTATTACATCGCTCGTCGGTTTTTGTAAGGCATTATTTTTGTATATATTATTAAATTTATTAATAAAATCAAGAAAAAAGTTTCCAATTAAATTCCTGAAAAGAACGCGCCTAATCTTGGAGAATTCAGGAAGTAATTTCTGCAACGTTCTAATAAAAGTATAATTGTGATATTATCGTAAAAATTAATGAGAAAAATCGCGAAAGTTCTTTGCGAGAAAAATTGTATGAGGTTTTTTGAATCTTGGGAGAAAATTTAGATTTTTGTGATAGGATTTATTTTGTTGTAAAAGTATAATATAATTTACACCATATAATTTACAACAGCCCTTGGTGGACATCTTGAATTTTTTTATTTAATTTTTTTATTTAATTTTTTTTGTATATTATATATATTTAAAATTTGTGTCACGATGTTTGTTCGCGGTGAAGGCCTAAACTACTGAACCGATTTTAAATTTTATTGACTTATCGTGTGCATATATATCCAACTTAGATTATAGGCTATATTCAAAATTTTAGTTGATATTAGAAATATATAAATTATACATTTTTTGATAATTTTTTACAGGTTGAACTAAAAAAAAACTATGTTAAATGACAATTGTCAATATATATGGAAACTTCGAGATAAATCAATTATATATATATATATATATATATATCATATATAAATAGTATGAGAGTTTTTGAAAATTTATTTAAAATCCATACGTTTCGGCTAGCATCTTAGCCTTCATTCAGTGGCAATCAATTTAACTATAAAACCTAAAACTAAATAAATAATTTGTAACAAATTTCATCAAAAAGTCTATAGTATGGTTTAAATTATTAATATGCTCGGTTAACATCGTCTTAAATTGTTTGTAATTTTTTGAGTTATTTTTATCCCAAAGAATTTAAGACAATGATAACCGAACATATTAATAATTTAAAATATAATATAGATTTTTCAACCTACAAATTTTACATTTTGAAGAGAACGTAAAAAAAGAAAATTAAAAGATTTGCTGAGGGGTTGTTTTTGCAATTGCATATAATATATATACTAGCTGACCCGGCAAACGTTGTTTTGCTAAGTAAGGTATATTCTAAACCTTACCTATCTAGACCTTTTTACCCTATAGGCGGGGTAGCTTGAAACGTGCAGGTCGCAAAAGGGTTTAAAACCTTATTATAATTTTAAACGTATTTTACAAAATAATTACATTTTTAACTAATGCTAAAAAACAACCAACAGAAGAAAATACTTTTATTGTGGATTTTCAAAGATTACCGTTTATCTTCCGATAGCAAAGTCATATGAATCAAGGTTATTGCTAGTTATACATCTTTGTCCCTCTACTTTCAAATATTGTTGTTAAACAATGCTTAACTTTACTGATTTTTGACACATAGTTGGTGGACCTTTTTAACCACGGACCTTCATATATTGCTATCTATTCTTCGATAAATTCTGAGAAATTATTACTGGGAAAATGTTATTCGACAAAATGTCCATTTGATCGATACCAAATTTAGGTTCTGAATTTAAATAACATAAATAAAATATAATATAACCCAGGAAATGTTTTATAAATACCAATGAGTATTTAATTATACAAATGAGATCTTTCAGAGCACTGTGTTTGAGAAAATTATGCTAAAAAGTGTGTTTTCATATCAACATTTTAAAAAAGTTGATATTTTGAGTTTGTAGTAACACTTGCGGCCCGTTTACTAACGTTTTTGTATATAAATAAAACTACAAACACAACTACTTACTACAATTTAATCATAATTAAATAATATTCACGTAAAACATGCTATTAAACGTAATTGAACATCATCTGTGAAAAACGTTTGACATTTCACTATTAGCACCGTCCATTTTTTTATTTAAATTACGCTTCTACAAATATTTTCACATTAAAAATGTAAAGTTCATACGCGATTTTGAAATGATATCTCACCTTTCCGACAACCTACTGATTAGCACGAATTTTTTCTAGACTAAGACTGGCCAAATCGGTTTAGCCGTTTTCGAGTTTTACCGGGTCATTTGATCGAGAGCTCCATTTATATATATTAGGTTGTCAAATATCTCCCTTCCGCCTTTTTGTATTACACCAAGAGCAAAAAGCGGAAGGGAGATATTTGACACCTAATATATATATATATATATATATATATATATATATATATATAATTGATATTTTCATTTATTATCTCTAATTATCGATTTTTTACTACCCCACCTTGTACGTGAAGATAAACAGCCAGGTTTATTTTGGGTTCAGTGTTAACTTGGCATTCGTAAATGCCAGCATCCCTATTTTGGGCATATTCAACCCTTAAGTCCCAATCGTCCCCGTCTTGAGGGTGAAGGACTGTGAATCTGGCGTCCCCTGTGTAGGTGAAGATGTTTGAGGTTAGAATGTGGAGGTCTCGTTTGCGCATCCAGGAAACCTAAAAAAAAAAATCAAAATTTTTTTATTAACTTTATTTATTATTTTCCAATGCACAAATTGATAATTCATATAATTGTCAGTGAAGGCAATGATTATTTTTCACAAATTTATTTTGGTATTTATATAACTAATAATTACATATTTAAAATAATATGACGCATACTAATCTTAATAGACGAACAAAGTTTGTCGATATTTTTTATATTTTTGACAATGTTTTTTTAAAAAAAAAAGAATTGATACATTTCTTACAAATTTTCTTTAAAAGAACCTATAAATATAATAAACATTTGATCAAACTTTTGGATTAGAGTGGTTAAATTTGGATTTAAGGTCTTTAAACTTAGATTGATGTCATGAAACTTGAATTGAGGTTGTCAAAGCTTGATTCAAGGGCCTTGGAACTTGAGCCTGGAGCCTTAAAACTTGAACTTAGGACTAATGAATATGAATTAATGTCGTCTAACTTGAATCCAGGTCCTCAAACTTGGATTAAAGTAGACAAGTTTTGATTTAGGGCTTTTAAACTTGGAGTGAGAACTTTCAAACTTGGATTGGGGTCATAAAACCTGAATTAAAGTCGTAAAACTTGCATTCGAGGCAATCTAACATGATCAAAGTCATAAAACTATATACAAGATTGTCAAACTTGCGACTTGTATCATTGAATTTCAGTCCTTTATCTAAGATTCGAGTCGTCTAATTTAAATTCAAGTCGTTAAACTTAAACTTAGAGCTTTTAAATTTGAATTATGGTTGTCAAGCTTGATTTTAGGGCCTTTAATTTTGAATTGAAGTCATTAGAGTTGAACCTAAAATCGTAAAAAAGTTGAAGTCGTCAGGCTTAAACCTAGGGTCTTCCAATTTGAATTCAAGTCATCACACTTGAACTTAGGGCTTCTAATTTTGAATTGTAGTTGTCCAACTTCAATATCGGGCCTTTAAATTTAAATTGTGGTTCTCGAGCATGAACAAAGCACGTTTCAATTAGAATTGTGGTTGTAAACTTGGATTTAGGGCCTTAAACTTTATACTGAAATTGTCAAACTTGAAACTAGGTCCTTGAAATATAAATTGAAGTCGTCAAAGTTGAAGGTAGGGCCTTTTAACTTAAATTGTGTTTGTAATTTGAACGTACAGCTTTTAAAATCGAATTGTGCTAGTCAAACTTGAACTTAGGGTCTTTGATTAAATTAAAGTCGTCACATTTTAACTCAGGGTCTTGAAATTTAAATTGTGCTAATTAAATTTAAAACGAAGCCATCAAACTTGAACTTAGAATCTTTTAATTAGAATTGTGGTTGTCAAACTTCAAAAAAGGCCATTAAATTTGAATTGTGGTTGTCAAACTTAAATTTAGGGTCTTTTTAAATTTTTATTGTTTTTGTCAAACATAAGTTTAGGGCCTTTAAATTTATACTATTTTTGTCAAACTTGAACTTAGGGCCTTTAAATTTGAATAAAGTCGTGAGGCTTGAATTTGGTGTTGCCTATTTTCAACCATGTTGATGTAGTTTCACTTAGAACTTTAAATTTTAAAACTTGAGAATGGAGATTATCAAATATAATGTTGTCAAATATCTTGCTTCCGCCTTTTTGTATTATAAACCAAGAGCAAAAAAGTGGAAGGGAGATATTTGACAACCGTGACAACAGTTTCATAGTCATTAATTAACAAACTAAAAATTTTCAGAAAAATCTAAACATTTTAAGTTTTACTAGGACTGTCTACAGTTTCGTTTACCCATTCGATCAACAATATCCATTTTCCCCACAATGCCATTTTTCAAGTGGCATCCCATTACCCGCATCTTATCCCACAGCCCATTGGCCTATTGGCACAACACCCATCACCTACTTCATCTATCGTATCAGTTGTTCGTATAAAAATCACGCCACGTTAAATTTTATACATACGGAGAGGCACATTCCATTGCCGCAGCGTCATTTTGTTGTCATTTTATTGGCATTTTCGTTGCCGTAACGACAAATAAATTACAAAATTTGATGCGTATTTTTATGGCTGAACGCGTCCGAGTTTAATAACCGGTTTATTAAATGCTGCAGAAATAAATATATGCTTTTATTGCCTGCCACCGTGCGAGGAAAAAATAGGTTGTATGCAGATGGGGAAATGAATCAGAAGATTTTCTGTGTTGAAAATAAGGGTAGTGGTGAATGTCGATACATTTGCTGAATAATAGATTGATTAGCTCTTTTATCTTCTTATTATTGTTAATGTTTTATGGATACATTTTTTACATTCATTCTTAAATTTCACGAACCTTGCTCATCTTGTACGAATTTTCACGGCTCTTGTCCGAATTTTCACGACCCTTGTCCATATTTTTTCACGTTTGACTAAATTTTACAAATGAATTTTAGTCAAATTTACGACTCTCTGAATATTTTGACGCTTGGTTAAATTTTACAAATCTTGACTGAAATTTACATATCTTGTCCAAACTGAATTTTACAAATCTTGACTAAATTTCACGACTCTCGACTAAATTGTACAAGTCTTGACTAAATTTTACAAATCCTGACTGAACATCACGACTCTTGACTATATTTTACAAATCTTGACAGAAATTCACGACACTTGTGAGAATTTTTACGACTCTTGACTGAATTTTACAAATCTTGACTAAATTTTTCAAAATTTTGACTAAATTTTACAAATTTTGACTAATTTTCTCGACTCTTGTTCCAATTTTCAAGATTCTCGACTGAATTTTAAAAATCTTGAATGAATTTTACCACTTTTAGCTAAATTTTACATATCTTGACCAAATCTTGCATATCATGATTGAATTTTCACGACTTCTACAAATCTTGACTAAATTTCACGACTCTTGACTAAATTTCACGACTCTTGACTGAATTTTACAAATTATGACTAAATTTAACGACTCTTGACTAAATTGTACAAGTCTTGACTAAATATTACAAATTTTGACTGAAAATCACGACTCTTGACCAAATTTTACAAATTTTGACTGAATTTTACAAATCTTGACGGAAATTCACGACACTTGTGAGAATTTTCACGGCTCTTGACTGAAATTGTCGACTCTTGACTGAAATTGTCGACTCTTGACTGAAATTGACGACTCTTGACTGAAATTGACGACTCTTGACTGAAATTGACGACTCTTGACTGAAATTGACACATCTTGACTGAATATGACACATCTTGACTGAATATGACACATCTTGACTGAATATGACACATCTTGACTAAATATGATAATTTTACGACTCTTGACTATAATTTTACGACTCTTGACTATAATTTTACGACTCTTGACTATAATTTTACGACTCTTGACTATAATTTTACGACTCTTGACTATCATTTTACGACTCTTGACTATCATTTTACGACTCTTGACTATAATTTTACGACTCTTGACTATAATTTTACGACTCTTGACTATAATTTTACGACTCTTGACTATAATTTTAGGACTCTTGACTATAATTTTAGGACTCTTGACTATAATTTTAGGACTCTTGACTATAATTTTACGACTCTTGACTATAATTTTACGACTCTTGACTATAATTTTACGACTCTTGACTAAATTTTACAAATCTTGTCCGGACTGAATTTTACAAATCTTGTCCGGACTGAATTTTACAAATCTTGTCCGGACTGAATTTTACAGATCTTGTCCGGACTGAATTTTACAGATCTTGTCCGGACTGAATTTTACAAATCTTGTCCGGACTGAATTTTACAAATCTTGTCCGGACTGAATTTTACAAATCTTGTCCGGACTGAATTTTACAAATCTTGTCCGGACTGAATTTTACAAATCTTGTCCGGACTGAATTTTACAAATCTTGTCCGGACTGAATTTTACAAATCTTGTCCGGACTGAATTTTACAAATCTTGTCCGGACTGAATTTTACAGATCTTGTCCGGACTGAATTTTACAGATCTTGTCCGGACTGAATTTTACAAATCTTGTCCGGACTGAATTTTACAAATCTTGTCCGGACTGAATTTTACAAATCTTGTCCGGACTGAATTTTACAAATCTTGTTCGGACTGAATTTTACAAATCTTGTCCGGACTGAATTTTACAAATCTTGTCCGGACTGAATTTTACAAATCTTGTCCGGACTGAATTTTACAAATCTTGTTCGGACTGAATTTTACAAATCTTGTCCGGACTGAATTTTACAAATCTTGTCCGGACTGAATTTTACAAATCTTGTCCGGACTGAATTTTACAAATCTTGTCCGGACTGAATTTTACAAATCTTGTCCGGACTGAATTTTACAAATCTTGTCCGGACTGAATTTTACAAATCTTGTCCGGACTGAATTTTACAAATCTTGTCCGGACTGAATTTTACAAATCTTGTCCGAACTGAATTTTACAAATCTTGACGGAAATTCACGACACTTGTAAGATTTTTCGCGACTCTTGGCTAAAATTCACGACTCTTGGCTAAAATTCACGACTCTTGACTAAATTTCACAACTTTCCTTGTGTCAATATTAGTAAAATTGCCTGATAATTTCGTACTACACTTAACTTTTTCAAAGATCTCATCCCATGTACTATTTTAATTAACTCTAAAATAAAATTCCCAGTTCAATTGAATTATTTTTAATCGCCAAAACTACACATAGTCGCAATCGCAATAAATTAGGGCAGTGGTCATTAAGGGTATATCCGAGTGAGCCGGCTTTTGTATAAAACTCCATAGTATGAAGCTGTTGTTCTCTAAGCTTTTCTCGAATTTAATGATCTCGAACTAATGCCTTTTGCAGCAAATAAAGAAGAATTATAGTTTACAGTGAAAACTACAGTTCATTCTTTCTATTCATTCAGTAACGGACAGACATACACGGTAATAAATAATACTATATTAATATGTATTAACTTCCTGTAGGGTATGTTATTGTAATGGGCCAAAAATCTAAATTGAAAATTTTTACATTTCTCGACGTTTTGAAGGTTTCTGAACATTTTGGCATACCTCAGAAAAAAAGGATGTGAACATGTGTGTTTATCTATGTATATATGGATACAAATTTCCAGTCACGTTTTTGGGCGCACGGATTAACTAATTTGAATGGTTCAAAAAACATTCGAATCCTATTGATAGGGAAAAGAGCTGATTAGTTTTTGGCAAAGGCAGGTCCAGCCGTTACGGAGATAAGAAAATAGAAATCGAGTTTTTGAGAGAACGGATCATCCGATTTGTATGATTCAAAAAACATTCAGTTCGTAATGACGGGGAAAAGTAGTTGTTAGTTTTTGCAGAGGTAGGCCCAGCGGTTACGGAGATACAGAGCAAAATGTTAAAAAAATGGCAGTTTTTGAGAGAACTAAGCGTCCAATTTGAATGATTCAAAGAACTTTCTGCTTGTTTCAACAAAATAATTGCTTTTGGGAAAAAAATGTTTGATTCTAATTTTTTTTTCAAAAAATATTTTTGTGATTTTGGATTAAAAATTCAAAAAATCACCCAGACTAAGCACAGTCTAAGCGCCACTCTGGTACAAATGTTTACCCAAGTGCGTTTAGACTGTACCTGTTAAGCACTTTTCCAATTATGTGAAAACTATTGAAAAATGTGAAACTGCCGCCAAGCTAAGTACAGTATAAGTGAAAATATCGCACAAAATTATTTGCAAATGCGTTTAGACTGTGACTATACGGGAGCACTTTTACAATTTTGTGTAAATTAGGCAACTATTTTTTTTTTTTTTTTGAAATTGAATTTTAAATAGAAAATCACGATAGTTAATGTTCTGGAGATAAATTGATTTATGATTCACATTTGATTTGTTCAGATATAACAAGATAGCAAAAATAATGAAAGTTACAGTATTTGTAATAATATATTTGAGAACATTTAAAATTTCTCGAATATTTAATTACGGTACGGGAAGTTCAATCAATTTGCCTTAAGGCACGATGCCATACACTACTACTTAAAATTTGCTTCACCGTGAATTACTAGATCGTAAAGTTTTTAAGTAAGCTCTAGATTCTTTGACTCTAGATGAGATAATTTACTCTAGTTTCTCTAAACAAATCTCGGCTTTCTATTTATCTGTAGAAAATATATTCACGGATTAGTCTAGACCAACACGATCTTTCTCCCTGAAAATTAATGAGTCTTTTGTTTTCCCTATTTTGTTTTTGGGGGTATACATTACAATGAGGGAGGATGCATTGCCAGATTTGTTTGTGAAGCAAATAAACACAACACTATTTTATCTTGATTTCTACACAACCACAAAAGCAATGGAAATTAGAATACAATTGTTATTGTAATTTAAAATAGTAGATTTTCCTGAGCACTATTTTGCGTCATATTTATATATATATATATATATATATATATATATATAAAAGGATCGCTTAAGTGGCAACACTTATAACTCACGAACGGCTGAACCGATTTAGATTAAAATTGGCAGGGAGGTAGTTTAGAGTCAGGAGAAACATATGAAATACTTTTTATCCCGTTTTCATTCTAATTCATTATATATATATATATATATATATATATATATATATATATATATACTAGCTAGCCCGGCTACGCGTTGCTGTGGCTCAGTGATCTATTGGTGGCAGGGGGTAGTTTAGAGCCAGGAGAAACATATGAAATACTTTTCATCCCGTTTTTCATTCTAATTCAAAATTATTTATAAACTATCCATGTAGTTTATTCAATTTATGATACTTTCAATGATTTCACCCATGACATTTGCCTTCGATTGTCAACTGTCAATCGGTGTTTCTGTCATTGAAATTAACTTCTACTACCTCATGTAGAATATACTGAATGAATATTAGTTCTTGGTTCTATACATATAAGGTGAAGTAAAGTTTAATTAATAATGCTGCGACCAAGACGATCGAATCTTTCCTAACAAAGCCGTAATGCAAGAAGAATGCGAAATATTGCAATTGCAAGAACTGAAGAAGAGCATTATATTTACATGTACATTTTGTCCAATAACTTAATCCCAGTTATAATTTTCCAGAATTTATCGAAGAATGGTTAGTAATATATGAAGGTACGAAGTTAATAGTACCACGACCAAAGTGTCAAAAATCAGTAAAGCTAAAGCATTGTTTAACTACATTATTTGAAAGTAAAGGAAAAAAAGATGTATAACAAGCTATAACCTTTATTTTTATGACTTTGATATTGGGAGATAAACGGTCATCTTTGAAAATCCATGGTAAAAGTATTTTCTTTTGTTGGTACTTTTTTAGCATTAGTTAAAAATGTAATTATTTTGTAAAATACCTTTAACACTAAAATAAGACATTAAACCTGTTTGCCATCTGGCCGTTCCAAGTTACCCCGCCTATAGGGTAAAAAGGTCTGGATAACAAATTTTTGAAAGACAGCAAAAAAGCACATTTTTACAATGATGAAGTAGCTGGTAGTTTTACTGAACGTAGTCAGATAATTGTTTGTTTGAAATGTGTCATTTGTTGTGGTAAAATTGGTTTGATTTTTATAATAAAATTTATATTTGCTCAAACTCAAATTGGACCTTTGTGCCTTGCCCTGCTCTACGTATATATTTTTTATTAAATTTACTTTAATTCAAGGTATGTTACTTGAAACTTTTCAAAAAGCAGGTCAAAGAAGAAATATTTAATTCATTTTCTATATCTTCTCGCAGAAATTTGAAAAAATTGTATAAGCTCAGTATTATTATTTACAATTTATACACAAAATCCAGAATCAAAAAGAATCTGAAAAAGCTTAAAACGTAATCAATAAGTCGAAAAATCAAAAAAGACCTCGATGGATTATACTATGTTTTCTATAGAAAGTGTATAAAACTTCCAGCTTGTTTGTATTGACAAAATATAGACAAACTAATGGTGTTTATTGTTTTTAGAATACATCATTGTATATAGCATTCAAACAACACCTAATCCTTATACACTTAAAGTATTAATATGTTTGATTCTCTAGAAATTGTTTTGAATATACCTTACTTAGCAAAACAACGTTTGCCGGGTCAGCTGGTGATATAATAAAACTTATAATTTTATACAAGTTTAATTATTATTTTTACTAATTCCTCCATTGGTTCAGTATTCGTTCCAGTTATTATAATCCCTGTATATACATATATCTAGATCAAAATTTTCACATCAATTATTCTCATCAGTCTGGTTTATCCGACTGTCCATCAGAGCGTCTGTCCATCTGTCCGTCCGTCTGTCCGTTCGACCATTTTCATATATTTTGAAGTTGACAAATATTTGCAATGACAACACTTGTCATACAGAACTAACTATAATGCCGTGCGAATTGTTTGTTGTTCAAAATTGTAATAAAAGTTCATAGAAAATTATGTAAAAATACACGTATATTTTTTACAAAAATAATTTTGATAAATATTTGTCTATTTGCAAAGAAATTACATAAATCATTCAAATAAAATTGTACAAGATGTTTTAAAAAAATATTTCTTCCTTTGAAAATTACATTTCATGCTGCTTTATGAATTTGTATTATTTTTTTTTTTTAGAAATTTTTATTATTTTGATGTCATTTTGCACAACGTTTATGTCAACTTTCTGGATAATTGTGTAAAGCTGATTTGGAAATTTATGCATTTTTATGTAACTTTATTGCAATTTTGAATGTAAATTTACATTTTATAAAATTTTAGTTAAAAAAGTATCATTTCTAAAAATTATGTCAGCTTCAAATTTTACCATTTTTATAAAAATCATAATTTTTAATAAATTGTTGCCGTTTTTATGAATCCCGTGCCATTTTCTTATTTTTTGTGAAATGTATGCCATTTTTAAAAACATTTATTTTCTTTGAGAGTTTTATGCAATTTTGATTCCGGTTTTATGAATCCTATGCTATTTCCTAACTATTCTTGGTAAATTTGTCATTGATTTTTCTAAGATTTATTGTTTTGTATGTTTTATAACATTTTTTGTCGTTTTTACGACTGCTATGCCATTTTTCTACTATTTTTGTGAAATTTATGCCATTTTTCAAAGATTCATCATCTTTGTGAGTTTTACGCCATTGTACACAATTTTTATTAAATTGATGCCGCTTTTTAGGAATCTTATGCCATTTTTGAAAAATCTTCGTAAAATTTATGCAATTTTTATAAGATTTTTATTGTGAGTTTTATGCCATTTTATGAATTTTTTGGTACATTTTAAAATTAAATTTACAAATTTACAAATTCTATGCCATTTTCAAACCGTTTGTGTAAAATTTATGCCATTTTTTACAAATTTCATTTTTATATAAGTTTTAGCAATTGTATGAATTTGTTTTTATGAGTCCTATGCTTTTCTTTAACTTTTTTGTAAAATTTATGCAATTTTTAAACATTTATACCGTTTTTATAAATCTATTTATTCCATTTATCTAAGATTTTTATTGTAGTTTTATGACATTTTGAATAATTTTTATCAAACTGATGCCGTTTTTAGGTATCCCATGCCATTTTTACGGATTTTCTGCCATTTACGAATTATTTTTGTAAAATTTATGCCATTTTTGTAGAGGTTTTTTGTGATTTTTATGCTATTTTATGAGTTTTACAAAATATTTTTTTTTATCATTGACTTTGATAATATACATAGTTTTTATATTTTATACTATCTTTATACTATTAAATTATACTATTTTTTGCAATTCATCTTTCATTTTTTGCTCTTAACTTAATTTTCTTATAAATCCGATCTTCAGTAATTCTAATCTTAGTTTTTTTTCCAATTTCAATCAAATACAAAACTAGCTGTAAGTGGAATTCTGTCTTAAGGCAATTAGGGCATCGTGCCTTAAGGCAAATTGCTGGAACTTCCCGTACCAAAAATTATTATTTTTTTTGAAAACGATTAACATTTTTGAAAAAATTTTAATTAAAAAAAAATAGATTTGAGAAACTACAAATTTGACAAAAAATTACTTTTTTTTTTGAAAAAAAAAAATTTATATGAAAAAAAAATATTTTTTTTTGAAAAAAAATTTTTTTTTGGATACAAAAAATTTTTTTGAAAAAAATGTTTTCTTCATTTTGACATATTTTGGAAATTCTGAACTTTTTTTCAAAGCAATCGCACTGCTTGAACTGCATAGAGACGAAATGTCAAAGCTCGCAAGTGCCGCGCCGCCGTCTAACGCATAAGCATTGGTACGGAACCCATAAAAATGTAAAAAAAAAATATACTTATTGTTAAAATCTCTATAAAATATCTGATAATTTGATGTGCATATGTCTAATGATAATTTTTAACCGCCGAATGGCATTATTTTTTACTTTTTTCATTAAATCTCCGAAACCGCTAGACCTACCTCCATGAAAATTTGATCAATTCTACATCTTGTCAATACAAGTAAAATGTTTTTTGAATTATTCAAATCGGACGCTCCGTTCTCTTAAAAACGGAGGTACCGTTCTTGTCACTTTTTGCCCCGTATCTTCGGAACGGCTAGACCTGCCTTTGCCAAAAACTAATCAGCACGTCTCCTTATCAATACAAATCGAATGTTTTTTGAATTATTCAAATCGGTTGATCCGTGTTCCCGAAATCGTCGACGAAAATTTGTATCCGCACATACATACACACACATACATACATACATACATACATACATACACACACACACACACACACACACACATACATCCATTTTTTCTAAGGTATGCCAAAATGTTCAGAAGGTTTTGAAACGTCGAGAAATGCAAAAATTTTCATTTTCGATTTTTTTGCGATTACTATAACTTACCCTACGGGAAGTTAAAAACTCAACAGGTGAAATTCTTTCAAATTTCAAAATAATTATTATTAAATTCTATTTCTACGAAATTTCAAATCAACGGTACAAAAATTTTGTGTAATTTTAACCCAACATTTTAAATTTTATGTCATCACCAAGGATCGATCCGAGGATCCCTGGAATGCAAGTCGGGCTCTCTACTGACTGAACTATCTCTAATTCTAAATTGCTTTTTTTAATAAAATAACATAATTATTTTATTGAACAAATTTGTTGAAAAAATGCCCTAAAAATGCAAACAAATGTTTGGAAAAGGCAAAAGGACTTTTTGCGGCTAATTTGTATGACAAAAAACATTCTCAATTCCTTTGAACGTTTTTTCATAAATCTGATCTTATCCAATTCTAATCCTGCTTTCCTTCTTACATTTCAATGAAATGTAACTCAATCATTATAATTTTATTTAACTTCAAATTAATTATTTTTAAACTTAATGTCTTCTATTTATGCTAAAAAAAATTCTTTTTTGTCCACAGTTTAGCTCACATTCCTGAAAATATGCAAAAACCGCTCGAAATATATTGGTTGGGAATCGATCTGGTCAGTTTCTATGCAATTGCAAATCAACAATTTAAATTATTCTTAATTTTGACCCAACATTTCAAATTCTATGTCATCACCAAGATTCGATCCGAAGATCACTAGCGTGTTAGTCGGACACTCTACTAACTGAACTATTTCCGTCACACAAAAAACACTTAGTCAAATTTCCTATCATTTTGCATACTAGTAATTAAATACTCTCAAAATGCACAACACCAATTTATTACCGCGAATCGCGTGTCGATTATTATCCCACATCGTTCGATTATATGTCGTTTTGGCGTTTTAACACGATTCAGTCTGCGGTGAATGGTGAATGTTATTCGTTACTCTTAATTGACGCTAATGTTATAAACTTCGCAATTTGCAACGTCAAACTGCCGGTTGCTGCTAGTTCTGCCTGCGTTGACGCAGCCAAAACCGCCAAATGTTATTGGAAACTTGTTCGCGATACTGAGTTGAGTACTCACGCACATACGCACTCACGCACTCACGCACGTACTTGATTTCTGCACGATTTGCACTTCAATTTATTTGTGTGGGGGATTTTGCTTTCGAATTAATTCGGAATTGTAAAACAATGATAAAAAAATAGTCGATTGTATGAAAAATGTGAGGTCCAAAAGTTTTGACGAAATAATTTAGCAATATTTTATACAATACATCTGTTCTGATTATTTTTAACTTTCCGTCAGGTAAGTTATAGTAATCGCAAACTAGTGGGGTGCATGGCATCGTGCCTTAAGGGGCACAACTAGTGTGAAATTTTCAAAAAATCGAATTTTCAATTTTTCCATATTTCGATAGAGCATACCTGTAAAAATAACATACCAAAATTTTAAATCGATATCTTAAATAGTTTTTAAGTTACAGTCATTTAAAGAGTATATATATATATAGTATATAGTATAACGATCATTTTATCTTTAAACGCGTTTTTCTCGAAACAGCATTTTCCGAATTTGCTGCAGCTATTACTCAAAAACAAATGATCCGATCACTATAAATTTTTTTTACATGTTTTATATATAGTTTTCCGTAAAATGAACTATCGATTTTTTGATCGGATCAAAAATCGAATTTTGGCAGTCCAAAAACGACCAAAATTTTGGGTAAAATTCGGCCCTTTTTTTAAAAACGCCGTCATTTTGTCATTTTTTTATTTTTTTTTCATCGTAATTCATTTTACAGACAATATTATCTAGTTTAACAAGAATTTTTCTTTTTTAAATTTCATCCACGTAGAAGGCCAAAATCACTGCTGCAATGAAGGGCCCTTTTTTGTCGCGCCGTCGGAGATCGACGATAACTTAAAAAATATTTAATTTTTTTCTTCAAGAATGTTACTATGTATTCTTAAAACATGTATAAATATATTCCTAAAATTTTGAAATGATTGATAAAGCAGTTTTTTAAATATAAATTCCCAAAAATCACCTTTTTTTTAGGCGGTTACACTAGTTGTGCCCCTTAAGGCAAATTGCTCGAACTTCTCGTACCGTAATTAAAAATTCGTAGAATATAAAAAAGCAATATTAGCTTTAAACAATTTCAAATAAATTATTTATTATAAATGCATACTGTAAATTAAAAGTGCTTATTATATTGGGCGACGAGCGTGTTCTACGAACAACTTATGTTTTTTTTATTTGATTTTTATGAAATTTTTTCAACATTTTGAAAATTTTTTAGAAGTCCGGATTTTTTTGAATTTTTGAAAAAAATCGTTTTTTTTTTAATTTTTGAAAAAATCGATTTTTTAAAATTTGTGAGAAATTGGAAATTTTTTAAAATATCCGATTTTTTTTTTCAATTTCTAAATATTTTCAAATTTTTGTAATAACTTGTTTTTTCTTAAAATTTTGATATGTTTCAAAATTTATTGACATTTTGACTTTTTTGAAAACGATGCACACAGAAAATTTTAGTTTTTTAAAACTTTAAATTTGTTTTGAAAATTTCAAAACTATGATTTTTTTTGTAAACTTATATTTTACACACCGTCTACCCAAGCAAAATATTTTTTGAATTATTCAAATCTCCCAAAAACTGAATTACCATTTCTGGTCCTTTTTGCCCCGTATCTTTGAAACCGCTAAACCTGCCTATGCCAAAAACTAAACAGCACCTCTCCTTACCAATACAAATCGAATGTTTTTTAAATTATTCAAATCGATTGATATGTGTTCCCGAAATTGTCGACGAAAATTTGTATCCGCACACACGCACACACACACATATCATTTTTTTTTTAAAGTATTCCAAAATAATCAGAAACTTTTGAAACGTAAAGATACATGCAAATTTTAATTTTAGATATTTTTGGGAGTAATATAACTTACCCTATGGGAAGTTAAAAAATCGAAAATGAAAATTGTTATATCTTTACGTTTCAAAAGTTTCTGAACATTTTGGCATACCTTAGAAAAAATGGATGCGTGTGTGCGGATATAAATTTTCATCTACGATTTTGCTAACATGGATCAACCGATTTAAATCATTCCAAAAACCTTCGATTCCTACTGATAAAAAAACGTGCTGATTAGTTTTTGGCAAAGACAGTTCTAGACATTCCGGAGATACGCGGCAAAAATTGCCCAAAATGGTATTTCGATTTTTGAGAGAACGGAGCGTCCGATTTGAATATTTAAAAAAAAAACATTTCACTTGTATTGACGAAATGAACAATTGGTACGATTTTTGTAAACGCAGGTCCAGGGTCTTTGGAGATCTAATAAAAAAAGCTATAAAATAATGCCATTTGGCGGTCAAAACTGAACATTAGACATACCTACATCGTATTATCAGATATTTTATAAAGATTGTAATATTAAGTACAAATTTTGTGTACAATTATATAGGTTCCGTACCAATGTTTACACGTTAAACGACTACGAGGCGCTTAAGCAACTCCAAATCAGCTATGCAGCGCGATTGCTTAAAAACTGTTTAATCAAGATACAAAAACAACAAATGTTTCACAAAGTCAATATTGTTTTCAAAAATTTCAAAATTTCTCTAAATTATAATTTTTCAAAGTTTTACAATTTTTTCGTAATAATTTAGGTTTCGGTACGATAAGTTCCAGCCTCAAGGCACGAAGCCATGCACCACTAGTTACGTACATCTTTCGAACTATTCCTTCGATTCCAATCCAATCCATCTAATACCGGTTCTATTTATTCCGATTCCTAATTACACTAAAACCGTATCCCTTTAAGGATTTATCGTTGCTTTAATTTGCATGCAATCTATTCCCTAACTTGTATTTAGTATCAGTTTAAATTAAACTAATGAATTTTCAATTGAACATCACCGAAGCAGTTTGCACTGAACTGTCGGCAACAACTTTGAAACAGAACCGACGCCTCCACCGCCGACGCCACTGGAACTACTCAAAGAGAGGCGGTCGTGGTTAGGTTGAATAGTTTAATTTTTTTTTAATTATAATTACAACCAGTCCTAAACTTTTTGACAATGAATATCATAATTCATAATCTTAATTTTAAAAATTCATCTAAGTTTAAAAAATATAGTCAAAATTTATGCCAAAGGTCAATCAAGTCAATTCCGAATTTATTATTACACCAATCGGAAAGTTTTTGCAACTTGCCTCAAGGCAAAATGCGACTTTCAACTAGTTTATTTGAATAACTCTTATTATAGTTTCTGGTGAAAATATGAAAAATAAAATTTTGATATAGAACTTTGAAGACTCATAATTGTATATGTTATTATATAAGACTAGAATGAATATAGTGAAATTTATAAATTCTTGATGAAAATTTTATTCTCATGCCTCAAGTTTGATATCCTGGAATACATATTTAATTTTCTTATATATATATATATATATATATATATATATATCTTTACAATACAATTATTATTTACATCGTTCAAAACCGATCTTTAACATCAGCGAAAATAACTCGTGTTATCTTTATGGTCTTGCCTTACTTCGACTCCCTTTGTATGACATAATAAATATAATAAATATGAAAATAACTCGAAGAGTGCTCACTAAAATATAAATTCTTATGAAATATTATGCAAAAATGTTAAAGTGTATGTAAGTATGTGGCGAAGTCGCCTTTCAGTCCGGAAACCGAATACTTTGCCAATAAATTTAGAAAGACAGCGAGGAAATAGAAACAGAAGTAAATAGAGTTTTTGCAATAAATTTTTTTAATAAAACACAAAGCGAACTTTTAAAATTTTAATTTACCTAAACCAAAATTTTGTGGATCGTTAATGTCTAGATTTTTTTCGCAATTTTTTTCCTCCATTAACTTTTGTTTTATGGTCGTGTACAACAAAGAAGAAAAAGTGAAGAGGCTTTAGTAAAGTTGAGGACATTATGCAAATTCGAATGAAATGTTTTTGGGCTCGTTCGAAATCCAAATTTGTACATTAGCAGTAATTGCGGCAATCGTACGGTGGAGACGCCTCGTTAACCGGTTACGTGGACAGGCGATTAAATTATAATTCGATGGATATATATATATATATATATATATATATATATATATATATAAGCCTCGTGTCACAATGTTGGTTCGCGATGGACGCTCACACTACTGAACCGATTTTGAATTTTATTGGCTCATCGTGTGCATATATATCCAACATAGGTTATAGGAAATTTTGAAAAGTAAATTTATAAAATAAATATAAAATTTTTATAAATTTCAGAAAAATTTGACAGATATTTACTAAAAAAACAAAACACTAAAATCACAGTCAATATTTATGGAAAATTCAAGAAAAAAAGATTTGAGTTTTAAAAAAAAAAATTGATAGTTAAAAACATATACATATATAGATATATCCAACAGTTATATCCAAACTAGATGAAATGCTATATTCAAAATCACTGTTTATAGTTTTAAATCTAATTAAAAATCAATGTTTATAAATTTAAATAAATGTTGACATGAAGAGAAGTGAAATGTCATTTATCAATATTTATAAAAATTATTAGATAAATAAATTTATAATTTATATATATTTGATTTGCTTACCAAATTAGTTCGGATACCAAAACTTACTCAAAACATTATAGATCACAATGAAAAAGCGACATATTGAATTGAAAATTAATCATAAACAAAATTTTAAAATTTCAAAAAAAAATTATTCAAAACTTTAATTATTCCAAGTTATGTAATATGCAATATTGACAATCAAATTATTTATACAAAACACTATAGAAAAATAAATTATCAAAAGGCCAAGAAGGAACTATTTTGACATTTATAAATTTGGTGCATATTGGATATATGAAATTGACCTTCACTATTTTTAAATTAAATGTAAATGTACAAAAACCGGATATTTACATAAAAAAATATATATTTAGATGATGGTATTGCGTTGATTTAGACTAAAATCTAATTTATTCATTGATTAAAATAAAATTTACTATTTGACATAAACAAAACACTATGATGCGTTGGAATTAATTATCGAAGTGTAAAGAAATTTGTGTAATTAAAATATAATATTATTAATAATATATCACTTGAGATTCTTATTTTAAATTGATACAGAAATATGTTAAAATTTATTTATTAATTAATAAAATTTATGAAGAAACAAAATTTATTTACTTAATTATTAAAACATAAATTATAATTGATTAATACTAATTTGCTCATTTATATGTGCTTATTTATTTGAATATTTTAATTATTAATTTAAAATACTTTTAAATATTTAATAATTTTTATAAAAAAAAATTGAATTATGATTGTGAAACGGATTTATATTTTAATCGAGTGGATTGAAAAACAGCCGCAGCAACGCTTGACAGGGTATGCTAGTATATATATATATATATATATATATATATTTATATATGTAATATATATAAACTTTTTTAATAATTTTTTCAACTTTGAACTCAAATTGTTAAGTTTTGTCTATTAAGATATTTTTGGTACTTTCATCATAAAATTGTGAATATCTTGACTGTTTGTGATAAAACTTGTTGATTTAAGTATTTTTAGTCATAGTAGATATACTGTAATATAACATACTAAAATTATACAAGCCTGAAAGTAACAGAACTGTTCTTATAATTTTTTAAACTTTAGTCTTAATTGGCTCAGTTTTATACTTTGATATTTTTGGTACTTTTATCATAAAAATGTGAATATCTTGACTTTTTGTGAGAAAACTTGTTGAAATTTATAAACATAAAGTATAACATAATAAAATTATAACAATCTAAAGGTAACAGAATTGTTGCAATAATTTTTTGAACTTTAGTCCTTACTTATGTTTTGTATGTGACATCTTTGGTACTTTTATCATAAAATTGTAAATATCTTTTATATATGTATATATATATATATATATATATATATATATATATTACAAATTTTAATCATATTTGAAATTTTTAAATTCTTAGAAAATAAAATACTGTCAACTGAACAGTCAATATTTCTGGAAACTCTGATACAAATTGATTTACGAGTTTCATTTAAATTGCATTTTTTTTAATTTTAAAGTCAAATTATTTTGACATTTGAAGAAAGACAAAATGTAACAGTAATAGTAGCTCAACTATTTTTACTGTACAATATCTCATACTTGATATCTAATTTAATTAAATTTAACATTTTCATATGTTTCTGCCGTACAATGCATATATTTCAATATAAAGTTTTTTCTGGCAATTTCTAAAGTTAGAAATAATTTTAAGTGCGAAGCCAGACGATTGCTAAAAAATTACATTCTCGAGAATGAAAAAAAAAAAAAAACGATTCACAGATACTTTTCTGTGCAACATAAATATTATTTTGTTTTTTCTTCGAGTGGAGAGCCGTCGCGCCGCGACTATTAATCTTCATTGGTCCATTAATCATTTTATATTAAATATGAAGAAGAAGAATATTTTTTCTGAAGTGTATTTGTTTAGACAGACAGCTGGGTAAAGAATTTAGTAAAACCTTAATATCATTGCTAGATTATTTAGAAATAAAACTTCATTTGGTTTCAACCTGATTTGACAATTGACGTATGAGCCGCCGTCTATGGTTTAATTTTATATTAGTCTTATTTAATTTTTTTTATAGTAGAAAATGTAAAGTGTCTAAGCGGGTTATGCAATAAGTTCTCACTTTTTCCATAATTTCTGCATTAGCACAAAAATTTCAAGACTAAAAGTGGCCAAATCGGTTCAGCCGTTTTTTAGTTTTAGCGTATTTAGCATAACAGCATAAGGGAAAAGACAAAAATCATATATAAAACAAAGCTCGATGTCAACTTTATTTATATTTTTGTGTTACATTTTTAGTTTTTATAACATATATTATATATTACCTATAACAGCAGAATTTAAAGAAATTTTAACAAGATAATGGAAATTTACTTTCGTTTTCTACAATTTTAGCAATTTTATTCCTAGCTCTCTCATTAAATAAGCTGTTCAACTGATAAACGAAGTTTTAAGGCTCTCACAACAAATATTATGATATAGATAAAGATCTCTGTGTTCATAATTCATAAAAAGAGATATTAGCCGCAGACTTCGGGCTATAATCATTCATGGAAAAAAATATGATAGAAAATGAAAAAAATAGACGAGAAATTCAAACAAATGTGATTAAAACAAAAATCGATATAAATCAGCCCTTTCAAGTAGTTTATACTAATTATTACATAACAATAATATTATTACATAGCTAAACGTATATGAAGAATAATTATTTTGAAATTTCAGTTTGTGCATAGACAAATTAATTTATAATATTAATAATTTGGTTTAAAAATGTGAGTATACATTTGTATTCCTTATAATTTGCTAAATTTTTTAACGAATTTTTTCTATCCATTTTTTTCCACTACTGTGTAGCTTTAAAAAAAACTTCAGAATTCAAAAAGAACTAAAAATATTCAACTGATAGATAGATTTTTCCATCTAGAATTCTCATAGAATTCGCAAAAGCGATGATTGCACCTGCAAAACCTTTATTGAATATTTTATACGGCTGTCCGTGTTCACGCACGTTATAAATGTCGAAAATGGGGGTGTAAAAAATCGATAATTATCGACATTGATAATTGACATACTATTTTATTATAAGGTTTTGTATTTTTTTAGTTTGTGATATTTATTTTTAGATGAAATTATTTTAAATTATATTTGTTTAAAATATAACAATTTTGAAGCATTCTCTATAGATTTTCATAAAGAAAACTGAACATGTAGAGAGTAGTTTAATTTTTTTTAAAATAGTTCTGTAATTTTTAGTTTATTCTAATTTTAGTATGACATACTATAGTATGTATACTGTGACGACAAATACTAAAATCAACAAGTTTTCTTACAAATATTAAAAATATTTACGATTACGTAATAAAAGCGCACTAAGTCTTACATATATACATAAAGCATGAAAAATTGTTAAAATAGTTAAAATTGTTAGAATATTTCAATTTTGGTATGTTATACCTTGGTATGTCTACTATAGTTTTAAATACTATAAACGGGAAATTTTCTTACAAATATTTAAAATATTTACAGTTACGTAAAAAAACTCCCTAAAGTCTTAGATACAAAATTATACAAGAAAATATTAAAGTTTAAAAAATTATTAAAACAGTTCTGTTGCTTCTAGAATGTTGTAAATTTAGTATGTTATATCTTATTATGTGTACTATATTTAAAAATACTAAAACCAACACGGTTTTTAGCAAGTATTTATAATATTTACAGTTACGTAATAAAAGTACCAAAAGTCTTGAATACAAAACTGAGCAGAAAAAGCTCTAGATTTCAAAATTTATTAAAACTGTTCTGTTACTTTAGTAATGTTGCAATTTTAGTATGTTATACCTTATAATGCCTAAAAAATATTAAAATTAGTATATTTGCACACAAATATTTGAGATATTCATAAGTTTATGTTAAAAATACCAAACATTTCACATACAAATCTGAACAAATAAATCTCAAAAAAAAAAAAATCGTAAGTTATATTGCAATTAGAATGTTGCAATTTTAGTATGTTATATTTTAGTATATCTACTATGACAACAAAAACTCAAATCAACAAGTTTTCTCACAAATAGTCAAGATATTTACAATTTTATGATAAAAGTACCAAAAATATCTACGTACAAAACTGAGCAAATTAAGACTAAAGTTTCAAAATTTATTAGATCAGATCTATTGGTTCTAAAATAATGTAATTTCAGTATATTATTCTAGATGTGTCTACTATAATTACAAAAACTAAAATCAACAAGTTTTCTCACAAATATTCAAGATATTTACAATTTTGTGATATATATATATACCAGAAATCTTTAAGTACAAAACTGAACAAATTAAGATTAAAGTTCAAAAAATATTGCAACAATTTTGTTACATCTACAACGTTGCACTTTTTGTATGTTATACCTTAGCATATCTACAATGTTAAAAAATACTAAAATCGATATATGTTCTCACAAACATTCAGAATATTCACAGTTCCATGATAAAAGTACTTCAAGTCTTAGATTAAACGATTTAATTATACGCGTGCCAAAAAAGCTCGCATTAATTTATTTTCTATTGTCAATACTTGCTTATAGTAAAATGAGATAGTTAGCATAAATTTAACAAATATTATTACATACATAAAAATATAACCATTTTTTTCAAACCTACACAATTGTCCTCAAGGGATTTCTGGCTTTTATATTTTTTCGCAATCTTATCTTGTATAGGGTCAGCCAAATAATTTTTTTTTTGGAAAACTAATGTATATTTTCTCAAATTTTTTAATTTATTTGGAAGTACAATCCTTCCAGTTAATAATGAAATTAATTTAGTTAATAATGGTTATAATAATTTCATTCAAAAATGAAATAAAAACCTCGGCTGACCGTTGAAAAAATAATGAAAATGAAAAATGTTAGATGACATACCCTCAACATTAAATAATAGGATAATCTCAGAGTAGTAGTTAAGATATCAAAATCCCTAAATATCGATATTTTATTCTTTTTCTCATCCCCAAATCGACCTAGAGGCGTAAACTACCATTTCGATCGCACATATAGACGGTTTCTATATCTCTCCTATATTGTAATCCCATCTGATCCTGAGTGACGGAGTTCAAAGCATACATTCAGCACAAATGTATACTTATATAACACACACCACACACACACATATATATATATATATATATATATATATATATATATATATATATAAATGTGTGCATTTCTATGTACAAATGTATTGGCGGCTCCACCGTGGATTGTAGATAGTAGTTGCTGGATCGTATGCAAATAAGATGCAAAAAGAATTTATCGCGTTGTACGGGGAAACAGGTGTGGAAAACTTAAGGGCCAATTTTTTTATAAAATAGAGATGTTATGGGTCTATCTTCGTATGAGTTGGTTGTAAAAATCTGTGAAAAAGCTATGTATTTGCTTTTCGATCACGCGTTTTACACATAAAATCTAACTTCAAGTATGTTTTTTGATGGGATATCAGAAAGTTGGATTTTCTTTTTTTTGTTTCTTTTTATGAGAGTTTTTATTACATTTAATATGAAAAAAATATATACAATCTATAAATTTACAACATGAAATCTATCTTCATTTGAAGATAACAAAACAGTTATATAAACTATAATAAATTCACTTAACTATAACTTTAATCTAAATAATATTTATTATGTGGAAAAAATATCACAAAAACCACAAATTGGATTTTCTGAGTATATTATTTGACGCTTGTGCGTTTGTGCATAAATAAATCATCTGATTTTAAGAGACTTTAAGTATAATATTGTTAAAATATATACGTATTTTGGAATAATGTGAGGTTTTGTAAAAATGTGGGTTTAAATTTTATCTTTAATGTTTTATTTATAAAGTTTTTCATAATATCAGAAGAAAAATCAATATTTATTTATTTATTTAACATTAATTAGTTATCAAGCGATACGAAAAATATTGTAAGTAATAAAGTGATTATTATAAAATAGATTTGTGGTAAAAATTCAGGATTTATTGCATTTTTAAATTTAGAAAAATGAAGAAAATTGGCTGCAAAAATATTGAAAAAATGTATTAAAGGTGTATAATATTTAATAAAATATACAATTTTTTTAATTTACACAAATTGAATATAATTGAATATCGATTATAATAAAATAGAAACGTATATATTCAAATTGGGAAATATATAATATATTCCAGTATTATAGTAAAATCAGTATTTCTTCAAAATGTATATTGAGTTTTTTATTTTTTTATTTTATTTTATTTTATTTATTTTATTTCAATTGCCATTAGTATTTTTTTGCTAATTATTATTTAGCTGATATTAAATTTGTTTATATTTTTAACACAATTTTGTAAAATGAATACCTTTATTAATACACAATAAGTTGCTTTCAACCTTGGGATGTTTTAAATTGTTTTTTTACATATTACTATATTAATAAACGTTTTATTAAAATAACATAATTAGATTTGAATAAAATAAAAATTATTTTGGTAAAATATTAAAAATCGACAAATAACAGCAAAAATTAATAGAAATTTGAGTTCGAAGTTTTTCTTGTGTATTTAATGAATCTATTTATAGCATCAATTATTTTTAGTTACAAATTTTTAACAAATTATTGAACTAATTATAAAATACAATTAAAATTCCTTAATTACATAAAATTATAGTACAAAGAAGTTCACAAATGAACATAACTACCCTTGCGTATTTTACTCAAATTTGGTTTTTAAACATTATTGAACTTTAGAGTGACAAAAAAAAAAAGTTTCCTAAAAAACATAAAAACCCATTCAAAAATAAATCTTTATGTTCAGACTATTTTTAATCTGATAATGCGACAATAAACATTTGAATATGAACATTTTGTGTGAATTATTATGAAAAATTATAGTATATTTCATTTTAAAATTTTTACTTTTTTTTATTTCTGTCATAA
>NW_020537324.1:75016320-75125036 GCF_003426905.1 Ctenocephalides felis | reverse complement strand
ATATACAAAAAATATTAATTAAATAAATTTACTATTTAAAATGTATGTTCATATTAAAGTAGTAAAAATAAATATCAATACATTTTGCAGTATAACTTTCTATGAAAACAAATAAAAGCTGTATTATAAAAATACCTAAATTTGTTAAACAAAATATGAAAAAATCTAAACATGAGTTAGAAGAATTTTTTTTTGTTTTTAGTTTCTATTTAATAATAATAATTAAAGGCTCAAAAAATGTTTATTGTATAATATTATATGTATAATGTAGTCAACTTGTATATCAAAAACAAATTTTATATCATATATTGTAAAACATAAAAACCTTGAAGAAAAATTGTGGAAAATCTTAAAAATAATATTATTTTATGTGATATATAAATAATAAATAAATATAAATAGTAAAATGACTCAATTTTAGTTAGTGAAACTTTAGTTTACAATTTTAAATGTGCAATATAAATAAGTTAATAAATATTTAATAAATATAATAAAAACGTCGAGAAAACATAAAATTAGCGAATCGGATTTTTTGATGAAAACATAAACTTCTCCTTCGGAAAGTTAAAAATTATCAGACTTTTTTGATGATAATTGTATTTTATATTTTTAAGGATTTACATAAGTTAGTTATATCTAATATATTCAAGAAATACTACCACTCATACTTTAATACTCAATTAATATTAATTAAATTAAATTAATTACTTAAAAATCATATTAATAATGTTAAATATAAATGAAAAACAATATACATTCTACAGTATAACTTTCTATAAAAACAAAACTGCATCATAACCCAAAATTTGTTAAATAAAATACTTAAATTGTAAAAAAAAACTTATATTTAAATATCAAATACTTGTAATATAAAAATACAAATGATGTAAAAATGATTTAAATAATATAAAATAAATATTCAAAAATAATAAAAAATAAATATATCATATAATAATGAAATGATAATAAATTAATTAATTAAAAAATAAAAATTCAATGATTTAGTTAAATTATATAAATATCATTGTACTTAATTAATATTAATACCTAATACCTTGCAATAGCATAATTAAAATTACTTCTATTTTTTTTGTTTTTATTTCTTATTCAACAATAAGAATTTAAAAGCTCAAAAAATGTAAAATAATAATCATAAAAAAATATAATATATAAAAGTAAAATAATCATAAATTGAAAAAAAATATCAATTGATTTAAATTTTTATTGAGAAACGTATGTATGTAGAATAATAAAAAAATAATAAAATCATAAAATAATTTATGTTTTAATTTATAAGACTTCAATTCTCGATTTCAAATTAGAAGTATAAATAAGCACTCAAATTTGTTGTAAATTTAGATTTACAGTCTAGTAATCATATTAACAAAGTAATAAAAATTAAGATTTTTAAAATATTATATAATTAAAATTAATTGTATTTTATATTTTTAAGGATTTACGTACAATAAATATTTTTGCTCCATACATGGAACCTGAAGTGGAGAAAATATTAGAGAATATTGTTCAAAGAAGTTTTGTACCTCTTCAATTTTATACAGAGTAAGTTTTTATATTATATATATATATATATATATATATATATATATATAATTATTTTATTTGTTAAGTTTTAGATCACCATCAACAAATGGACTAACAATAACAATATCACAAACCTTAAAACAAGCCAAAAAAATCCTAGAACATTTATCCAAAAATACAAACCATCATTTAATCTTTATTATTACAAAAACAAATCAAAAACAGTATCCAATTTTTTGCAACAAATTTGGAAACTACATCAACTTTTAAACGTTTTGATAATTTTCAAGAACGAAAACAAATTCGTTCTCTCATTTTATAATCCTTTTAAAAATATACCAGAAAGTGGATACATGTATGAATTTTATTTAACGCAAAATTTGGATATTAAAAAAATTATTGATGTTTATAAAAAAAGGATTTTGAATATGAACGGTTATCCTGTCAGAGTTTATATGAGACGTGATAATGGATATTCGTACGCTATTACTAATGATACAAATCTTATATTAGGTGAGTCAATATATTAGGTTGTCAAATATCTCCCTTCCGCTTTTTTGCTATTGGTTTGCCGGACCGTTTTCTTGTAATAAAGTTTTAAAAAAAAAATTTAGACGATTTTCATGATATTTTTTTGACGGTAGATACCATAGTCTTCTAGATCGTACTAAATTATTACGGCCCTACGACAACTGGTTCAGCTTTAAAAATTCGTCAAAGTTTGCAATCATTGGTATTGTTTTTTTGGCATTTGTCAAAATTAGACTTTTGATCGACGTTTTCTCAAAAACGCTTGAACCGATTTTGAAAATTTAAAAGCCATTTGATGTATTTCGGTGACGACTATCGTTTGTCAGTTTTGTGCGACGATCTGCCAAGCCGTTTCTTTGCAATTTGAAAAAAAGTGTTAAACTTTTCATCCACATTTAAGCTCATCCTACCGAACCGATTTAAAAAATCAAAACTGTTCGAAAGATAATAGTAGGAAATGGTACTGATTAGTTTTAGGTGAAAATCTACCAAGCCGTTTTCTTGTAATTAACTGTTGAAAAAAAATTGAGCCGATTTTATTAGATTTTTCTTAACGATATATATCATGGTCTTATAGAATTATATATATATAATTATTTTATTTGTTAAGTTTTAGATCACCATCAACAAATGGACTAACAATAACAATATCACAAACCTTAAAACAAGCCAAAAAAATCCTAGAACATTTATCCAAAAATACAAACCATCATTTAATCTTTATTATTACAAAAACAAATCAAAAACAAGTATCCAATTTTTTGCAACAAATTTGGAAACTACATCAACTTTTAAACGTTTTGATAATTTTCAAGAACGAAAACAAATTCGTTCTCTCATTTTATAATCCTTTTAAAAATATACCAGAAAGTGGATACATGTATGAATTTTATTTAACGCAAAATTTGGATATTAAAAAAATTATTGATGTTTATAAAAAAAGGATTTTGAATATGAACGGTTATCCTGTCAGAGTTTATATGAGACGTGATAATGGATATTCGTACGCTATTACTAATGATACAAATCTTATATTAGGTGAGTCAATATATTAGGTTGTCAAATATCTCCCTTCCGCTTTTTTGCTATTGGTTTGCCGGACCGTTTTTCTTGTAATAAAGTTTTAAAAAAAAAATTTAGACGATTTTCATGATTATTTTTTTGACGGTAGATACCATAGTCTTCTAGATCGTACTAAATTATTACGGCCCTACGACAACTGGTTCAGCTTTAAAAATTCGTCAAAGTTTGCAATCATTGGTATTGTTTTTTTGGCATTTGTCAAAATTAGACTTTTGATCGACGTTTTCTCAAAAACGCTTGAACCGATTTTGAAAATTTAAAAGCCATTTGATGTATTTCGGTGACGACTATCGTTTGTCAGTTTTGTGCGACGATCTGCCAAGCCGTTTCTTTGCAATTTGAAAAAAAGTGTTAAACTTTTCATCCACATTTAAGCTCATCCTACCGAACCGATTTAAAAAATCAAAAACTGTTCGAAAGATAATAGTAGGAAATGGTACTGATTAGTTTTAGGTGAAAATCTACCAAGCCGTTTTCTTGTAATTAACTGTTGAAAAAAAATTGAGCCGATTTTATTAGATTTTTCTTAACGATATATATCATGGTCTTATAGAATTATATATATATATTATTTTATTTGTTAAGTTTTAGATCACCATCAACAAATGGACTAACAATAACAATATCACAAACCTTAAAACAAGCCAAAAAAATCCTAGAACATTTATCCAAAAATACAAACCATCATTTAATCTTTATTATTACAAAAACAAATCAAAAACAAGTATCCAATTTTTTGCAACAAATTTGGAAACTACATCAACTTTTAAACGTTTTGATAATTTTCAAGAACGAAAACAAATTCGTTCTCTCATTTTATAATCCTTTTAAAAATATACCAGAAAGTGGATACATGTATGAATTTTATTTAACGCAAAATTTGGATATTAAAAAAATTATTGATGTTTATAAAAAAAGGATTTTGAATATGAACGGTTATCCTGTCAGAGTTTATATGAGACGTGATAATGGATATTCGTACGCTATTACTAATGATACAAATCTTATATTAGGTGAGTCAATATATTAGGTTGTCAAATATCTCCCTTCCGCTTTTTTGCTATTGGTTTGCCGGACCGTTTTCTTGTAATAAAGTTTTAAAAAAAAAATTTAGACGATTTTCATGATTATTTTTTTGACGGTAGATACCATAGTCTTCTAGATCGTACTAAATTATTACGGCCCTACGACAACTGGTTCAGCTTTAAAAATTCGTCAAAGTTTGCAATCATTGGTATTGTTTTTTTGGCATTTGTCAAAATTAGACTTTTGATCGACGTTTTCTCAAAAACGCTTGAACCGATTTTGAAAATTTAAAAGCCATTTGATGTATTTCGGTGACGACTATCGTTTGTCAGTTTTGTGCGACGATCTGCCAAGCCGTTTCTTTGCAATTTGAAAAAAAGTGTTAAACTTTTCATCCACATTTAAGCTCATCCTACCGAACCGATTTAAAAAAATCAAAAACTGTTCGAAAGATAATAGTAGGAAATGGTACTGATTAGTTTTAGGTGAAAATCTACCAAGCCGTTTTCTTGTAATTAACTGTTGAAAAAAAATTGAGCCGATTTTATTAGATTTTTCTTAACGATATATATCATGGTCTTATAGAACTTACTGAAATATTATATTACGGCCTTACGTCAAGTAGTTTAATTCTAAAAATTCATCGAAGTTTAAGAAAATGAGTAGTTTTTTTGACGTTTGTTAAAATTAAAATTAGACTATTTACTTGGTATACCGATAGTGTACTTGGCCTTAATGAATATACTAAACCATTAAAGTCATACGGAAACTGGTTCAAATATAAAAATTATTGATTTTTGAAAATTTGCTTTTAAAAAATACTCCGAGTTCGTTATGTGTAACAAATCCACTCGGAATACTTTTAATCACTCATAAGTTAATTTATTTATTATTAATTAAATTGATTATACATTTCGGGAAGTTCATGTAACTTGCCTCATGGCAAAATATCAATACCAACTAGTAAATAAAATCATGATTTTCTATTTCAATTTTCGACTTTTTTAAAAATTCGGTCTCTCAAAATTGAATTTTTGCACTTTTTGTTTACGAAACGGCTAGACCTGCCATTACCAAAAACTAATAAGCACATCTCCTTATCAATAGGAATCGAATAGCTTTTTAAAACATTCAAATCGGTTGATCCGTGCGCCCGAAATCGTGGACGAAAAAGTTCGGACACACAAAACATACACACATGATGATTTAATGATTTTTCTAAGGTATGCGAAAATGATTAATAACCTTTGGAACGTAAAGATATTTAAAAAAATTCATTTTTGATTTTTAGACGATTACTAGGAATATATAATAATATATTGATTTCTTATTGATCGAGTCGATTATTTTTGGATGTCCAGGTGTTTATGTAACTTTGCTTAATGGAAAATGCTATCAATAACTAATTTACTTCATTTTCAGGTTACTCTGGAATCGATACAGAAATCGTCCAAATTTTACAAAAAGTCATGAACTACCACCAAGTTCTTGTACATGATCCAAAATTGGACATTGTCGATGTGTGTGACAATGTTGTAAAACTTCTAACTAAACAAGTAGATATTTCAGCAAACTTAGACGACTTAAACGTCTGCAAACAAACCGATAAAGTCACAGCTTTGTATCCAATTCACAGAAAATCTATAAGCGCCATTACACCTAAAATGGGTTATGTAACGGATTATAGTTATATGAGTTCTGAAGATAAATCATTTTGGTTTATTATAATACCTACGATATTAATTTTGGTGTTGGTTTGGTGGTTGCTGGTGCGTTTTCGTGCCAAATTTGTGAAAACTACCAACAAACAATTTATGGATATCATAATTGCATCTTATAGAATTGCTTTGACGGTATCACAAAACGCACCAAAAATACGTTTTGAGCGTATACTATTCCTAACTTTAGCACTGAGCAGTGTGGTGTACAGCAATTTCATTCAAGGAAAACTGGTGAACAAGTTGATGGCTCCACCAAAATCCTTGGACATCAAAAACATGCAAGAATTAGTCGCTACCAATATGCGAATATATATAAGTTTTGACATTTGGTTCCTTATGCAAAATTTGGAATGGAAACTAAACACTAGAACCGTATATAATATTTTAAACGGAGACGAAAAAAAAGTTTTCGACCGACTACTGTTTAAGAAACAAGGTGCAGTTGCCCTAAAATCTCCAGTTGTAGATGCATTTCTTAGAATGTATGATAGAAACAGAACATTGACACATATAATCGATGATGTTTTACATTATGCAACATCGTTTGCTATTTTAAAAAACTCTCCTTACAAAGAAAGATTCGATGATGTAATGATTAGGATGTTCGAATTTGGTATTGTTAATAAAATAGTTGATCATTGGATTTATTTTGACAAGATAAAAGACATTCGGAGAACTGTTATGAAAAGTGATCCCTTGGTGGTGATTTCTTTGAAACATCTGAAGATTCTATTTTATGGTTGGCTTTTGGGTTTGCTGGTTGCATTTTGTTGTTTTATAGGCGAGTGGTTAGTTTACGCAGCCAGAAAATTAATGATACAACATAAAGCAAAAATAATTATAGGAAATGTCAAACCAAGTAATAAAATTGTTCGAGAAGCAATTACAGCAGATTTGAAAGCTGCAGATTCGCAAGTTACAAAACCGCAAGTTACAAAATTGCAAGTTACAAAATCGCAAGTTACAAAATCGTAAGTCACAAAATTGCAAGTTGCAGAATCCCAAGTATGATCATCGCAAGTTAAATTACAAATTTGAAAATTACAAATATGGAAATCATCAGTTTGGAAACCGTAAGTTGCAGAACCGCAAGTTGCAGGAAAACATATACTCCAGAATCACACATTTTTAAATCAATCAAAAGATGCAGAATTAATCACAAGTTGCAGAATCGATCACAAGTAAATAAATCAAGCTGCACATCAAATTCCAAAATGACAAAATAAATAAATGCATAATATTTTGTTAAATTTTAACAATGTATGACGAATAATATTAGAATTTTCAGTTTATTGTTTGTAATCACTAAAGTTTTCATAATTGATAAGTTGCAGAATCAATCACAAGTTGCAAAATCGATCACAAGCTGCAGAATGAATTACAGGTTGCAGAATTGAATTCTGAAATCACAAAGTCTAGAATTGCACAATGTTTTGCAAAATTTCAAGAATGTATAACATATAATATTTGGTATTTTTAGTTTAATTAATATAATCACTAAGGCATTTATAAATGTAAGTTTTAATTAAATAAAAATTAAATATGTTTTATTACAAATCAATTACTGTCATCTATTCATGTATTTTGCACAGACGACTTTTTCGTCCCGGTTGATCGATGTTTTAACAAAAAAGTAATAAATTGTTTTTGAATTATATAAAAGACTATAGAAACAAATGACTACAATGAGACAATAAAAATCATCACAATAGTGAAAAATTCTTTCATAATGAAAAACATTTAATAGAGTCTTCATAAAAAATACTGTTGGTTAAATTGTTGAAGTCAGTTGTTGACAAAATGATGTCTAAAAATATTTATTTACTATTATTTGCACTCATGTTTATTAAAATCAAATGCTCGGGTAAAAAATTTAGGAACTTAGGTATTAATGATGATAATAGTGTAATACCTGGTAAATTTGTTTCGGATTTTTTTAATGTAAGTATAGACGTATTTCATTATTTGCAATTTCTGGACTAAAATCCTCCTTTAATTTTTAATAATCAAATATATATATATATATATATATATATATATATATATATATATATATAAAGCGAGAGGTTTTTCTTCAGATGGTGAAATAATATGATAAAACTCACGTTACACACGTAACTCAGTCTCCAAACTAACAACATGTTCGTTTGGAATAAGCTTTTTTATAATAAAACATATTATTAATTTTACAATTTTCAAAAATTTTCATAACTTGACGTCTTTTCAATTTTTTATTTCATATTTATTTTTTCGTTACAATTTTGTGTTGTTTCTTTGTGTTATTTTTTTAAAAAAAATTTTTTTTTTATTTATTTGTATGCACTGAAGATGGGTCAAATCTAGACCCGAAACGTATGTTACCTTAATAAAAACATTTTTCAATAAAACTGTTTTTTAATTATTGGATGGATTCCCAAGAAACAATTTTATCATATATATATATATATATATATATATATATATATATATATATATATATATAATATTTTTAAGGATTCACGTACAATGACTATTTCTGCTCCGTACATGAAACCAGAAGTTGAGACGATATTAGAAAAAATTGTGCAGGAAAGTTTTATACCTCTTCAAATTTATACTTCTATAGAGTATGTTTATTTAGAACTAAGATAGAGCAATTTGAAGTTACACACATGTAAACTAAAACATTTTTCAGTTCACCTTCAGCAAATGGACTAACATTAACAATATCACAAACTCTAAATCAAACTGAAGATATCCTCCACAAAATATCCAAAAATAGAAACGACGACACAATATTTATTATTACAGAAACAAATCGAGAAGAAGTATATAATTTTTTGCAACAAATCTGGAAACGATATCAACTTTTAAATGTTTTGATAATTTTCAAGAACGAAAATAAATTCGTTCTTTCATTTTATAATCCTTTTAAAAACATATCAGAAGGTGGATATATGTATGAATTTTATTTTACGCAAAATTTGGATATCAAAAAAATTATGGATGTTTATAAAAAAAGGATTTTGAATTTGAACGGTTATCCTGTCAAAGTTTATATGACGTACGAGCATGGATATACGTATCCTTTTACTAATAAAACAAAACATATATTAGGTGAGTATATATATATATATATATATATATATATATATATATTGTGACCTCACGATGTTTGGTCGGTGAAAATATAATTAAAACAAAAGCTGTAAGGCAACTGTTTCTTATATTTATTAATTTATAGGGTTCAAGAATAGGTTAGATACAAAATATTCGCAACACTAATATATTTGATTCGGCCTCTGGTAGTAGCGGGAAGTTCTGAATCTCGTCGAACACCGTCAAACTGTTGTGCGTGAATCGCGTCGAACAGTTTTAATCCTCTCCTGGCTTGCTTGTTATGCGTTGAGCGCGTCAACCGTTGTAGATCTCCTGAAACTGTTGTGCCTGAGTCGCGTCGAACAGCTTTAACCCTTCGTCGGGCGCAGCCGATCTGACAGATACAGAGCCAATAATTTTTCATGCTGCGCCTTGGTTGAATGTTATAGAAACCTCCACTCTTCAATAGCCTCCTAATTTTATATGTTTTATTTATGCGTCTTTATCATTTTGTGTTTGACCTTCACATATAGTGGCAATCGGTATTTTGATCCTAGAGATACACTGCGCCCGAACGTGCAACATTTTGAAACGTACGAATATTGCAATTTTTTGTGAATGTAAGTATTCTTTTTCTGTATTTTTTTACGTATTTTTGAATATATATATCTCAATACTTTTCATTTAATTGCAATTTTTTGAAAGTATCTACGAGATTCACTGCGCCCGAATGTGGTACTAACTTGAGTCCATACATTTTATAGGCTAGTAAATAAGGCGAGTGGTAAAAAATATATAATTTAGAAAAGCCAGCTCATTCAGAAGAGATTCTAAGAATGCTGAATGATGATGCTGATGAAAATAATCTTCTTGACGATTTAGGTAATGAAAGTGGAAGTGACGAAGACCATCTAGAGAGTCGCGAAGTCGATTCTGAGACAGAACAAGAGGACGAACAGGATGAGAGTGAGGAAGAAATAAATTTGAACAATAATGCTAAATATTTTATGAGTAGAGATAAATCTACAAAATGGTGTAGCAAACCTCCCTCTAATAGGACTCGAACAAAATCCCAGAACTTATTAAGACATTTACCAGGTGTTATAGGAAACGCAAAAAATGCTGCAACGCCTATAGAATGTTGGAGTCATGGGAATGGTAAGAAAGATCTCCGAAGAAGATATTTTTGATACAATTATCGCATGAACTTGTTCTTGGACAGCTAACAAGAAGAAGTGAAATCACGAGTGGGATACTGTTCATTTTGCAGGCAGGACTCAAAAGATTCAGACCAAATTTACAGGAAAATGGCTCACAAAAACAAGAAGAGCCACGAAAAAAACGACGATGTGAACCGTGTACATTAGAAGCTAATATTAGACGGCTTTCAAGATTTTGTTGTGCTAAATGTCGAAAAGCACTGTGTTTCCAACATGCGATCTTTCTATGCAGTGCTTTTTGAAATGCTTCAATAAATGATAATATTTAACTATACACATTAAACTATCATTATTATATTACTTATTTTTTATAAAGTGACAAATGAAAAAAAAAGTTAGAGTCTGTGTATTTCAATAAAGAAAAGTGAGTGTAAATAATTTGTGCATATATACACAGGTTTATATTTTTCTACATTTTAGAATAAAATATTATTGAATTCTTTTTCTTTCTATTTATTCAAAAAGTATACATTCTGAAATATAATTAAACAAAAAATTAACATGTTTATAAAATAAGGAGCCTCCTGAGGATATACTTAAAAACCGTTGCTGTCGGATACACTGCGCCCGAACGTGTGCGTAACGGGACTGCGCCCGACGGAGGGTTAATCTTCTTGGGACTGTTGTGCGTGAATCGCGTCGAACAGTGTAAAACTCCTGGAACTGTTGTGCGTGAGTCGCGTCGAACAGTTAATCTTCTTGAGACTGTTGTGCGTGAGTCGCGTCGAACAGTGTAAATCTCCTGGAACTGTTGTGCGTGAGTCGCGTCGAACAGTTAATCTTCTTGAGACTGTTGTGCGTGAATCGCGTCGAACAGTGTAAATCTCCTGGAACTGTTGTGCGTGAGTCGCGTCGAACAGTTAATCTTCTTGAGACTGTTGTGCGTGAGTCGCGTCGAACAGTTAATCTTCTTGGGACTGTTGTGCGTGAGTCGCGTCAAACAGCGTAAAACTCCTGGAACTGTTGTGCGTGAATCGCGTCGAACAGTGTAAAACTCCTGGAACTGTTGTGCGTGAGTCGCGTCGAACAGTTAATCTTCTTGAGACTGTTGTGCGTGAGTCGCGTCGAACAGTGTAAATCTCCTGGAACTGTTGTGCGTGAGTCGCGTCGAACAGTTAATCTTCTTGAGACTGTTGTGCGTGAATCGCGTCGAACAGTGTAAATCTCCTGGAACTGTTGTGCGTGAGTCGCGTCGAACAGTTAATCTTCTTGAGACTGTTGTGCGTGAGTCGCGTCGAACAGTTAATCTTCTTGGGACTGTTGTGCGTGAGTCGCGTCAAACAGCGTAAAACTCCTGGAACTGTTGTGCGTGAATCGCGTCGAACAGTGTAAAACTCCTGGAACTGTTGTGCGTGAGTCGCGTCGAACAGTTAATCTTCTTGAGACTGTTGTGCGTGAATCGCGTCGAACAGTGTAAAACTCCTGGAACTGTTGTGCGTGAGTCGCGTCGAACAGTTAATGGTACTTGAGGCTTTTAAGTCAGCTATCAATTACGACGTTTTTTTGCTTTTGCAAGCCAATTTATACTAGGGTCGCTTTTGCAAAATTCTTACGGGGGTGTAAGCGAGCCAATCCTGTGTCCGAAAGTTGGTGTGTCCTTCTTACATTGTAGTGTCGTCTTATTCTAGCTTCATCCCTTTCTCCAGGGTGGTAGTCGTTCTATCTCACTCACTCCCACGGCACTATATCTTATGTTGTCTTGCGTCTTCGACTCTAGCGCGTAGGGTGAGGGAAGTTGTCTTGAGGGCTGTGTTGCGTACCTGCTCTCGCATGACGCGTCCTTATCTGTGTACCTGTTCTGTCTCTATCGGGACACGTCACCTCTTTTTCTATGCGTATTTGTATGTTTGTATGTACCTAAGCATTACTCACAACCATATTGCAATGCGAAAATATTGTAATTTCTATGATTATGGGATTATAAGTTTATTTATAAGTTTATAAGATATTATGGGATGATTAATACTACTTATCAATAATTGGTAATGTTACAATATATATATATATATATATATATATATATATATATATAATATATATGTATTAGAAATATAACCAAACAACACTCTTTTTGCTCTAATTTATTATATAATAATTTCACACACGTTTTGAGACTAGGTTTGTCTCATCATCAGTGTGTTATGATTTAAAATCTAAAATATGAAAATCTAAATTAGCATTATGTTCTATTCGTTACAATGTAAGTAGAAAGAACGACTTGTAACGGATAACACTTAATGCTAATTTAGATTTACTAACTTCCCGTAGAGTAAGTTATTGTAATAGTCCAAAAATCGAAATTGAAAATTTTTACATTCCTTCACGTTTCGAAGGTTTCTGAACATTTTGGCAAACCTCAGAAAAAATGGATGTGTTCGTGTATGTGTGTGTGTGTATGTAGGTATGGATACAAATTTTTGTCCACGTTTTTGGGCGCACGAATCAACTGATTTGAATGGTTTAAAAAACATTCGATTCTTATTAATGGGGAAATGTGCTGATTAGTGGAAGTGGAAATTCTTATTAATGGGGAAATGACAAGAAAAAGTGGCTGTTAGTTTTTGGCAAAGGTAAGCCCAGCGGTTTTGGAGATACAGAGCTGAATGTTAAAAAAATTGTAGTTTTTGAGAGAACTAAGCGTCCGACTTAAATGATTCAAAGAACTTTTTGCTTGTTTCAACATAATAATTGCTTTTGGAAAAAAATTGTAATTTTGGATTGAAAATTCAAAAAATCACCCAGGCTAAGCACAGTCTAAGCGCCACTTTGGTACAAGTGTTTACCCAAGTGCGTTTAGAATGTTTATGAACTGGAGCACTTTTCCAACTTTTGTGTAAACTAGTGAAAAATGTGAAAAAGTCACCAAGCTAAGAACAGTATAAGTGAGAATGTCGCACAGAATTATTTGCAAATGCGTTTAGACTGTGACTATACGGGAGCACTTTTTCAATTTTGTGTAAATTAAGCAACTATTTTTTTTTTTTTGAAATTGAATTCGAAATGAAATGACGAACGATTGTTAATGTTCTGGAGATAAATTGATTTATGATTTTCATTCGAATTGCACAGATATAACAAGATAGCAAAAATAATGAAAGTTACAGTGTTTGTAATAATATATTTGAAAACGTTTGAAATTTCTCGAACATTTCATTACGAACATTTCATTACTGAAAGTTCCAGCGATTAGCCTTGAGGCACAATGCCATAAACCACTAGTTGTTTTTTAGATACTCCGTTCCCTCAAAAACTCGATTTGTATTTTCTGCACTCTTTGCTCCGTATCTCCGTAACGGCTGGACCTGCCGTTGCCAAAAACAAATTAGCTCATCTCCCTATCAATAGGGATCGAATATTCTTTAAACCATTCAAATCGGTTGATCCGTGCGCCCGAAAACGTGGACGAAACGACATACAAAGCACACACACATAAATTTTTTCTGGGGTATGCCCTTTAAAAATGTTCAGAAACCTTCAAAACGAGAAATGCAAATATTTTCATTTTCGATTTTCGTCCCATTACTACCCTGCGGGAAGTTAATAATTGGTTAAGCTAGGTTTCAAAGACGGTTGATGTCATTCAAGTTCAACACATATTTATATCATGTTTATAACAACGTTCTATGCTATACTATTTCAATTTTAGATTTCTTTGGATTGGACCCAACAATCGCCGAAGCTTTACAAAAAGTCATGAACTACAAACAAATACTAATACATGCTCCAAAAGTTGACTCTGTCGGGGCCTGTACTCACATCAAAATGCTTTTAGCAAATCGTGCAGATATTTCAGCAAATTTGGAAGACTTGAACGTTTGTAAACAAACCGACAAAGTCACAGCTTTGTATCCAATTCACAGAAAATCGATAAGTGTCTTGACACCAAAAATGGGTTATGCAGTGGATTATTTTTACATGGACTCTGAAGATAAATCGTTTTGGTTTATTATGATACTGACGATATTGATTTTGGTGTCGGTTTGGTGGTTGCTGGTGCGTGCTCGTGCCAAGTTTGTGAAAACCACCAACAAACGATTTATGGATATCATAATTGCATCTTACGGAATTGCTTTGACGGTATCACAAAATTCACCAAAAATACGTTTTGAACGTATTCTGTTTCTAACTTTAGCACTGAGCAGTGTGGTGTATAGCAACTTCATGCAAGGAAAACTTGTGAACAAGTTGATGACTCCACCAAAATCATTGGACATCAAAAACATGCAAGAACTAATAGCTTCGAACCTGACAATATATGCAGATCCTGGCATAAAGAACCTCATGCCAAATTTGGAATGGAAAATAAACAACAAAACTCAAAATCGTTTTATATTCCCAATAATACACACAATTCTCGACCAAATATTTTTTACAAGGCAAGGTGGACTTGTCGTAAAATCTTCACTTGCAGATACACTTATTAAAAGATTTGATAGAAACAAAACATTGACGCATAGAATCAATAATGTTTTACAATTCCCAACATCATTTAGTGTTTTAAAAAGTTCTCCTTATAAAGAAAGATTTAATGATGTTATGATGAGGTTGTTCGAATGTGGAGTTGCTGATAAAATTATTGACGATTGGTTTTATTTCCTTAAACGAAAAGAAATTAAAAGAACTACTGCAAAACTCGATTCCTTAGTGGTGATATCTTTGAATCATCTGAAGATTTTATTTTATGGTTGGTTTGTGGGTTTGCTAGTTGCATTTTGTTGTTTTATAGGCGAGGGTGGTTTACACAGGCAGAAAATTTATGATACAAAAACCAGCTAAATTAATTACAAAAAATTTCAAGCCAAGTAATAAATTTGTTCGAATAGCAATTGCATCAGATTCTGCAAAATCAAGTGTTGCAGAATTACAAGTTGCAGAATCACAAGTTGCGGAATCACACTTGCAACATCGGAAATTGCAAGAATCGGAAATTGCAGAATCACAAATTGCGGAATCAAAAGTTGTAACATTGGAAATTGCAGATTCACAAATTACAATTTCACAAGTTGCAGAATCGCAAGTTGCAAAATCGCAAGTTGCAGAATCGAAGTTGAAGAATCACGAGCTGCAGAATCACGAGCTGCAGAATCACGAGATGCAGAATTGCAAGTAGCAGAAACGCAAGTTGCACAATCACACATTTGAAAATCGAAAGTATGAAAATCACAAATTTGAAAATGACAAGTCCGAATTTCTCAAGTATAAGAAATCACAAGTAAAGAAATCACAAGTTTCAGAGCCAAAAATATGGAAATCACCAGTCTGGAAATTGTAAGTTGCTGAACCGTAACTTGCAGCAAAACATATCCTCCAGAATCATATGTTTTTAAATCATAGCAGGATCATATTTTGCAAAATTAATCCAAAGTTTCAGAATCGATCACAAGTAGCAGAATCGATCACAAGTTGCAGAATCGATCACAAGTTGCAGAATCGATCACAAGTTGCAGAATCGATCACAAGTTACAGAATCGATCACCAGTTGCAGAATCGATCACAAGTTCCAGAAACAATCACAAGTTGCAGAATCAATCACAAGCTGCAGAATGAATTACAGGTTGCAGAATTGAATTCTGAAATCACAAAGTCTATAATTGCACAATGTTTTGCAAAATTTCAAGAATGTATAACATATAATATTTGGTATTTTATTAATATAATCACTAAGGCTTTTATAAATGTAAGTTTTAATTAAACTAGTGGGCCGCATGGCATCGTGCCTTAAGGCTAATTGCTGGAACTTCCCGTACCAAAAATTATTTTTTTTTGAAAAGATTAACATTTTTGAAAAAAATTTACTCTGAAAAAAATAGATTTTTGAGGAACTATATAAATTTTTGACAAAAACTTACTTTTTGTTGAAAAATTTATTTTGAAATATTTTGGAAATTCTGAACTTTTTTTCAAAGCAATCGTACTGTTTTAATGCATAGAGACTAAATATCGAAGCGCGTAAGCGCCGCGTCGCTGTCTAACGCATAAGCATTGGTACGGAACCCATAGGAATGTTAACAAAATGTATACTTATTGTTAAAATCTCTATAAAATATCTGATAATTTGATGTGCATATGTCTAATGTCTAATGATTATTGTTGACCGCCAAATGTTATTTTTTTTTACTTTTTTTACTAGATCTCCGAAACCGCTAGACCTATCTTCATGAAAATTTGATCAAATCTTCATCTTGTTAATACAAGTAAAATGTTTTTTTAATTATTAATATCGGACGCTCCGTTCTCTTAAAAACTGAGTTACCGTTTTTGGCCCTTTTTGTCCCATATCTTCGAAACGGACCTGCCTTTGACAAAACTAATCATCACGTCTGCTTATCAATACGAATCGAATGTTTTTTGAATTATTTAAATTGCTTCATCCCGGTTCCCGAAATCGTCGACGAAAATTTGTATCCGAACACACACAAATGCACGCACACACACACACATACACACACATACATTAATTTTCTCTAAGGTGTGCCAATATATTCAGAAACCTTTGAAACGTAAGGATATATAAAAATTTTCATTTTCGATTTTTGTGCGATTACTATAACTTACCCTACGGAAAGTTAATTATAAATAAATCAATTTATCACCACCAGAACATTAACAATCGTCATTTCATTTCGAATCAAATTTCAAAATAATAATAGTTGCCAAATTTCCACAAAATTGAAAAGTGCTCCCGCAAAGTCACAGTCTAAACGCATTTGCAAATAATTCTGTGCGACATTTTCACTTATGCTGTGCTTAGCTTGGCGGCATTTTCACATTTTTCAATAATTTTCACAAAATTGGAAAAGTGCCCCAATACATAAACAGTCTAAACGCACTTGGGTAAACATTTGTACCAGAGTGGCGCTTAGACTGTGCTTAGCTTGGGTGATTTTTTGAATTTTTAATCCAAAATTACAAAAAATTTGTTTTCATAAAAAAAATAACAAAAAATTTTTTTTTTCAAAATCAATTATTTTGTTGAAACAAGCAGAAAGTTCTTTAAGTCATTTAAATCGGACACTTAGTTCTCTCAAAAACTGCCATTTTTTTTAACATTTAGCTCTGTATTTCCGGAACCGCTGAGCCTACCTTTGCCAAAAACTAACCAGCACATCTCCCTATCAATAGGAATCGAATATTTTTTAAACCATTCAAATCGGTTGATACGTTCCCTCAAAAACTCGCTTTTTATTTTCTGCACTCTTTGCTCCATATCTCCGTAACGGCTGGATCTGCCTTTGCCAAAAACTAATCAGCACATTTCCCTATCAATAGGAATCGAATGTTTTTAAACCATTCAAATCGGTTGATCCGTGCGCCCGAAAACGTGGACGAAAAAAGCGGACGTACAAAACACACACACACACACACATCCATTTTTTCTGAAGTATGCTAAAATATTCAGAAACCTTCAAAACGTCGAGAAATGTAAAAATTTTTGATTTCGATTTTTGGACGATTACTATAACTTACCCTACGGGAAGTTAATAAAAACTCTATATATTTTATTACAATTCAATTATTGTCATCTATTCATGTATTTTGCAACGAAGGCTTTTCGTCACGTTTGATCGATGTTTTAACAAAAAAGTAATAAATTGTTTTTGAATTATATAAAAGACTACACGAAAAATTGACTACAATGAGACAATAAAAATCATCACAATAGTGAAAAATTTTTTCATAATGAAAAACATTTAATAGAGTTTTTATGAAAAATAAAATTTAGTTGGTTAAATCGTTGAAATCAGTTGTTGACAAAATGATGTCTAAAACTATTTATTTACTATTGTATGCATTCATGTTTGTTAAAATCAATTGCTTAGATAATAAATTTATGAATTTCAGTACTAATAATGATGATAGTGTGATGCCTAGTAAATTGGTTTTCGAATTCTTTAAAGTAAGTGTAGATGTATTTCATTATTTGCAATTTTTGGACTGAAATCCTCGTTTAATTTTTAATAGTCAACTATGTATATATATTATATGTTTAAGGATTCACGTACAATGACTATTTTTGCTCCGTACATGAAACCAGAACTTGAGACAATATTAGAAGATGTTGTTCAGAAAAGTTTTATACCTCTTCAAATTTCTACTTCCAGAAAGTAAGTTTATAACAACTAACTACTTGTACATGTTAATTCCATACTTATAACAATATGCTATTTTATTTATTAAGTTCTAGTTTATCATCAACAAATGGATTAACAATAACAATATCACAAACCTTAGATCAGGCTAACAAAATTCTCAAAAATATTTCGAAAAATACAAATAACAATCTAATAATTATTACGACAAAAACAAATCAAAGACAAGTATTTAATTTTTCACAACGAATATGGAAAGAACATAAATTTCTAAACGTTTTCATGATTTTCAAAAGCAGAAACAAATTTGTTCTTTCATTGTATAATCCTTTTAAAAAGATACTGGAAGGCGGATATATGTATAAATTTTATTTAAAGAAAAATTTTGATATTAAAAAAATTATGGATGTTTATAAGAAAAGGATTTTGAATATGAACGGTTATCCTGTCAGAGTTTATATGACGCACGACTTTGGATACTCGAATATTATTCGTAACGAAACAGGAGATATAGTAGGTGAGTATATATAGTATATATATATATATATATATTAGGGTGGTCCTTAAAATGGTCATTTTAGAATTTCCTTGCTCCCAGGGGCTCAAATGGTTCGAATAATATAATAATTCCATACGAAGTTTGATTGAATTGCGCTCTATCTAAACGTTAATATTAAGAGCTAAAACTTTCAGAGAATTGTATTTTATCTATTTGGAACCATTTGAACCCCTGGGAGCAAGGAAATTCGAAAATGACCATTTTAAGGACCACCCTAATATATATATATATATATATATATATATATTTATATACATATATATATATATATATATATATATATATATACTAGCAGACCTAAAAAAATACTAAAAAATTCTAGTAAAGAATGTTCAGTATAACAATCACTGACTAATTGTAAATGTGGTGCATAAGTAAAAGTGCAGCTAACAAAAAATATATGAATAGTTTCTTCACTGCAAAGCACTTCACTTATAAATGTTTGTTAATAATTGTTCTTTGCAAAATCCAACTTAATCTGAAACTGTTTCTATTCAAATCGAATTGGCGTCGACACAGCGCCTACGCGCTTTGATAGATCATCTCTATGCAGCTAAAGCGGTGCGATTGTTCGAAAAAAGTTCAAATTTTCCAAAATATTTCAAAACTAGTTGGTATTGCCTATTTAGCCTTGAGGCAAGTTACATGAACATCCCGAAATGTGTAAATAATGGTCTTAATCAATAGAAAATAAATTAATTTATGAGTGATTAAAATTATTCCGAGTGCATTTATTATACATAATTAAAAACGAATGATCACGTTAACTCGGAGTATTTTCTAAAAGCAAATTTTCAAAAATCAACAATTTTTATAATTGAACCAGTTTTCGTAGGACTTTGATGGTTGAGTGTGTTCATTAATACCAAGTACTCTATCGTTGTACCAAGTAAATCATCTAGTTTCAAGACCATAATATTTCAGTAAGTTCCATAAGACCATGATATCGTCAAAAAAAGTTCCATAAAAATCCGCTTAATTTTTTTTTCAACAGTTAATTACATAATTACATAATTAATTACAAGAAATAATTACATAATTACATAAATTAATTACAAGAAAACGGGTCGGTAGAAAATTTTTCCTAAAACTAATCAGTATCATTTCCAACTAATATCTTTTGAGCAGTTTTTGATTTTTTAAAATTGATTCGGTAGTATGAGCTTAATGTGAACGAAAAGTTTAACACTTTTTTGCAAATTACAAAGAAACGGCTTGACCGATCGTCGCACAAGATGATATGAGAAATGATAATCCTCATCGAGATACATCGAATAGTTTTTAAATTTCTGAAATCGGTTCAGGCGTTTTTGAGAAAACGTCGATGAAAGTTCTGATTTTGACAAATGCCAAAAAGACCATGCTAACTTTTGAAAACTTTGACGAATTTTTAAAGCTAAACGAGTTGTCTTAGGGCCGTAATATTTTAGTATGATCTAGAAGACTATGGTATCTACCGTCAAAAAAATAATCATAAAAATCGTCGAAATTTTTTTTAAACTTTATTACAAGAAAACAGCCTGGCCGATCTCTACCAAAAACTAATCAGCACGATTCCCAATCAATATCATTCGAACGGTTTTTGAATTTTCAAAATCGATTCAGAATTGCGGGCTAAAACGTAGACGAAAAATTTTTCACTCTTCTGCGATTTATAACGAAACGGCCTGGCCGATCGTCGCACAAAACTGACAATAGTCCTCATCGAGATACATCGATTGGCTTTTGAATTTTTAAAATCGATCCAGCCGTTTTTGCAAAAACGTCGATTTACGACATAAAATCTGTTCACACACACACAGATACTTTTTCCAAATGTTCGTTTCATTCGATTCAGAATTGCTTGAAACGCCGAGAAAACAAAATAAGCAAATCGGATTTTTTGATAAAAACAAACTTTTCCTTCGGGAAGTTAATTATAATAAACATTTTATTTTCAAGTGTTTTTCTTCAAAAAAGTCAATTATTTTGAAAAATGTATTATTTCTCAAAAATATAATTTTTTTCAACTTAATCTTTTTAAAAAAAATAGTTTTTGGTACAGGAAGTGCCAAGCAAAGTGCCAGCAATTTGCCTTATGGCACGATGCCATACACCACTAGTTAACCCGAAAACGTAAACGAAAAAATGCGTACACACAAAGCATACATTTTTTCTAAGGTATGCCACAATTTTCAGAAACCTTCAGAACGTAAATAAATGCCAAAATGTCGATTTTTGGCCTATTACTATAACTTACCCTACAAGAAGTTAACAAGATTTTTAAGACATTTGGTGTTAGACTTATTACTATTAACACTTTTAACATTTTCAGGATGAAAATTCCAAGATCTTTATCGTTCTTCATAATTACAGTATAACTCTACATTCTACTAATCATTGTTTTCTAGATTTCTCTGGAGTACAGCAAACAATCGCCCAAATTTTACAGAAGGTCATGAACTACAAACAAATTATTTTAACGGATCCAGAAGGTGATGTCGATTCATGTGAGAATATTGAAATACTTTTAGGTGAACAAGTAGATATTTTTGCGAATTTAGTCGACTTAAGTGTTTGCAATGGAACCGACAATGTCACAGCTTTGTATCCAATTCACAGAAAATCTATGAGCGCAATTACACCAAAAATGGGATATGTAATGGATTACACTTACATACGTTCTAAAGATAAACACTTTTGGTTGGCTTTGATCTTACCGATAACGTTGGTTTTGATGTTGGTTTGGTGGTTGTTGGTGCATGCTCGTGCCAAGTTTGTAAAAACTGCCAACCAACAAATTATGGATATCATTTTGACATCATTTGGTATTTCTTTGATGGTTTCACAAAATTCACCAAAAATATGTTTTGAGCGTATCTTGTTCCTAACTTTAGCATTGTGCAGTGTAGTGTTCAGCACTTTCAGCCAAGCAAAACTGGTGAACAAGTTGATGATTCCACCAAAATCCTTGGACATCAAAAACATAGAAGAACTAATAGCTTCCAATATGACATTGTATGCAGATCCTGCCATCAAAATCCTCATGGCGGATTTGGAATGGAAAATAAACAGAATTATTTATGGGTATTTTGACAAAGATTTTAAAGCAACCATCAAACAAACCTTCGATATGAAACAAAGTGCACTCGTCGAAAAATCTTTTCTAGCCGAAGCACATGCTAGAATGTATGATAAAAATAGAAACTTTACACATATAATAAATGTTTTACAATATCCAACATCGTTTGCTGTTTTAAAAAGTTCTCCTTACAAAGAAAGATTCAATGATGTAATGATGAGGATGTTCGAATTTGGTATTGTTAATAAAATAGTTGATCATTGGATTTATTTTGACAAGATAAAAGACATTCGAAAAACTGTCATGAAAAGTGATCCCTTGGTGGTGATTTCTTTGAATCATTTAAAGATATTATTTTATGGTTGGTTTGTGGGTTTGCTGGTTGCATTTTGTTGTTTTATAGGCGAGTGGTTGGTTTACGCAGGCAAAAAATTAATGATACAAAATAAAGCTAAATTAATTATTGAAAATTTCAAGTCAAGAAATAAAATTGTTCGAGTAGTAATTACAGCAGATTCTCCGAAATCATGTGTTGCAGAATTGCAAGTTGCACAATCACGAGTTGCACAATCACGAGTTGCAGAATCACAAGACTTCAATACCATATCACAAATATCGCAAATTACCAAATTCCAAGGTTTGAAATGATAAATTTTGCAAACATCTGAAACCTAAAGCTACATAACAAAAGTTACAGTAACTCGAGCACCAAATTTACATACCAAAAACACAAAATCCGAAATTGTGAATCGAAAAACAAAACAATATTTTGCAAAATTTTTGAAACGTATTGTAAATATTATCAGTGTATTTTTGTATAATTATTATAATTGCTAAAACATTTAATTGCAAATTTAATTAAATAAAAATTCTATATATTTCATTACAATACAATTACTTTCATCTATTCATTTATTTTTCCACAGATAAATTTTCGTCACGAATGATCGGCGTTTTAACAAAAAAAAAACTGATCAAATGTTAATGAATTATACAAAGGAGTATATGACTACAATAAGACAATTGAAATCATCACAATAGTAAAAAATCCATAAAGAAAAACATTTAATAGACCTTTCATAAAAAATACTGTTGTTTAAATTGTTGAAGTCAGTTGTTGGTACAATGATGTCTAAAAATATGAATTTATTAATAATTGCACTCGTGTTTTTTAAAATCAAATGTTCGGATGAAAAATTTGTGAATTTAAATACTAATGATGATATTAGTGTAATGCCTGGTAAATTTGTTTTGAAATTTTTTAACGTAAGTATAAAAGTATTTCATTATTTGCAATTTCTGGACTAATATCTACTTTAAATTTTTTATTATTAAATATGTATATATATTTTATTTTTAAGCATTCACGTACAATGACTATTTTTGCTCCGTACATGGAACCAGAATTAGAGAAAATATTAAAAAATATTGTACAGGAAAGTTTTACACCTCTTCAAATTTCTACTACCAGAAAGTAAGTTTATAATAACTACACGTCAATTCTATACTTATAACAACATCTTATTTTATTTATTAAGTTTTAGTTCACCATCAACGAATGGATTAACAATAACAATATCACAAACCTTAGATCAGGCTAACAAAATTCTCAAAACACTCTCAAACAATACTAATAACGATTTGATAATTATTGCAACAAATACAAATCAAAGACAAGTATTTAATTTTTTACAACAAATATGGAAAGAATATAAACTCTTAAACGTTGTCATAATTTTCAAGAATGAAAACAAATTCGTACTTTCATTTTATAATCCTTTTAAAAACATATCAGAAGGTGGATATATGTATGAATTTTATTTTACGCAAAATTTGGATATCAAAAAAATTATGGATGTTTATAAAAAAAGGATTTTGAATATGAACGGTTATCCTGTCAGAGTTTATATGAGACGTGATAATGGATATTCACGTGCTCTTAAAAATGGTACTAGACATATATTAGGTGAGCAAATGATAAATAAAATATATTTGATATTGATGTATAGTAGAAAAAGCCACACACTTTATCCTAAGTTAAAATTTTTTATAAGAACCTGATATAAAACATTTTACCATGTATAAAATTGACTGGTTTCTATGAACAAGTAAAAAATGTATCTGGACGAGAAATGTTTTTTCAAGTCAAAATTTTAAGGTTATGAGGTATAAAGTGCTCAAATTACAAAAACCTAGTAGATTTGATACGTTCTGTAAAGCTCCTTGAAAATACTATTTCTCAGACGCAATCGTGGATGATCGTTTGTCTATAAGTACACTTCACTTATAGCATCTATGTATAAAATATTTTTTAATTTGAAATATTGTTAAAAAACCTATCAATTTTAGTATTTGTAGTCATCATAGACATTTTGAGATATAACATGCTCAAATTACAAGGACGTAGTGAAATTGGTACGTCCTTTAGAGCTCCTTGAAAATACTATTTCTCAGACTCAATCATAAATGATCGTTTATAAGTACACTTCACTTATATCATCGATGGATAAAATATTTTTTAATTCAGAATATTGTTTAACTAGTTGGTTTGGTATTTAGCCTTAAGGCGAGTTACATGAACTTTCCGATATGTTTAAATAATCTACTTAATCAATAAAAAAACTAGTGGGGCGCATGGCATCATGCCTTAAGGCAAATTGCTCGAACTTCCCGTACCAAAAAATATTGTTTTTTTAAATGATTAACATTTTTGAAAAAAATTACTCTAAAAAAATTAGATTTTTGAGAAACTATAAATTTTTGACAAAAATTTACTTTTTTTTGAAACAAAAAGACGTTTTGAAGAAAAATTTATTTTGAAATATTTTACAAATTCTGAACTTTTTTTTAAAGCAATCGTACTGCTTTAACTGCATAAAGACGAAATATCAAAGCGCGTCGCCGTCTTACGCGTAAACATTGCTACGAAACCCATAGGAATGTAAACAAAAATTGTACTCATTATCAAAATCTCTATAAAATATGTGATATTTTTATGTGCATATGTGTAGTGATCATTTTTGACCATCAATTTTTTTTTTTTTTACTTTTTTCACTAGATAACCGAAACCGCTCGACCTGCCTTCATGAAAATTTGAACAATTCTTCATTTCGTCAATACAAATAAAATGTTTTTTGAATTATTCAAATCGAACGCTCCGTTCTCTTAAAAACTGAGTAACCGTTTTTGGCACTTTTTGCCCCATATCTTTGGAACGGCTAGACCTGCCTTTGCCAAAAACTAATCAGCACGCCTTTTTATCAATAGGAATCGATTGCTTTTTTAAATCATTCAAATGGATTGATACGATTTCCCGAAAACGATGACGAAAATTTGTACACACATTTTTTCCATTCCATTTTTTCTAAGGTGTGCCAATATGTTCAGAAACCTTTGAAACGTAAAAATATGCAAAAATTTTCATTTTCGATTTTCCCTAAGATTTAGCAAACTCTAACCTATAATTGCATCAATATTTTCTATTATTCTTGAGGCTTTTTTATGGAAAATTTGAAGTATTTCAAATAAACATATTTTTCTTAAATTTTATTATTTTGTGTAAACATTGAAAGCATTTTTTTGGCAAATTTCAGTATTTTTGATCTTGAATTTGGACGTTTTGAACCTTAAAATTTTATATGGAAAATTTGAAGTATCTGAAACATGAAACATTTTTTTTGTTAAATTTGAAGATTCGGTGAAATACAAAAGTAATAAGATTGAGAGCCACTAATGTGCAAGGTAAAAATTAAGGAATGCAGGATATGACCAATTTTTACTACACTCTTGTGAAGCAAATAATAATTTGATTGTTAACAAAATAATAGATAATTTATTAAAAAAAATTGAATTTTAGGTATTTAATTTTTATAACTATGTTGATGGTCCAAGGAAGGAAATGACTTTGTTGTTATCCTTGATGTCCTGACCTGAGTTGCCAGAGTTAAACATACTCAATTTCATGGTAAACCTTTTTTAGGCAACTTGCCAGATGTCATAACAGAGTTCAGTGAGAGTACCACATTTAATTTACTTTGCTTTTAACTCCTGGTTTTCCCTCTTCTTTTGCTAAAGTTTATGATTTGCATTTTTTCTCATCCTAAAAATTTACCTTATTGTTAGATGACACCGCGATGCAGTTTTTTAGATAGAAGGTACAGTTCTTTCCCACTTTGAAAAAAGTCGATTTGAAAAATCGTCACAAAGTAATTAAAAATTATATTTTTAGGACGTTTTATTGATTTTACATTCATAGAATTTGTTAAATATAATAATAATAATTATTATTATTTGTGCTCTTTCTCAAGGCATATTCAATTTTTGCACCTCAATCATTTTTTATTACCTCGAGAATTAATATAGTTTATTTTTATATATATATATATATATATATTTTTTCTTTATTTGTCTTTAGTTTTTTCTCTTTATATATTAACTATAGTAGATACACCACTGGGCGTATCTACTAATTTGTAAACAACCAATTGTAAACACTTGTCAGCATTCTCTGCTAAATATAATTATTTTTATAGATTGCAGAATGAAAATAAAATAAAAAAAAAATCATTTTTTATTATTTTTTCAAGACTTTGATTTCAATTTCCTGTATTTTATTTACTCGCTTTTTTGAATAGTCCATGTCTCTGGTCCGTACAGAGCCAGTTGGTAAGTTTGCTTGTTAGTAACGTTTTTTTCATATTTTACATTGCTATTTAATTTTCTCCTTATTTAGAATATTTTTATACTAATATCAGGATTCAGTTCCCTATTTCTTATTTCAATGTCAATGACTTGTTTGCTCGGCAGTAGAGTTCTTTTCGAATCTAACAGTTGCTTGTAAGTGGAATTTTTCATTTAACTCCCGAAAGGAAAAGTTGATATTTTTGCCAGAAAAACTATTTATTTTAAAAATTTAAACACCAAGTAAATCTATAAGCAACCTCCGTGATTAGTTTTGCGACAAGATCGACGAAGCCGTTTCTTTACAATAAGTGCAAAATTTTTCAGCTATATTTTCGCTAAAAATCGTGGATCAATTTTCAAAATTCATAAACTGTTCGAAAAATATTAGTTGGAAATCGTACTAGTTAAATCAGCAGGACCGTTTTTTCTTCATAATAATTTGTTGTGATTTTTTCTGACTATTTTAATGAAACCCTCGTGAAAACGTGTTAACGTCTCCGTACTTTTGTTGACATATATGGTGCAGTTCATGCAAATTGCCTGAAAGCTACATGCCACTTACACTTAGTTATTTTATAGATATCTATCTAATGTTTTAAAATTAATAACTTGTTAATCGAATATTCTTCTTATTTTAATGACGAGTTTTAATTCGCTTACCAGTAACAAATTTAATATCAGTGCTTGAAAAATTTTGTAATTGAAATTTGTATATAAATATTTTTTACATTTCACTAAAAATAAAAAAAATGATTCGCCAAGTTTTAATAATTTACTATTAATTTTTTTTTCATCCCCTAATGCTACCCTGCTAATGTGTCGTGTCGGAGCAGTTGTTATACCGATGCGCAATCAACTTAGGGGTTGTTAGCTTTTGTATAGGAGAGGCTACATTTCTACCTATTGTGTTTTTGCCATTATATATATTATATATACATATATACGTACATATTTATTTGGGTATGGGCATAGGCATAGGTAGATATTTCTTTAGGTAAAAGTTACAACTGATGATTGACTTTAGAGGATTACGCAAAATTCCCAAAATTGACCCTAAAAATGTAAAGGAGCATATAAAAAGAACAGTACAAATTGTTTAGCTGATTTTAATTTATTTATATTATTTTTAATTTTTGAAACTTGTGGTGTATTTTTCAAATTAAATTGTTACAAAACCAAAATTGTAATTTATGGTATTTTTGAGTCGTAAGTAATCGCTTCATTAAAATCTTGCTCGTTTCTCCTATATAAATTAAATTACAATCTAGGCAGTTAATTCAAAAATAAGTCATTCAGTTTAAAAATATATATTTATATACTTACACAAACACTTAATTTATTAACTTCCCGAAGGAGAAGTTTGTTTTCATAAAAAAATCCAAATTGCTAATTTTATGTTTTCTCGACGTTTCAAGCCATTCTGAATCGAATGAGATCAAATTTGGTAAAAGTGTGTGTGTGTGTGTGCGTGTATGTGAACAGATTTTTTGTCGTGAATCGACGTTTCCTCGAAAACGGCTGCCCCGATTTTAAAAATTTAAAAGCCATTTGATGTATTTCGATGAGGACTAGCGTTTATCAATTTTGTGCGACGATCGGCCTGATCGTTTTTTTGTAAATAGCAAAGAAGTGAAAAACTTTTCGTCCACGTTTAAGCCCGCAATTCTAAATCGATTTTGAAAATTCAAAAATCGTTTGAAAGATATTGATTGGGAATCGACCTGATTAGTTTTTGGTGAGGATCGGCCAGGCCGTTTTCTTGCAAATAAGTGTTAAAAAATTTATTTTTGACGATTTTCATGAATTTTTTTTTGGTGATAGATATCAAGGTCTTCTAGATCATACTAAAATATTATGGTCCTACGACAAGTCGTTTAATTTCGAAAATTCGCCAAAGTTTGCAAATAATATTATTGTTTTTTTGGCATTTGTCAAAATTAGTCCTTTCATTGACGATTGTTCAAAAACGCTTGAACCGATTTCAGAAATTTAAAAGCAATTTGATGTATCTCGTTGACGATTATTGCTTGACAGTTTTGTGCGATGATCCGCCGAGCCGTTTCTTTGTAATTTGAAACTAGTTGGTTTGGTATTTAGCCTTGAGGCAAGTTACATGAACTTCCCGAAATGTGTAAATAATCGACTTAATCAAAAAAAAATGTGTAAATAATATACTTTATTAATCCTACTTTAAAAAAAAACGATAATAATTTTAGCAAACTTTGACGAATTTTTAAAATTAAACTACTTGTCGTTAGGCCGTAATATTACAGTAAGTTCTATAAGACCATGATGTATATCGCCAAAAAAATTTCCATGAAAATCGGCTTAAATTTTTTTTTCAACAGTTAATTACAAGAAAACGGCTCGGTAGATTTTCACCTAAAATTAATCAGTATCATTCCCAACTAATATCTTTCGAACAGTTTTCGATATTTTAAAATCGGTTCGGTAGGATGAGCTTAAATGTCGACGAAAATTTAACACTTTTTTTCAACAGTTAATTACAAGAAAACGGCTCGGTAGATTTCCACCTAAAATTAATCAGTATCATTCCTAACTAATATCTTTCGAACAGTTTTTGATTTTTTAAAATCGGTTCGGTAGGATGAGCTTAAATGTCGACGAAAAGTTTTTTTCAAATTACAAAGAAACGGCTTGGCAGATCGTTGCACAAAACTGACAAACGATACTCCTCACCGAAATACATCAAATGGCTTTTAAATTTCTAAAATCGGTTCAGGCGTTTTTGAGAAAACGTCGATTTACGGCAAAAAATCTGTTCACATACACACACACACACACACACACACACACACATACTTTTTCCAAATTTGGTCTCAATCGATTCAGAATGGCTCAAAACGTCGAGAAAACATAAAATTATCGAATCGGGTTTTTTGATGAAAACATAAACTTCTCCTTCGGGAAGTTAATAATCAATTTATGAGTGATTAAAAGCATTCCGAGTGGATTTATTACCCATAATTAATAACGAACGAACATGTTAACTCAGATAATTTTCTAAAAGCAAATTTTCAAAAATCAACAATTTTTATATTTGAACCAGTTTCCGCAAGACTTTAATGGTTTAGTGTGTTCATTAAGACCAAGTACTCTATCGTTATACCAAGTAAATCGTCTAATTTTAATTTTAACAAACGTCAACGAAATTACTCATTTTCTCAAACTTTGATGAATTTTTAAAATTAAACTACTTGTCGTAAGACTGTAATATTTCAGTAAGTTCTATAAGACCATGATATATATTGCCAAAAAAGGTTCCATGAAAATCGGCTTAGATTTTTTTTCAACAATTAATTACAAGGAAACGGCCCGGTAGATTTTCACCTAAAACCAATCAGTACCATTCCCAAATAATATCTTTCGAGCAGTTTTTGATTTTTTAAAATCGATTCGGTAGTTTGAGCTTAAATGTGGACGAAAAGTTTAACACTTCTTTTTGAATTACAAAGAAACGGCTCGGCCGATCGCTGCACAAAATTGAGAAAAGATAATCCACATTAAAATACATCAATTGATTTTTAAATTTATGCAATCGGTTCAAGCGTTTTTGAGCAAACGTCGATGAAAGTTCTAATTTTGACAAACGTCAAAAAAATGAAGCTAATTTTTGCAAACTTTGACGATTTTTTAAAATTAAACTACTTGTCGTAGGACCGTAATATTTTAGTATGATCTATAAGACTATGGTATCTACCGTCAAAAAATTTTTTATGAAAATCGTCGAAAAAAATTTCTGGCCGATCTTTACCAAAAACTAATCAGATCAATTCCCAACCAATATGTTTCGAACAGTTTTTCAATTTTCAAAATCGATTCAGAATTGCGACCTAAAACGTGGACGAAAATTTTTTCACTTTTCTGCGATTTACAAAGAAACGGATCGGCCGATCGTCGTACAAAAGTTAGAAACGCTAGTCCTCATCGAGATACATCAAATGGCTTTTAAATTTTTGAAATCGGTCCAGCCGTTTTTGAGAGAATGTCGATTTACGGCAAAAAATCTGTTCACACACACACACATACTTTTTCCAAATTTGGTTTCATTCGATTCAGAATGGCTTGAAACGTCAAGAAAACATAAAATTAGCAATTCGGATTTTTTAATGAAAACATAAACTTCTTCTTCGGGAAGTTAAAAATCTACAAATTTTAGTTATCAGTCTTATAATAGATACTTTGAAAGTCTTCAAGTCGAATTTTTAAACAAAACTTACCAGTTGTTTCAATTTTGTTCCAGGTTTCACAGGAATCAACCCCACAATCGCCGAAATTTTACAAAAAGTCATGAACTACACCCAAATACTCATACACGTTACAAAACTCGCCGACATCCATATATGCACAAATATCAATACACTTTTGGTAAAACGTGCAGACATTTCTGCAAATTTAGATGACTTAAACGTCTGCAAACAAACCGATAAAGTCACAGCTTTGTATCCAATTCACAGAAAATCTATAAGTGCCATTATACCTAAAATGGGTTATGTAACGGATTATAGTTATTTGAGTGCTGAAGATAAATACTTTTGGTTTATTATGATACCGACGATATTAATTTTGGTGTTGGTTTGGTGGTTACTGGTACGTGCTCGTGCAAAGTTTGTGGAAACTGCCAACAAACGATTTATAGATATCATTTTTGCATCTTACGGAATTGCATTGACGGTATCACAAAACGCACCAAAAATACGCATTGAGCGTACACTATTCCTAACTTTAGCATTGAGCAGTGTCGTGTACAGCAACTTCATTCAAGGAAAACTTTTGAACAAATTGATGACTCCACCAAAATCCTTGGACTTCAAAAACATGCAGGAACTAATAGCTTCCAATCTGACTATATATTCAGATCCTGGCATAAAGTTCCTCATGCAAGATTTGGAATGGAAACTGAACAACCAAACCAAATATCGTTTTTTGCACGCAAAACTAGAAACAATTGTCCACCACGTATTTGTCACGAAACAAGGTGCAGTTATCCAAAAATCTTCAATTGCAGATGCGCTTCTTAGAAAACATGATAGAAACAAAACTTTGACACATAGAATAGATAATGTTTTACAATATCCAACATCGTTTGCTGTTTTAAAAAGCTCTCCTTATATAGAAAGACTCAACGATGTCATGATGAGAATGTTCGAATTTGGAATTGTTGATAAAATTGTTGACCATGAGTTTTATTTCCAGAAACTTAAAGATATTATAAATGGGAAAACTATTACAGAAAGTGATCCCTTGGTGGTGATTTCTTTGAATCATCTGAAGATTTTATTATATGGTTGGGTTCTGGGTTTGCTGGTTGCATTTTGTTGTTTTATAGGCGAGTGGGTGGTTTATGCAAACAAAAAATAAAAATACACCCAAATTTGTTCTCAAAGATTATTTTGAAAAAAAAATTATTCATTTTGGAACATGCAAAAATTCATATTAATTCACAGTAATAAGCAAAAGAGTAATAGAAATTTGATATAAGTTTTTTTTGAATATCAAATTCAACAGAATCACAAGATTCAAGGATCATGAGATGTAAAAGAGTCACAAGCTATAGGTTTACAAAATATTATCAAAACTTTTGGGATCAAAAGTTCTGGGACCAAAAGCAATAAAATCAAAATTTTTCACAACTTGCAGAATGAATATTTACAGAACCCCAATTTGCTGAATGATAATTTACAAAATCAAAAATTCAGAATCATAGAAATTCAAAATCACAGAAATGCTGAATCACAAGTTGCGGAATCAAAAATTTGCAGAATCAAAAATTTGCAGAATCAAAAAGTTGCAGAATGAAAAATTTGCTGAACAAAGATTTGCAAAATCACAAAAGTTGCAAAATCACAGAAATGCAGAATCACAGAAATGCAAAATCACACAAATGCAGATTCACATAAATGCAGAACCACATAAATGCAGAATCACATAAATGCAGAATTACATAAATGCAAAATTACAGTAATGCAAAATCACAAGATTGCTGAATCACAAGTCGCAGTATTGAAAGTTGCAAAATAACTAGTTTTTCAAAAATAAGCTACAGAATTTCAAGTTGCAGAATCACAGAAATGCAGAATTAGAGGAATGTAGTCTCACAGAATTGCAAAAGCACAGAAATGCAGAATCACAACAATGCAGAATCACAACAATGCAGAATCACAACAATGCAGAATCACAATAATTCAGCATCTCATTAACTCAGAATCGTATTAATTCAGAATCACAATAATTCAGAATCACAATAATTCAGAATCACAATAATTCAGAATCACAACAATGCAGAATTATAATAATGCAGAATCACAAGCTAAAAAATCGCAAGTTGCAGAACCAGAAGTTCCAGAGGTGCAAATTGCAGAATCACAGTTATGCAGAATCACAGGAATGTAAGCTCACAGTAATGGAGAATTACAATAATGCAAAATCACACGTGGCAAAATCAAAAGTTGCAGAATTACAATAATGCAAAATCACAATAAGAGCAAAATCACAATAATACAGAATCGCAAGACCCAGAATTACGACATATCCAGAATCACGACATCTCCAGTATCACGTCATACCAAAAATAACGAAAATCACATCATGCCTAGAATCACGACATCCCCAGATCCACAATAACAATTCTCTGAGAATCACATTCACAGTCTCCAAAGAATCACATTCACAATCCCCAAAAAAATCACATTCTCAATCGTCGAGGGAGAATCACAATTACAATTCCCAGAGAATCTAAATCACAATCTCCATAAAATCAAAATCACAATCTCCATAAAAACAAAATCACAATCCCCGAGGAAATCACATTTACAATCCCCGAGAAAATCACAATCCTCAGATAATCACAACCTCAATCCTCAAATAATCACAATGGCAATCCCCAGAGAATTAGAATAAAAGTTCCCAGAAAATCACAATTACAATCCCTAGAGAATCACAATCTCCAGAGGTTCACAATCAGAATCCGTAGAGAGTCACAATCACAATCTCCCGAAAATTACTATCAGAATCGCCAGAGTATTATAATCCTGAGAGACCCACAATCATATTTTCCAGAGAATCACTATCACAATAGCTAGAAAATCACAATTACAATTCGCAAACAATCAGAATCCTGCGAGAATTATATTTTTCATAGAATCACAATCACGATCGCCGAAAAATCCCAATAAAATTCTCTAGAGAATCACAATCACTTTCTCCAAAGCATCACAACAAAATCTTCATAAAATTAGAATCACAATTTTCAAAAATCACATTCACAATTCCCAGAAAACCACAATCACAATCCCCGAAGAAATCACATTTACAATCCTCAGAAAAACACAATCACAATCACTAGAAAAAATCCTCCTCTTGATAAAAATTTGATGAAACTTGGTACACATTGTTATGGATGTGACGTAATAAAAAAAATAATATTTCGAGGAAATCACAATTACAATCTTCTGAGAATCACAATCACAATCACTAGAAAAAATCCTTCTCTTGATAAAAATTTGATGAAACTTGGTATACATTGTTACGGATGTGAACTTATAAAGAAAAATAGTAATATAAAATGTAATACATAAAAATACTATAAAATGTAGAAAAAATGTAGATAATACTATATTTAAATATTATAATAATGTTGTTATGACAAATTTTTGAAAATTTATAATCTGTAAGGCTATTTATTTAAATATTTCAGTAGTTTTGTTTTCAAATGATTTGTTTCTCGTTTATTCATACTATTTTAAAATAATAGGACTTGGTTAAAATATTAACAAAATTTAAGAAGTTATTTGCGAAAGGTAATAATTTGAAATTAAACCATTTTTTAAAAAGAATATATTGAAATATATTGCAAAATATACTCTTAAGAACTACACAAATATTATACGTGTAATTTTTGCTTAATTATTTTAATTATATATGTAATTATAATTCACTTACTTTTTCAATAAAGTCCTTTCTTCACACATCTTTTCACCTGAAGTTAACAAAAAGCACTAATTAATCCTTTTTTCACCTTTATACACCTTTTCACCTAAAATTAACAAAAAATAAATAATTAATAATTAATAATTTGTATGAAAGGGTATACAAATAATGAACTATAACAAGCCAATTAAAAATCTTACTAATCATTATATTAATTTAGATAAGAAACAAGATGAGGTTTATTGAAAACCTTATTCTTATTTAATTCAATTTAATTAGTTTAACGAGGTTAGTTGTCGAAATGACTTCCAAGAATATTATATTGTTATTAATATTAGTTATATTTTTTAATATTAATTGCCTAGATAATAAATTTGTGGATTTAAGTATTATTGATAATGGTGATGATGAAGTGATAATCAGTAAATTTATTTTGGAATTTTTCAAGGTAAGTATATTATATACAAACATGATTCATCTTTAAATCTATGCTAATAAATATATGAAAAAATAGAAAACTATTTAAAACTGTACAAGTAAAGCAACAAAATATTGAGTAAGACAAAAACTTTAAAATATAGTATAGATAAAAACTAATAAGAATTTAAAATACCAAAAATTCAAGTAATTCCTTTTAAAACGGTAACCCTTAACACTTCTAATATATTTATATTTCATTCAATTAGAATATAATATAATTTTTCCAGATAAGTCAAATTCCTGGTAATTTTCAAAGTTAGTTATTTCCAAAAAATTTTAAAAGTACTGTTAATAATACTTTGATATACAAAAAATATTAATTAAATAAATTTAACTATTTAAAATTTATATTCATATTAAAGTAGTAATAAATAAATATCAATACATTTTGCAGTATAGCTTTCTATAAGAACAAAGCTGTATTATAAAAATACTTAAAATTTGTTAAACAAAATATGAAAAAATCTAAACATGAGTTAAAAGATTTTTTTTTTGTTTTTAGTTTCTATTTAATAATAATAATTAAAGGCTCAAAAAATGTTTATTATATAATATTATATGTATAATGTAGCCAACTTGTATATCAAAAACATATTTTATATTATATATTGCAAAACATAAAAATCTTGAAGAAAAATTGTGAAAAATGTTAAAAATAATGTTATTTTGTAGTTGAAACTTGTCAAATTTATGTATTTATTTAAATTTTGCACCAAAAACTTATTTATGTAATATATAAATAATAAATAAATATAAATAGTATAATGACTCAATTTAAGTTTGTGAAACTTTAGTTTTTAATTTTAAATATACAATGCAATTTAAATATTTAATAAATATAATAAAAACGTCGAGAAAACACAAAATTAGCGAATCGGATTTTTTTATGAAAACAAACTTCTCTTTCGGAAAGTTAAAAATTATCAGACTTTTATGATGATAATTGTATTTTATATTTTTAAGGATTTACGTAACTTAGTTATATCTAATATATTCAAGAAATACTACCACTCATACTTTAATACTCAAATAATATTAATTAAATTAAAATAATTACTTAAAAATCATATTAATAATGTTAAATATAAATGAAAAACAATATACATTCTACAGCATAACTTTCTATAAAAACAAAACTGTATCATAACCCAAAATTTGTTAAATAAAATACTTAAATTGTAAAAAAACTTATATTTAAAAATCAAATACTTGTAATATAAAAATACAAATGATGTAAATATTCAAAAATAATAAAAAATAAATATATCATATAATAATGAAATAATAATAAATTAATTAATTAAAAAATAAAAATTCAATGATTTAGTTAAATTATATAAATATCATTGTACTTAATTAATATTAATACCTAATACCTTGTAATAGCACAATTGAAATTACTTCTATTTTTTTGTTTTTATTTCTTATTCAACAATAAAAATTTAAAAGCTCAAAAACTGTAATAATAATCATAAATAAAATATAATATATAAAAGTAAAATAATCATAAATTGAAAAAAAATATTAATTGATTTAAATTTTTGTTGAGAAACGTATGTATGTAGAATAATAAAAAAATAATAAAATCATAAAATAATTTATGTTTTAATTTATAAGACTTCAGTTCTCGATTTCAAATTAAAAATATAAATAAGCACTCAAATTTTGTTGTAAAATTAGATTTACAGTCCAGGAATCATATTAACAAAGTAATAAAAATTAAGATTTTTAAAATATTATATAATTAAAATTAATTGTATTTTATATTTTTAAGGATTTACGTACAATAAATATTTTTGCTCCATACATGGAGCCTGAAGTGGAAAAAATATTAGAAAATATTGCTCAGGAAAGTTTTGTACCTCTTCAAATTTATACAGAGTAAGTTTTTATATTATATATATATATATATATATATATATATATATATAATTATTTTATTTGTTAAGTTTTAGATCACCATCAACAAATGGACTAACAATAACAATATCACAAACCTTAAAACAAGCCAAAAAAATCCTAGAACATTTATCCAAAAATACACACCATCATTTAATCTTTATTATTACAAAAGCAAATCAAAAACAAGTATCGAATTTTTTGCAACAAATCTGGAAAGAACATCAACTTTTAAACGTTTTGATAATTTTCAAGAACAAAAACAAATTCGTTCTCTCATTTTATAATCCTTTTAAAAATATACCAGAAAGTGGATACATGTATGAATTTTATTTAACGCAAAATTTGGATATTAAAAAAATAATGGATGTTTATAGAAAAAGAATTTTGAATATGAACGGTTATCCTGTCAGAGTTTATATGAGACGTGATAATGGATATTCGTACTCTATTACTAATGATACAAATCTTATATTAGGTGAGTCAATATATTAGGTTGTCAAATATCTCCCTTCCGCTTTTTTGCTATTGGTTTATAATACAAAAAGGCGGAAGGGAGATATTTGACAAACTTATATATATATATATATATATATATATATATATATATATATATAACTACATTTCAATTTTTCTACATTCCAGGTTTCCATGGAATAAATCCAACAATCGCTCAAACACTACAAAAAGCCATGAACTACAAACAAATACTTCTGCACGCTCCAAAATTAGGCCACATCAGAATTTGCACAAATATCAAATCACTCCTGTCAAAACGTGCAGACATTTCTGCAAACTTAGATGACCTAAACGTCTGCAACAAAACGAGTAGAGTCACAGCTTTGTATCCAATTCACCAAAAATCTATAAGTATTGTGACACCAAAAATGGGACATGTAATGGATTATTCTTACATGAGTTCTGAAGATAAATACTTTTGGTTTATTATGATACCGACGATATTGGTTTTGGTGTTGGTTTGGTGGTTGCTGGTGCGATTCCGTGCCAAGTTTGTGCAAACTACCAAAAAACAATTTATGGATATCATAATTGCATCTTACGGAATTGCTTTGACGGTATCACAAAACGCACCAAAAATACGCCTTGAACGTATCCTATTCCTAACTTTAGCACTGAGCAGTGTGGTGTACAGCAATTTCATTCAAGGGAAACTGGTGAACAAGTTGATGGCTCCACCAAAATCCTTAGACATCAAAAATATGCAAGAACTAGTAGCATCCAATCTGACATTATATGCAGATCCTGGCCTAAAGTTTCTCATTACAGATTTAGAAAGGAAAGTAAACAACCAGACCCAAGATCGTTTTGTATACAAAAATCTAGAATCCACTTTCGAGCAAGTATTCGTAACAAGACAAGGTGCATTTGTCCAGAAATCTGCAATTGCAATTGCACTTATTAGAAAGTATGACAGAAACAAAACATCCACACATACAATCGATGATGTTTTACAATATCCAACATCGTTTGCTGTTTTAAAAAGCTCTCCTTATAAAGAAAGATTCGATGATGTTATGATGAGGATGTTCGAATTTGGAATTGTTAACAAAATAGTTGACAATTGGTTTTATCGCGTCAAAATAAAAGATATTGGGAAAACTGTTATTGAAAGTGATCCCTTGGTGGTGATTTCTTTGGAACATCTAAAGATTTTATTTTACGGTTGGTTTCTGGGTTTACTGGTTGCATTTTGTTGTTTTGTTTGCGAATTGGTGGTATACGCAGCCATAAAAAAAAAAACATAAATTTTTGTCAAAACTGCTTTAGATCATTATAAAAAAGACAAACTTCAGTGCAAGCAAAATATGCATTCGAAACTAGTAAAATGATTGATTGCAAAAATAATCTTACAAATTTGCCAAATTACAGATTTTCTCGCAAATTACCAGTAGGAGCACAAGCCTCAGAACTAGAAGCAGCATAATCACAAGCTTCAGAATCACAAGGTCTAGGACCAAATGTTCTAGGACCAAATGTTCTAGTACCAAATGTTCTAGTACCAAATGTTCTAGTAACAAATGTTCTGGGATAAAAAAATCTAGTATCAAAAGTTTCAAATTCAAAAGTAGAAATCATTACAAGCTGCAAAACCACGAGTTGTACAATAAGAAGTTGCAGAGGCGCAAGATCCAGAATCGCTAACTACTTAATTTTAAGCTTTAGAATCACAAGCTTCATTCTAGAATCACAGGTTCCAGAATTGCAAAATTTGAGATAGCAAGTTGTATTATTAGTAAGTTGCGAAATCACATGTTGTAAAATTGCAAGTGCAATAATCACAAACGCAATAATCATAAATGTAAAAATCATAAATATCGCAAGTGTAAAAATCACAAATGTAAAATTCACAAGTTGCAGAATCACAAGTTGTAGCATCACAATTTTCGAAATCGATCATAATTTGCAGAATAAATCATAATTGTAACAATCATAATTGTAACAATCATAATTGTAACAATCACAAGTGTAACAATCACAAGTATAACAATCACAAGTGTAACAATCACAAGTGTAACAATCACAAGTGTGAAAATCACAGGTGTGAAAATCACAAGTACAAAAATCCCAAGTACAAAAATCCCAAGTATAAATATCACAGGTGCAATAATCACAGGTGCAATAATCAGAAGTATAAAAATCACAAGTTGCAGAATCGTTGATGTTAAAATCTCAAGTTGCAGAATCGCTGATGTGAAATTCGCAAGTTGTAGAATCACCGATGTAAAAAATCACAAGTGCAATAATCGCAAGTATAAAAATCACAAGCGCCAAAATCACAAGCTGCAGAATCACCAATGTAAAAATCACAAGTTGCAAAGTCATTGATGTAAAAAATCACAAGTTGCAGAATCGCTGATGTAAAAAATCGCAAGTTGCACAATCGCTGATGTAAAAGATCGCAAGCTGCAGAATTGCTGATGTAAAAATCACAAGTTGCAAAATCACTTATGTAAAAATTGCAAGTTGCAGAATCACAAATTGTAGCATCACAATTTGCGAAATCGAATGCAAGTTTCAAAATCGATCACAAGTTTCAAAATGGGTCATAAGTTTCAAAATCAATCAAAAGTTGCAAAATAAACAAATATTCCGCTAGATTTTAAGAATGACAAATATTATTGGTATTTTTTGTTTCATAAATGTTTATCACTAAAGCTTTTATAATTGTAAGTTTTAATTAAATAAAGATTCTATATATTTTATTAAAATTCAATTACTGTCATCTATTCATGTATTTTGCAACGAAAGCTTTTCGTCGCGTTTGATCGATGTTTTAACAAAAAAAAGTGATAAATTGTTTATGAATTATATAAAAGACTATACAGACAATCGACTACGAAAAGACAATTAAAATCATCACAATAGTAATAAATTCTTTCATAATGAAAAACATTTAATAGAGCTTTCATGAAAAATACTGTTGGTGAAATTGTTGAAGTCACTTTTTGACAAAATGATGTCTAAAAATATGAATTTAGTATTAATTGCACTGATGTTTGTTAAAATCAAATGCTCGGATAATAAATTTGTGAATTTAGATGTTAACTATGATGATAGTGTGATGCCTGGTAAATTTGTTTTGGAATTCTTTAACGTAAGTAGTAGATCGCATATATAATTAAATTTTAGTATTGAAAGTCACCTTTAATTTTTAATTATCAACTATTTATATAATATATTATATTTCTAAGGATTCACGTACAATGACTATTTTTGCTCCGTACATGGAACCAGAAATTGAGACAATATTAGAAAATATTGTTCAGAGAAGTTTTGTACCTCTACAAATTCATACTTTAAAAGAGTAAGTTCATATATAAAGTTTTTCATAATATCATAATAATTTAATTTATTAAGTTTTAGATCATCATCAACAAATGGACTAACAATAAAAATATCACCAACTTTGGACCAAACTGAAGATATCCTTTACAAAATATCAAAAAATATAAACGACCATACAATGTTTATTATAACAAAAACAAATCGAGAACAAGTATTGAATTTTTCACAACAAATCTGGAAACAACAGAAACTATTAAACGTTTTCATAATTTTCAAGAACGAAAACAAATTCGTACTTTCATTTTATAATCCTTTCAAAAATATAGCAGAAGGTGGATATTTGTATGAATTTTATTTAACGCAAAATTTGGATATTGAAAAAATTATGGATGTTTATAAAAAAAGGATTTTGAATATGAACGGTTATCCTGTCAGAGTTTATATGTTGTATGATCCTGGATATTCACATATTCTTTTAAACGATAAATATAATATAATAGGTGAGTATATATATATATATATATATATATAAAATTTGTAGTTGAAAATGTTTTAGTAATTACATTATTTACTACAAAGAATAGTTGTCAAATATAAATTTGTTTTATTAAAAATTCTGCAACTCGTGATTTCGGAGGCAGAATTGCTATTTTGAAGCAACTGATTCTGCTGGCTATGATACCCGAGCAAATTTATAACTTGTTTTGAATTTTTACATTATGATTTTTGTTTTTATTTGTATCAACATTTATTTTGCTTTTTAACTAAAATATATTCTTGACAAATTAAGTAAAACTTAGAAAACCTAATTTTATTTTTGGCTGCATTTGTTTTCATAAAAAAATCCGATTCGCCAATTTTATGTTTTCTCGACGTTTCAAGCCATTCTAAATCGAATGAGCCCAAATTTGGTGTGTGTGTGTATCTGAACACAATCTGCCGTAAGTCAAAATTTTCTCAAAAACGCGTGAAACAATTTCAGAAATTTAAAAGCCGTTTGATGTATCTGAATGAGGACTATCGTTTGTCAGTTTTGTGCGTAGATCGGCCGAGCCGTTTCTTTGTAATTTGGAAAAAGTGGCAAACTTTGCGTCCACATTTAAGCTCATACTACTGAATCGATTTTAAAAAATCAAAAACTGTTCGAAAGATATTAGTCGGGAATGATACTGATCAGTTTTAGGTGAAAATCTACCGACACGTTTTCTTGTAATTAACTGTTGAAAAAAAAATTTAAACCGATTTTTATGGAACTTTTTTTGGCGATGTATATCATGGTCTTATAGAACTTACTGAAATATTACGGTAGTTCAATTTTAAAAATTTGTTAAAGTTTGAGAAAATAAGTAAATTTTTTGACGTTTATTAAAATTAAAATTAGACTATTTACTTGGAATAACGATAGATTAGTTGGTCTTAATGAACATACTAAACTATTAAAGTCCTACGGAAACTGGTTCGATTATAAAAATTATTGATTTGTGAAAATTTGCTTTTAGAAAATACTCCGAGTTAACTCAAAAAATACTCGTTCGTTTTCAATTATGTGTAATAAATCCACTCGGAATACTTTTAATCACTCATAAATTTATTTATTTTTCACTGATTATTTACACTTATCGAAAAGTTCATATATATAACTTGTTTGCTTCTAGGTTTCTTCGGAGTAGAGCAAAAAATCGCCCAAATTCTACAAAAGATCATGAACTACAATCAAATTTTTGTTACTGAACTAGAAGGTGATATCGATACGTGTACCAATGTTGACAAGCTCTTAGGTGAACATTTAGATATTTCCGCAAATTTAGTTGACTTCAATATTTGCAATGGAATCGATAAAATCACAGCTCTATATCCAGTACACAGAAAATCTATAAGTATCATTTCACCAAAAATGGGATACGTAATGGATTATAGTTACATGAGTTCTGAAGATGAAGCCTTTTGGTTTATTATTATACCGACGATATTAGTTTTGGTGTTGATTTGGTGGTTACTGGTACGTGCTCGTGCCAAGTTTGTGGAAACCACCGACAAACGATTTTTAGATATCATTGTTACAGCATATGGAATTGCATTGATGGTATCACAAAAGTCACCAAAAATACGTTTTGAACGCATCTTATTCATAACTTTAGCACTAAGCAGTGTGGTGTACAGCAATTTCATCCAAGGAAAACTTGTGAACAAGTTGATGACGCCTCCCACATTCTTATATTTCAAAAACATGCAAGAACTAGTAGAATCCAATATAACAATATATGCTGATCCTGCCTTAAAAATCATCATGCAAAATGTGGAATGGAGCATGAACAAAAAAAACCAAATTCGTTTTTTATACTCAGATCCGAAAACAATTGTCGACCAATTCAGAAAAAGACAAGATGCAATTGTCCTAAAATCTACATATGTACATTTGTTGCATGAATACTTGGATACAAACAGAACATTGACACATACCATTGATGATGTTTTACTGTACCCAACATCGTTTACTGTTTTGACAAACTCTCCTTATAAGGAAAGATTTAATGACGTCCTGATGAGGATGTTCGAATTTGGAATTGTTGATAAAATAGTTGATCATTGGTTTTATTTGGACAAGATAAAAGACATTCGAAAAACTATCGTGAAAAGTGATCCCTTGGTGGTGATTTCTTTGAATCATCTGAAGATTTTATTTTATGGTTGGTTTGTGGGTTTGCTGGTTGCATTTTGTTGTTTCATAGGCGAGTGGTTGGTTTACGCAGCCAGAAAACTAATGATACAAAAAAAAGCGAAATTAATTATAGGAAATTCCAAGCCAAGTAATAAATTTGTTCGAGTAGCAATTGCAGCAGGTTCGCAAACTCCGAAATCACATGTTGCAGAAGTCAAAGTTGCGGAGACAGAAGTTCCAGAATCACTGGCTTCAACACAACTTGGTGCAGAATCAAAAGCTCCAACATCACATGTTGCAAAATTACACGTTTCAGAGACACAAGTTTCAACATTGCAAATTGCAAAGACAGAAGTTACAGAAACGGAATATGCAGAAACAATATGTGCAGAAACAGAATATGCAGAATCGCAAGTTGCAGAGTCGCAAGTTGCAGAGTCGCAAGTTGCAGAGTCGAAAGTTGCAGAATCCCAAGATTTATAATTACAAACTCCAAACTCACATTGAAGAACTGCAAATTAAAAACAATATTTAACAAATCTTTAAAAACACATGGCAAGTTTTGCATGTAGTAATTAGTGTAATTACTAAAACCTTTTGATCACAATTTTCTTCAATTGAAAATTCTTTGTATTTTATTAAAATACAATTATTTTCATCTATTCTTTTATTTTTTTCCTATCGGTGACATTTTGTCGCGGCTGATCGACGGTTCAACAAAAATTTACAAAAAAATGTAATACATTGTTAATGACTTATATAATGGAGTGTATGACTACAAAAAGACAATTAAAATAATCACAATAATGAAAAATTCTTTCATAATGAAAAAGCATTTAATAGAGCTTTCATAAAAAATACTGTTGGTTAAATTGTTGAAGTTAGTTGTTGACAAAATGATATCTAAAAATATTTATTTACTATTGTATGCACTCATGTTTGTTAAAATCAATTGCTTAGATAATAAATTTATGAATTTCAGTACTAATAATGATGATAGTGTGATGCCTAGTAAATTGGTTTTCGAATTCTTTAAAGTAAGTGTAGATGTATTTCATTATTTGCAATTTTTGGACTGAAATCCTCGTTTAATTTTTAATAATCAACTATGTATATATAATATATTTTGAAGGATTCACGTACAATGACCATTTTTGCTCCGTACATGGAACCAGAAGTTGAGACAATATTAGAAAATGTTGTTCAGAAAAGTTTTGTACCTCTTCAAATTTATAGTTCTATAGGGTAAGTTTATTTAGAGCTAAGATAGAGCAATTTGACTTAACACACATGTAAACTAAAACATTTTTCAGTTCACCTTCAGCAAATGGACTTACATTAACAATATCACAAACTCTAATTCAAACTGAAGATAGCCTGTACAAAATATCGAAAAATAGAAACGACGACACAATTTTTATAACAACAAATACAAATCGAGAACAAGTGTCTAATTTTTTGCAACAAATCTGGAAACGACATCAACTTTTAAATGTTTTGATAATTTTCAAGAAGGAAAACAAATTTGTTCTTGCATTTTATAATCCTTTCAAAAATATAGCAGACGGTGGATATATGTATGAATTTCATTTTGCGCAAAATTTGGATATTAAACGAATTATGAATGTTTATAAAAAAAGGATTTTGAATTTGAACGGTTATCCTGTCAAAGTTTATATGACATACGAGCATGGATATACGTATCCTTTTACTAATGAAACAAAACATATATTAGGTGAGTATATATATATATACTAGCTGACCCGACAGACGTTGTTCTGTACCCACGTCTACAATTTTACAATATTTTATACTAATATTTACTGCTTAGTTAAAAATAATAATTACAGTTTTTTGAATTACTATTTACACCAATATATGAGTGATGTTGAATGTAGAACGGTTTCAAATAAAATGATTCTTCTCAATTCCCACAGTTAACACTTTAATTATTCATTTAACAAATATTAAAAAATGTTCAATAAAATTGTATATTAAAAATTATACACTGCGATTTGTAGAATATATATGCGGCATAATACTATATAGCATAACTTTGTTGATCGTAAGTTAAATAGAGCACATGTGAACAGGATTTGACAAATTAATTCACTTCAAATATAAACTTAAGCAATAATGTATATTGATTTATTAGTGAAAAAAATGTGATTTAGATATTAAAATTACTAAAAGCCAGTTAAAATATGGTACAATATTATAAAAATTATAGGCAACATTATTGAAGCAATTATTTTGGGTAGAAAAATAAAAGGTGGTATTGCACCTTTGCCGCGAATGCTATATAGTAATTCTTTCTGAATTTGTTGTACTTTTTAAAAGATTTCAATTTTCAACACGTGTATCTTAAGCTGTGACATAAATCACAAGGGCAGACGATCATTTTTAGTGTGATAAATTTGGAAAATCGATGTTTTAGTCGTGAATAAACAAAAAATCATTCATTTATACATCCACATCTACAGGTATGACTAAAAAAATACTATATAACCCTTAAATGCAATAAAATAAATTGAGCTATTGGAAATTTTGTTCTATAAATCGCAGTGTATAATTTTTAATATACAATTTTATTGAACATTTTTTAATATTTGTGCTCTGTGAATTTTTTTACTGTGCTCCAATTTACTTGATATTTTGGAAATAGGCTAATCTTTATCTTAAGTTCAGAAGTGAAAACAATTTGCACTCCGTCACCATCCACCGCATTAATTGGATTATTACTCTTTTAATTTTGATTTTATCAGAACTTGTAATACACTATTTTAAAGGTGATTAAATGAGCTACAACTTTCTTTATCATAAATTTTACCGTAACTTCTCTCATTGTGAAACGGCGAAGGGTTAAAGGGCTCGAAAGACCTCTGGTTGGACAGCCGCGCACTCCTTAATTAATACCTCTATCAATATTTGTATAATGGAAAAATAATAAACAACAATAATTAGTCAGAAAAATACCTCGAATTTTCATATATATACTTTTATACGTATTCTTTCAGAGATATTATAATGAGAAATTGGATGTTTTTTTAATGTTTTTTTTTATGAAATCATGAGTTTTTTTTAAAATCGTTTGTACTAAAGTTGTGGTATTTTCTAGAATCCATCAAGATCTCTTAAACCAAGTTAATTCTAGATGGAATACGATTATTTTTAAATTTGGTGGAAATGGCACTGAAAAACTATTTTATTTAAATAAAAAACCATTATATGCGTCTTTTATTTGCATGATAGTTTACTCATTTTACACGCAGAAGTACTCATTTTAAAGCTTATTTTGAGCACTATAAAAACCCATTTTTATATCTAGCCTAATAATGTTACTAAAACACTATAAAATAGCGATTTATTAAGATTTTAATTGATATAATTTTGTTCATTCCATGATTTTCGTTAAAATGTATATTTTTGAAGATATTAGCAAAAAATGATGAAAAACGCAAAAAAGAAACAAATTTTCAGTAGCCAGTAACTTGAAAAGTATTTGCTTTTTTGAAAAACATTATTAAACATTTTTCTCTTATAATTAGTTCTTTTATCGATGCCAAACGTTATTTTGAAAAAAGTAAAATTACACCACTGAAAAGAAATGTCATCTACCCGGGAAGTGGTAAAGGAGTCTAAATTGTTTTCACTTCTGAAGAGCAAGATGAACCTAGTTCCAAAATTCCAAACGAAATGGAAAAGAGTAAAAAAAGTTCAGACCGAAAGCGCTCCATTGAGTAAATATTCCGTACCCAATGACAATAATATGAATTTTTGACACAATGAAACTTCTAAATAATTTTTTTTGTATTGTGACTTAGTATAGTGAGGCAAAACGACTGCAAATTGAATATTTTTGAGTCTCCTTCGCACGAATTCGTGCGGCGAATCTGTTCGCAAAGTGCGCAAACAAAATTATTGCAAGCAAAAGCACGTGTACGTTGAGAACACGATTCGCGGTGCGCGTCAGACGCATGCGCATACTGTCAAACGCATATTATTTGCATCTTATATTAATTTAATTTTTGGCACATCTCAGCTGCTTTTCGGCATTAATAATGTAGACATTACATTTTCCTTAATCATGATCATGAATTTATTATATTTTAATATTGCCTTAGCCTATGAGTGAACAGAAATGTTTGGCAAATGACAGTCTTCAATTGTTTTTAATGTCAAACTAAGCTTCAAATATTTTCAAGGGCAAACAATGATAAGCGGTTTTTTGTAATTTTTTCCATTTATTTCTACAATCTAACTATATTTCTATGAATCAAAACATTCTAGAAAATTTCCCGAACAAACTTCAGGAAGATTCATGAAAATCCGAATTATAGTTTAGGAGGAATTATGAAACTTACATTGTTACAGAAGAATTTTATATATAAGATATATAAATATATATAATAGGTTATCAAATATCTCCCTTCCGCCCTTTTGTATTATAAACCAATAGCAAAAAAGCGGAAGGGAGATATTTGACAACCTAATATATATATATATATATATATATATATATATATATATATATATATATATATACAAAAGCTTCGAGACTAGGTTTGTCTCATCATCAGTGTGTTATAATTTAAAATCTAAAATATGGAAATCTAAATTAGCATTATGTGTTATCCGTTACAATTTGAGTAAAAAGAACGACGTAATAGTCCAAAAATCGAAATCGAAAATTTTTACATTTCTTCACGTTTGGAAGGTTTCTGAACATTTTGGCAAACCTCAGAAAAAATGGATGTGTTTGTGTATGTGTGTGTGTATGTAGGAATGGATACAAATTTTTGTCCACGTTTTCGGGCGCACGGATCAACCGATTTGAATGGTTTAAAAAACATTTGATTCTTATTAATGGGAAAATGTGCTGATTAGTTTTTGACAAAGGCAAGTCCAGCCGTTAGGGAGATATGGAGCAAAGAGTGCAGAAAATACAAATCGAGTTTTTGAGAGAACGGATCATCCGATTTGTATGATTCAAAAAACATTCAGTTCGTAATGACTAGGAAAAGTGGTTGTTAGTTTTTGGTCAAGGTAAGCCCAGCGGTTTTGGAGATACAGAGCTGAATGTTAAAAAAATTGCAGTTTTTGAGAGAACTAAGCGTCCGACTTAAATGATTCAAAGAACTTTTTGCTTGTTCCAACAAAATAATTGCTTTTGGAAAAAAAATTTTTGTAACTTTGGATTAAAAATTCAAAAAATCACCCAGGCTAAGCACAGTCGAAGCGCCACTTTGGTACAAATGTTTACTCAAGTGCGTTTAGAATGTTTATGTACTGGAAAAATGTGAAAATGCCGCCAAGCTAAGCACAGTATAAGTGAAAATGTCGCACAGAATCATTTGCAAATGCGTTTAGACTGTGACTTTACGGGAGCACTTTTTTAATTTTGTGTAAATTAAGCAACTATTTTTTTTTTAATTGAATTCGAAATGAAATGACGAACGATTGTTAATGTTCTGGAGATAAATTGATTTATGATTTATGATTTACATTTGATTTGCTCAGATATATATAAACAAGATAGCAAAAATAATGAAAGTTACAGTATTTGTGATAATATATTTGAAAACGTTTAAAATTTCTCGAATATTTCATTACGGCACGGGAAGTTCCAGCAATTTGCCTTGAAGCACGATGCCATACACCACTAGTTGTTCTTTAGATCATTCAAATCGAATGTGCCGTTCTCTTAAAAACTCGATTTGTATTTTCTGCACTCTTTGCTCCGTATCTCCGTAACGGCTGGACCTGTCTCTGCCAAAAACTAACCAGCACATCTCCCTATCAATAGGAATCGAATATTTTTTTAACCATTCAAATAGGTTGATCCGTGCGCCCGAAAACGTGGACGAAACGACATACAAAACACACACACATACACACACACATACATTTTTTTCTGAGGTATGCCAGTAAAATGTTCAGAAACCTTCAAAACGAGAAATGCAAATAATTTCATTTTCGATTTTCGTCCCATTACTATAACTACCCTGTGGGAAGTTAATAATTTGTGAAGCTAGGTTTCAAAGACGGTTGATGTCATTTAAGTTCAAAATATATCTATATCATCTTTGTTACAACGTTTTATGTTATACTAATTTAATTTTAGATTTCTTTGGATTGGACCCAACAATCGCCCAAGCTTTACAAAAGGTTATGAACTACAACCAAATACTAATACATGCTCCAAAAGTTGACTCTGTCGGGGCCTGTACTCACATCAAAACGCTTTTAGGAATTCGTGCAGATATTTCAGCAAATTTAGAAGACTTGAACGTTTGTAAACAAACCGACAAAGTCACAGCTTTGTATCCAATTCACAGAAAATCGATAAGTGTCTTGACACCAAAAATGGGTTATGCAGTGGATTATTTTTACATGGACTCTGAAGATAAATCGTTTTGGTTTATTATGATACTGACGATATTGATTTTGGTGTCGGTTTGGTGGTTGCTGGTGCGTGCTCGTGCCAAGTTTGTGAAAACCACCAACAAACGATTTATGGATATCATAATTGCATCTTACGGAATTGCTTTGACGGTATCACAAAATTCACCAAAAATACGTTTTGAACGTATTCTGTTTCTAACTTTAGCACTGAGCAGTGTGGTGTATAGCAACTTCATGCAAGGAAAACTTGTGAACAAGTTGATGACTCCACCAAAATCATTGGACATCAAAAACATGCAAGAACTAATAGCTTCGAACCTGACAATATATGCAGATCCTGGCATAAAGAACCTCATGCCAAATTTGGAATGGAAAAACAAAAACAAAACCCAAAATCGTTTTATATTCCCAATAATACACACAATTCTCGACCGAATATTTTTTACAAGGCAAGGTGGACTTGTCGTAAAATCTTCACTTGCAGATACACTTATTAAAAGATTTGATAGAAACAAAACATTGACGCATAGAATCAATAATGTTTTACAATTCCCAACATCATTTAGTGTTTTAAAAAGTTCTCCTTATAAAGAAAGATTTAATGATGTTATGATGAGGTTGTTCGAATGTGGAGTTGCTGATAAAATTATTGACGATTGGTTTTATTTCCTTAAACGAAAAGAAATTAAAAGAACTACTGCAAAACTCGATTCCTTAGTGGTGATATCTTTGAATCATCTGAAGATTTTATTTTATGGTTGGTTTGTGGGTTTGCTAGTTGCATTTTGTTGTTTTATAGGCGAGTGGTTGGTTTACACAGGCAGAAAATTTATGATACAAAAAACAGCTAAATTAATTACAAAAAATTTCAAGCCAAGTAATAAATTTGTTCGAATAGCAATTGCATCAGATTTTGCGAAATCAAGTGTTGCAGAATTACAAGTTGCAGAATCACAAGTTGCGGAATCACAACTTGCAACATCGGAAATTGCAGAATCACAAATTGCGGAATCAAAAGTTGTAACATTGGAAATTGCAGATTCACAAATTACAATTTCACAAGTTGCAGAATCGCAAGTTGCAAAATCGCAAGTTGCAGAATCGAAGTTGAAGAATCACGAGCTGCAGAATCACGAGCTGCAGAATCACGAGATGCAGAATCACAAGTAGCAGAAACGCAAGTTGCACAATCACACATTTGAAAATCGAAAGTATGAAAATCACAAATTTGAAAATGACAAGTCCGAATTTCTCAAGTATAAGAAATCACAAGTAAAGAAATCACAAGTTTCAGAGCCAAAAATATGGAAATCACCAGTCTGGAAATTGTAAGTTGCTGAACCGTAACTTGCAGCAAAACATATCCTCCAGAATCATATGTTTTTAAATCATAGCAGGATCATATTTTGCAAAATTAATCCAAAGTTTCAGAATCGATCACAAGTAGCAGAATCGATCACAAGTTGCAGAATCGATCACAAGTTGCAGAATCGATCACAAGTTGCAGAATCGATCACAAGTTACAGAATCGATCACCAGTTGCAGAATCGATCACAAGTTCCAGAAACAATCACAAGTTGCAGAATCAATCACAAGTTGCAGAATCAATCACAAGTTGCAGAATTAAATGCTAAAATCACAAAATCTATAATTGCACAATGTTTTGCAAAATTTCAAGAATGTATAACATATAATATTTGGTATTTTATTAATATAATCACTAAGGCTTTTATAAATGTAAGTTTTAATTAAACTAGTGGGCCGCATGGCATCGTGCCTTAAGGCAAATTGCTGGAACTTCCCGTACCAAAAATTATTTTTTTTTGAAAAGATTAACATTTTTGAAAAAAATTTACTCTGAAAAAAATAGATTTTTGAGGAACTATATAAATTTTTGACAAAAACTTACTTTTTGTTGAAAAATTTATTTTGAAATATTTTGGAAATTCTGAACTTTTTTTCAAAGCAATCGTACTGTTTTAATGCATAGAGACTAAATATCGAAGCGCGTAAGCGCCGCGTCGCTGTCTAACGCATAAGCATTGGTACGGAACCCATAGGAATGTTAACAAAATGTATACTTATTGTTAAAATCTCTATAAAATATCTGATAATTTGATGTGCATATGTCTAATGTCTAATGATTATTGTTGACCGCCAAATGTTATTTTTTTTTACTTTTTTTACTAGATCTCCGAAACCGCTAGACCTATCTTCATGAAAATTTGATCAAATCTTCATCTTGTTAATACAAGTAAAATGTTTTTTTAATTATTAATATCGGACGCTCCGTTCTCTTAAAAACTGAGTTACCGTTTTTGGCCCTTTTTGTCCCATATCTTCGAAACGGACCTGCCTTTGACAAAAACTAATCATCACGTCTGCTTATCAATACGAATCGAATGTTTTTTGAATTATTTAAATTGCTTCATCCCGGTTCCCGAAATCGTCGACGAAAATTTGTATCCGAACACACACAAATGCACGCACACACACACACATACACACACATACATTAATTTTCTCTAAGGTGTGCCAATATATTCAGAAACCTTTGAAACGTAAGGATATATAAAAATTTTCATTTTCGATTTTTGTGCGATTACTATAACTTACCCTACGGAAAGTTAATTATAAATAAATCAATTTATCACCACCAGAACATTAACAATCGTCATTTCATTTCGAATCAAATTTCAAAATAATAATAGTTGCCAAATTTCCACAAAATTGAAAAAGTGCTCCCGCAAAGTCACAGTCTAAACGCATTTGCAAATAATTCTGTGCGACATTTTCACTTATGCTGTGCTTAGCTTGGCGGCATTTTCACATTTTTCAATAATTTTCACAAAATTGGAAAAGTGCCCCAATACATAAACAGTCTAAACGCACTTGGGTAAACATTTGTACCAGAGTGACGCTTAGACTGTGCTTAGCTTGGGTGATTTTTTGAATTTTTAATCCAAAATTACAAAAAATTTGTTTTCATAAAAAAAATAACAAAAAATTTTTTTTTTCAAAATCAATTATTTTGTTGAAACAAGCAGAAAGTTCTTTAAGTCATTTAAATCGGACACTTAGTTCTCTCAAAAACTGCCATTTTTTTTAACATTTAGCTCTGTATTTCCGGAACCGCTGAGCCTACCTTTGCCAAAAACTAACCAGCACATCTCCCTATCAATAGGAATCGAATATTTTTTAAACCATTCAAATCGGTTGATACGTTCCCTCAAAAACTCGCTTTTTATTTTCTGCACTCTTTGCTCCATATCTCCGTAACGGCTGGATCTGCCTTTGCCAAAAACTAATCAGCACATTTCCCTATCAATAGGAATCGAATGTTTTTAAACCATTCAAATCGGTTGATCCGTGCGCCCGAAAACGTGGACGAAAAAAAGCGGACGTACAAAACACACACACACACACACATCCATTTTTTCTGAAGTATGCTAAAATATTCAGAAACCTTCAAAACGTCGAGAAATGTAAAAATTTTTGATTTCGATTTTTGGACGATTACTATAACTTACCCTACGGGAAGTTAATAAAAACTCTATATATTTTATTACAATTCAATTATTGTCATCTATTCATGTATTTTGCAACGAAGGCTTTTCGTCACGTTTGATCGATGTTTTAACAAAAAAGTAATAAATTGTTTTTGAATTATATAAAAGACTACACGAAAAATTGACTACAATGAGACAATAAAAATCATCACAATAGTGAAAAATTTTTTCATAATGAAAAACATTTAATAGAGTTTTTATGAAAAATAAAATTTAGTTGGTTAAATCGTTGAAATCAGTTGTTGACAAAATGATGTCTAAAACTATTTATTTACTATTGTATGCATTCATGTTTGTTAAAATCAATTGCTTAGATAATAAATTTATGAATTTCAGTACTAATAATGATGATAGTGTGATGCCTAGTAAATTGGTTTTCGAATTCTTTAAAGTAAGTGTAGATGTATTTCATTATTTGCAATTTTTGGACTGAAATCCTCGTTTAATTTTTAATAGTCAACTATGTATATATATTATATGTTTAAGGATTCACGTACAATGACTATTTTTGCTCCGTACATGAAACCAGAACTTGAGACAATATTAGAAGATGTTGTTCAGAAAAGTTTTATACCTCTTCAAATTTCTACTTCCAGAAAGTAAGTTTATAACAACTAACTACTTGTACATGTTAATTCCATACTTATAACAATATGCTATTTTATTTATTAAGTTCTAGTTTATCATCAACAAATGGATTAACAATAACAATATCACAAACCTTAGATCAGGCTAACAAAATTCTCAAAAATATTTCGAAAAATACAAATAACAATCTAATAATTATTACGACAAAAACAAATCAAAGACAAGTATTTAATTTTTCACAACGAATATGGAAAGAACATAAATTTCTAAACGTTTTCATGATTTTCAAAAGCAGAAACAAATTTGTTCTTTCATTGTATAATCCTTTTAAAAAGATACTGGAAGGCGGATATATGTATAAATTTTATTTAAAGAAAAATTTTGATATTAAAAAAATTATGGATGTTTATAAGAAAAGGATTTTGAATATGAACGGTTATCCTGTCAGAGTTTATATGACGCACGACTTTGGATACTCGAATATTATTCGTAACGAAACAGGAGATATAGTAGGTGAGTATATATAGTATATATATATATATATATATATTAGGGTGGTCCTTAAAATGGTCATTTTAGAATTTCCTTGCTCCCAGGGGCTCAAATGGTTCGAATAATATAATAATTCCATACGAAGTTTGATTGAATTGCGCTCTATCTAAACGTTAATATTAAGAGCTAAAACTTTCAGAGAATTGTATTTTATCTATTTGGAACCATTTGAACCCCTGGGAGCAAGGAAATTCGAAAATGACCATTTTAAGGACCACCCTAATATATATATATATATATATATATATTTATATACATATATATATATATATATATATATATATATACTAGCAGACCTAAAAAAATACTAAAAAATTCTAGTAAAGAATGTTCAGTATAACAATCACTGACTAATTGTAAATGTGGTGCATAAGTAAAAGTGCAGCTAACAAAAAATATATGAATAGTTTCTTCACTGCAAAGCACTTCACTTATAAATGTTTGTTAATAATTGTTCTTTGCAAAATCCAACTTAATCTGAAACTGTTTCTATTCAAATCGAATTGGCGTCGACACAGCGCCTACGCGCTTTGATAGATCATCTCTATGCAGCTAAAGCGGTGCGATTGTTCGAAAAAAGTTCAAATTTTCCAAAATATTTCAAAACTAGTTGGTATTGCCTATTTAGCCTTGAGGCAAGTTACATGAACATCCCGAAATGTGTAAATAATGGTCTTAATCAATAGAAAATAAATTAATTTATGAGTGATTAAAATTATTCCGAGTGCATTTATTATACATAATTAAAAACGAATGATCACGTTAACTCGGAGTATTTTCTAAAAGCAAATTTTCAAAAATCAACAATTTTTATAATTGAACCAGTTTTCGTAGGACTTTGATGGTTGAGTGTGTTCATTAATACCAAGTACTCTATCGTTGTACCAAGTAAATCATCTAGTTTCAAGACCATAATATTTCAGTAAGTTCCATAAGACCATGATATCGTCAAAAAAAGTTCCATAAAAATCCGCTTAATTTTTTTTTCAACAGTTTTACATAATTACATAATTAATTACAAGAAATAATTACATAATTACATAAATTAATTACAAGAAAACGGGTCGGTAGAAAATTTTTCCTAAAACTAATCAGTATCATTTCCAACTAATATCTTTTGAGCAGTTTTTGATTTTTTAAAATTGATTCGGTAGTATGAGCTTAATGTGAACGAAAAGTTTAACACTTTTTTGCAAATTACAAAGAAACGGCTTGACCGATCGTCGCACAAGATGATATGAGAAATGATAATCCTCATCGAGATACATCGAATAGTTTTTAAATTTCTGAAATCGGTTCAGGCGTTTTTGAGAAAACGTCGATGAAAGTTCTGATTTTGACAAATGCCAAAAAGACCATGCTAACTTTTGAAAACTTTGACGAATTTTTAAAGCTAAACGAGTTGTCTTAGGGCCGTAATATTTTAGTATGATCTAGAAGACTATGGTATCTACCGTCAAAAAAATAATCATAAAAATCGTCGAAATTTTTTTTAAACTTTATTACAAGAAAACAGCCTGGCCGATCTCTACCAAAAACTAATCAGCACGATTCCCAATCAATATCATTCGAACGGTTTTTGAATTTTCAAAATCGATTCAGAATTGCGGGCTAAAACGTAGACGAAAAATTTTTCACTCTTCTGCGATTTATAACGAAACGGCCTGGCCGATCGTCGCACAAAACTGACAATAGTCCTCATCGAGATACATCGATTGGCTTTTGAATTTTTAAAATCGATCCAGCCGTTTTTGCAAAAACGTCGATTTACGACATAAAATCTGTTCACACACACACAGATACTTTTTCCAAATGTTCGTTTCATTCGATTCAGAATTGCTTGAAACGCCGAGAAAACAAAATAAGCAAATCGGATTTTTTGATAAAAACAAACTTTTCCTTCGGGAAGTTAATTATAATAAACATTTTATTTTCAAGTGTTTTTCTTCAAAAAAGTCAATTATTTTGAAAAATGTATTATTTCTCAAAAATATAATTTTTTTCAACTTAATCTTTTTAAAAAAAATAGTTTTTGGTACAGGAAGTGCCAAGCAAAGTGCCAGCAATTTGCCTTATGGCACGATGCCATACACCACTAGTTAACCCGAAAACGTAAACGAAAAAATGCGTACACACAAAGCATACATTTTTTCTAAGGTATGCCACAATTTTCAGAAACCTTCAGAACGTAAATAAATGCCAAAATGTCGATTTTTGGCCTATTACTATAACTTACCCTACAAGAAGTTAACAAGATTTTTAAGACATTTGGTGTTAGACTTATTACTATTAACACTTTTAACATTTTCAGGATGAAAATTCCAAGATCTTTATCGTTCTTTATAATTACAGTATAACTCTACATTATACTAATCATTGTTTTCTAGATTTCTCTGGAGTACAGCAAACAATCGCCCAAATTTTACAGAAGGTCATGAACTACAAACAAATTATTTTAACGGATCCAGAAGGTGATGTCGATTCATGTGAGAATATTGAAAAACTTTTAAATGAACAAGTAGATATTTTCGCAAATTTAATCGACTTAAGTGTTTGCAATGGAACCGACAATGTCACAGCCTTATATCCAATTCACAGAAAATCTATGAGCGCAATTACACCAAAAATGGGTTACGTAATGGATTATTCTTACATACGTTCTAAAGATAAACACTTTTGGTTGGCTTTGATCTTACCGATAACGTTGGCTTTGATGTTGGTTTGGTGGTTGTTGGTGCATGCTCGTGCCAAGTTTGTAAAAACTGCCAACCAACAAATTATGGATATCATTTTGACATCATTTGGTATTTCTTTGATGGTTTCACAAAATTCACCAAAAATATGTTTTGAGCGTATCTTGTTCCTAACTTTAGCATTGTGCAGTGTAGTGTTCAGCACTTTCAGCCAAGCAAAACTGGTGAACAAGTTGATGATTCCACCAAAATCCTTGGACATCAAAAACATAGAAGAACTAATAGCTTCCAATATGACATTGTATGCAGATCCTGCCATCAAAATCCTCATGGCGGATTTGGAATGGAAAATAAACAGAATTATTTATGGGTATTTTGACAAAGACTTTAAAGCAACCATCAAACAAACCTTCGATATGAAACAAAGTGCACTCGTCGAAAAATCTTTTCTAGCCGAAGCACATGTTAGAATGTATGATAAAAATAGAAACTTTACACATATAATAAATGTTTTACAATATCCAACATCGTTTGCTGTTTTAAAAAGTTCTCCTTACAAAGAAAGATTCAATGATGTAATGATGAGGATGTTCGAATTTGGTATTGTTAATAAAATAGTTGATCATTGGATTTATTTTGACAAGATAAAAGACATTCGAAAAACTGTCATGAAAAGTGATCCCTTGGTGGTGATTTCTTTGAATCATTTAAAGATATTATTTTATGGTTGGTTTGTGGGTTTGCTGGTTGCATTTTGTTGTTTTATAGGCGAGTGGTTGGTTTACGCAGGCAAAAAATTAATGATACAAAATAAAGCTAAATTAATTATTGAAAATTTCAAGTCAAGAAATAAAATTGTTCGAGTAGTAATTACAGCAGATTCTCCGAAATCATGTGTTGCAGAATTGCAAGTTGCACAATCACGAGTTGCACAATCACGAGTTGCAGAATCACAACACTTCAATACCAAATCACAAATATCGCAAATTACCAAATTCCAACGTTTGATATGATAAATTTTGCAAACATCCGAAACTTAATGCTACATAACAGAAGTTACACTAACTCGAGCACCAAATTTACATACCAAAAACACAAAATCCGAAATTGTGAATCAAAAAACAAAACAATATTTTGCAAAATTTTTGAAACGCATTATAAATATAATTCGTGTATTTTTGTATAATTATTGTAATTCTAAAACATTTAATTGCAAATTTAATTAAATAAAATTTCTTTATATTTCATTATAATACAATTACTTTCATCTATTCATTCATTTTTCACAGATGACTTTTTGTCACGGTTGATTGGTATTTCAACAAAAAAAAAACTGATGAATTATATAAAGGAGTATGTGACTACAAAAAAACAATTAAAATCATCACAATAGTGAAAAATTCTTTCATAATGAAAAACATTTAACAGAGTTTTCATAAAAAAAATCTTGTCAGTTAAATTGTTGAAGTCAGTTGTTAGCGAAATGATATCTAAAAATATTTATTTACTATTATATTGTGACGGATTTAAAAATAGGGATTGCCTAGTTTTTCGTTTTCATTCAATAACAATTAAAGGATCAAAAAATGTTTATTGTATAATATTTTATGTATATCAAAAACAAATTTTATATTATAAATTGAAAAAACACTAAAATCTAAAACACAAATTGTAGAGATTTTGTAAATGTTATGTAAAATAATATTATTTTGTAGTTGAAACTCGTCAAATTTATGTTTTGATTTAAATGTTGCACCAAAAACTTTTATTTATGTAATAATATATAATTAATATAAATAAATAATGAATTTAAATCAATAATAAAAAATAAATAAAAATAAATAGTTAAGTGAATTAATTTCAGTTTGTAAAACTTTAGTTTACAATTTTAAATGTAAAATATAAGTGTTTAAGGGGCACAACTAGTGTAACCGCCTAAAAAAAGGTGATTTTTGAAAAATTATATTAAAGAAACTGCTTTAAAAAATTCTCGTTAAACTACATAATATTGTTTCTAAAATAAACTACGATAAAGAGAAAAAAATCAAAAATTAACAAAAAGGCGGCGTTTTTAAAAAAAAGGTCGAATTTTACCCAAAATTTTGGTCGTTTTTGGACTGCCAAAATTCGATTTTTGATCCAATCAAAAAATCGATAGTTCATTTTACGGAGAACTATATATAAAACATGTAAAAAAAATTTGATGGTGATCGGATCATTTGTTTTTGAGTAATCGTTGCAGCAAATTCGAAAAATGCTGTTTCGAGAAAAATGCGTTTAAAGATTAAATGGCTTTGACTCAAAAACTATTTAAGATATCGATTTAAAATTTTGGTATGTTATTTTTAAAGGTATAACCTACCGAAATATGAAAAAAATTGAAAATTCTATTTTTTTTTAAATTTCACACTAGTTGTGCCCCTTAAATAAAATTTCAATGACAAAGACAAATTTAGAAAATTTAATAAAACATTTAGAAATACGAATTTTGAATATTTGTCGTGATTTTCAATGCTTAGTTTTAACAATTTATATTTTTGTAAATTAGAATCGAATAAAAATAATCTCATAATATAATACGTGTATTAATTTAATGATTGAATCTATATTCTATTACTTACTTCTTTACCAAAATCCTTTCTTTAGATTTATACATACACCTTTCCACCTGAAATTAATAATTAATGAATCGTATGAAAGAACATTCAATAAATGAGCCACAAAAATCCAATTAAAAACCTTACTAATGATCATATCTTTTCTTACATAAGAACCTATAGGCTTGTGAAAAAACAATTTTAACGATGTCTTCATTTAATTTAGTTATATTAACGAATGGTTAGAGGTTAAAATGACATCCAGAAATATTATATCACTATTTTTATTAATGTTTATTAAAATTAATTGTTCGGATGTTAAGTTAATGGATTTAGGCATTAATAATAATGGTGGTGATGATGAAGTGATTTTTAGTAAATTCATTTTGGATTTTTTTAAGGTCAGTATGTAGATTGTATAATATATATATATATATTAGGGTGGTGCTTAATATGGACTTTTTGGAATTTCTTTGCTCCCAAAGGCTCAAAAGCTTCCAAATTGATACAAAAAAATCCTCTAAAAGTTTTAGCTTTCAATATTAACATTTAGATAGTACGTAATTTAATTAAAAGTTTCGTATATTTATTATTACCATATATTCTTAACTCACTTAAAAATATTTATAAAAACACATAACCTCTAATTAAATCCATGTGGGCTGTTTAACGAAATATTTATTCATCATGGCATCAAGATTAATTTTGCACCAAAATATTTATTTTATTAGTGATTTGGACACTCATAATATCAGTAATAAATTGCCATCAAAATTACAAGTCTGCCATCACATGTGGCGCAAAAATTTGCTTAATAATAAATATACAAAACTTTTAATTGAATTGCGGACTATCTAAATGTTAATATTAAAAGCCTAAATTTTTAGACAAAATTTTGTTATTACTTTGGAAGCATTTGAGCCCTTGGAAGCAAAGAAATTCGAAAATGTTCATAATAAGGACCACCCTTTTGTATATTAGTGGATGTTTTTAAAATGTAACAGATTTGATTTTACAGTATATAAAAATAAATAAAATTTTATTAATTGCATAATATTGTATTTCAAGAATAACAGTACCTATACCATAATTCTTAAGGATTTAAGTACAATAACTATTTTTGCTCCTTGTGTGAAACCCGAAGTAGAAATAATATTAGAAACTATTGTTCAGGGAAGTTTTATACCTCTTCAAATCTTTACAGAGTAAGTTTAAAAATATATATATATATATATATATATATATATATATATATATACATTTTTGGTTTTGTTTGAAGTTTCAGATCACCATCAACAAATGGACTAATAATAACAATATCACAAACCCTGAACCAAACTGAAGATATCCTTGGCAAAATATCCAAAAATAGGAACGGCCATACAATATTTATCATTACAGAAACAAATCAAAAACAAGTATCCAACTTTTTACAACAAATCTGGAAACGACAGCAACTTTTAAATGTTTTGATAATTTTCAAGAACGAAAACAAATTCGTACTTTCATTTTATAATCCTTTTGAAAATATACCTGAAGGTGGATATATGTATGAATTTTCACTTACGCAAAATTTCGATATTAAAAAAATAATGGATGTTTATGAAAAAAGGATTTTGAATATGAACGGTTATCCTGTCAGAGTTTATATGAGACGTGATAATGGATATTCACGTGCTCTTAAAAATGGTACTAGACATATATTAGGTAAGCAAATGATAAATAAAATATATTTGATATTGATATATAGTAGAAAAAGCCACACACTTTATCCTAAGTTTAAAATTTTTATAAGAACCTGATATAAAACATTTTACCATGTATAAAATTGACTGGTTTCTATGAACATGTAAAAAATGTATCTTGACGAGAAATGTTTTTTTAAGTCAAAATTTTAAGGTTTTGAGGTATAAAGTGCTCAAATTACAAAAATCTAGTAGATTTGATACGTTCTGTAAAGCTCCTTGAAAATACTATTTCTCAGACGCAATCGTGGATGATCGTTTGTTTATAAGTACACTTCACTTATAGCATCTATGTATAAAATATTTTTTAATTTGAAATATTGTTAAAAAACCTATCAATTTTAGTATTTGTAGTCATCATAGACATTTTGAGATATAACATGCTCAAATTACAAGGACGTAGTGAAATTGGTACGTCCTTTAGAGCTCCTTGAAAATACTATTTCTCAGACTCAATCATAAATGATCGTTTATAAGTACACTTCACTTATATCATCGATGGATAAAATATTTTTTAATTCAGAATATTTTTTAACTAGTTGGTTTGGTATTTAGCCTTGAGGCGAGTTACATGAACTTCCCGATATGTTTTAATAATCTACTTAATCAATAAAAAAATAATCAATTTATGAGTGATTAAAAGTATTCCGAGTGGATTTATTACACATAATTGAAAACGAACGAACATGTTAACTCAGATAATTTTCTAAAAGCAAATTTTCAAAAATCAACAATTTTTATATTTGAACCAGTTTCCGCAAGACTTTAATGGTTTAGTATGTTTATTAAGACCAAGTACTCTATCAAGTAAATCGTCATACCAAGTAAATCGTCTAATTTTAATTTTAACAAACGTCAACAAAACTACTCATTTTCTCAAACTTTGATGAATTTTTAAAATTAAACTACTTGTCGTAAGACCGTAATATTTCAGTAAGTTCTATAAGACCATGATATATATTGCCAAAAAAGGTTCCATGAAAATCGGCTTAGATTTTTTTTCAACAATTAATTACAAGTGAACGGCCCGGTAGATTTTCACCTAAAACCAATCAGTACCATTCCCAAATAATATCTTTCGAGCAGTTTTTGATTTTTTCAAATCGATTCGGTAGTTTGAGCTTAAATGTGGACGAAAAGTTTAACACTTCTTTTTGAATTACAAAGAAACGGCTCGGCCGATCGCTGCACAAAATTGAGAAAAGATAATCCACATTAAAATACATCAATTGATTTTTAAATTTATGCAATCGGTTTAAGCGTTTTTGAGCATACGTCGATGAAAGTTCTAATTTTGACAAACGTCAAAAAAAATGAAGCTAATTTTTGCAAACTTTGACGATTTTTTAAAATTAAACTACTTGTCGTAGGACCGTAATATTTTAGTATGATCTATAAGACCGTTAAAAAATTTTTTATAAAAATCGTCGAAAAAAATTTCTGGCCGATCTTTACCAAAAACTAATCAGGTAATTCCCAACCAATATGTTTCGAACAGTTTTTCAATTTTCAAAATCAATTCAGAATTGCGACCTAAAACGTGGACGAAAATTTTTTCACTCTTCTGCGATTTACAAAGAAACGGATCGGCCGATCGTCGTACAAAAGTTAGAAACGCTAGTCCTCATCGAGATACATCAAATGACTTCAAGTCTTCAAGTCGAATTTTTAAACAAAACTTACCAGTTGTTTCAATTTTGTTCCAGGTTTCACAGGAATTAACCCCACAATCGCCGAAATTTTACAAAAAGTCATGAACTACACCCAAATACTCATACACGTTACAAAACTCGCCGACATCCATATATGCACAAATATCAATACACTTTTGGTAAAACGTGCAGACATTTCTGCAAATTTAGATGACTTAAACGTCTGCAAACAAACCGATAAAGTCACAGCTTTGTATCCAATTCACAGAAAATCTATAAGTGCCATTATACCTAAAATGGGTTATGTAACGGATTATAGTTATTTGAGTGCTGAAGATAAATACTTTTGGTTTATTATGATACCGACGATATTAATTTTGATGTTGGTTTGGTGGTTACTGGTACGTGCTCGTGCAAAGTTTGTGGAAACTGCCAACAAACGATTTATAGATATCATTTTTGCATCTTACGGAATTGCATTGACGGTATCACAAAACGCACCAAAAATACGTTTTGAACGTATCCTATTCCTAACTTTAGCATTGAGCAGTGTGGTGTACAGCAATTTCATTCAAGGAAAACTTTTGAACAAATTGATGACTCCACCAAAATCTTTGGACATCAAAAACATGCAGGAACTAATAGCTTCCAACCTGACTATATATTCAGATCCTGGCATAGTGTTTCTTATGCAAGATTTGGAATGGCAACTGAACAACCAGACGAAATTTCGTTTTTTGCACGCAAAAAGAGAAACAATTGTCTACCACGTATTTGTTACAAAACAAGATGCAGTTATCCAAAAATCTGCAAATGCAGATGCCCTTCTTAGAAAATATGATATAAACAAAACTTTGACTCATAGAATCGATGACGTTCTACAATATCCAACATCGTTTGCTGTTTTAAAAAGCTCTCCTTATATAGAAAGATTCAACGATGTCATGATGAGAATGTTCGAATTTGGAATTGTTGATAAAATAATTGACCATTCGTTTTATTCTCAGAAACTTAAACATATTATAAACGTCAAAACCATTATAGAAGGTAATCCTTTGGTGGTGATTTCTTTGAATCATCTGAAAAATGTATTTTATGGTTGGTTTGTGGGTTTGCTGGTTGCATTTTGTTGTTTTATAGGCGAGTGGTTGGTTCACGCAAACAAAAAATAAAAATACACCTAAATTTGTGTTCAAAGATTATTTTGAAAAAAAAAATACACTATAGTACATGCAAAATGTGCATTTATTTTAATTCACAGTAATATGCAAAATAGTAATACAAATTTAATAATATAATTTTTTTTTTGATCATCAAATTCAACAGAGTCACAAAATTCAGCGATCATGAGATGCAAAAGAGTCACAAACTATAGGATTACATAATATTATCAAAACTTTTGGGATCAAAAGTTCTGGGACTAAAAGTTATAAGCTGTAAAATAGCAAGCAATAAACTCACAATTTTGCAAAATCACAACTATCAGAATGACAATTTACAAAATCAAAAGTTGCAAAATGCAAATTTACAGAACCACAATTTATAAAATCACAATTTATATAATCACAAGTTGCAGAATCAAAAGTTGCAGAATCAAAAGTTGCAGAATCAAAAGTTGCAAAATAAGTTGCTGAGTCAGAAATTGCTGAGGCAAAAGTTGCAGAATCACAAGTTGCAGAATCACAAAAGTTGCAAAATCACAAGTTGCATATTCACAAAAGTTGCAAAATTACAAATATTGAAGAATCACAAATATTGAAGAATCACAAATATTGGAGAATCACAAATATTGCAGAATCACAAATATTGGAGAATCACAAATATTGAAAAATCACAGATATTAGAGTAACACAAATATTGAAGAATCACAAATATTGCAGAATCACAAATATTGCAGAATCACAAATATTGCAGAATCACAAATATTGAAGAATCACAAATGTTGAAAAATCACAGATATTAGAGTAACACAAATATTGCAGAATCACAAATATTGTAGAATCACAAATATTGCAGAATCACAAATATTGCAGAATCACAAATATTGCAGAATCACAAATATTGCAGAATCACAAATATTGCAGAATCACAAATATTGGATAATCACAAATATTGAAGAATCACAAATATTGGAGAATCACAAATATTGCAGAATCACAAATATTGGAGAATCACAAATATTGAAAAATCACAGATATTAGAGTAACACAAATATTGAAGAATCACAAATATTGCAGAATCACAAATATTGCAGAATCACAAATATTGCAGAATCACAAATATTGAAGAATCACAAATGTTGAAAAATCACAGATATTAGAGTAACACAAATATTGCAGAATCACAAATATTGTAGAATCACAAATATTGCAGAATCACAAATATTGCAGAATCACAAATATTGCAGAATCACAAATATTGCAGAATCACAAATATTGAAGAATCACAAATATTGGATAATCACAAATATTGAAGAATCACAAATATTGAAGAATCACAAATATTGGAGAATCACAAATATTGGAGAATCACAAATATTGCAGAATCACAAATATTGCAGAATCACAAATATTGCAGAATCACAAATATTGCAGAATCACAAATATTGCAGAATCACAAATATTGGAGAATCACAAATATTGGAGAATCACAAATATTGGAGAATCACAAATATTGCAGAATCACAAGTATTGCAGAATCACAAATATTGCAGAATCACAAATATTGCGGAATCACAAATATTGCAGAATCACAAATATTGCAGAATCACAAATATTGGATAATCACAAATATTGAAGAATCACAAATATTGGAGAAACACAAATATTGCAGAATCACAAATATTGCAGAATCACAAATATTGGAGAATCACAAATATTGGAGAATCACAAATATTGGAGAATCACAAATATTGCAGAATCACAAATATTGCAGAATCACAAATATTGCAGAATCACAAATATTGCAGAATCACAAATATTGCAGAATCACAAATATTGCAGAATCACAAATATTGCAGAATCACAAATATTGGAGAATCACAAATATTGGAGAATCACAAATATTGGAGAATCACAAATATTGCAGAATCACAAATATTGCAGAATCACAAATATTGGATAATCACAAATATTGGATAATCACAAATATTGAAGAATCACAAATATTGGAGAATCACAAATATTGGAGAATCACAAATATTGAAAAATCACAGATATTAGAGTAACACAAATATTGAAGAATCACAAATATTGAAGACTCACAAATATTAGAGAAACACAAATATTGAAGAATCACAAATATTGGAGAATCACAAATATTAGAGAAAAAGAAATACTAAAGAATCACAAATATTGGAGAATCACAAATATTAGAGAAAAAGAAATACTAAAGAATCACAAAAGTTGCAGAGTCACAAGTTGCAGAGTCACAAGTTGCAGAGTCACAAGTTGCAGAGTCACAAGTTGCAGAGTCACAAGTTGCAGAGTCACAAGTTGCAGAGTCACAAGTTGCAGAATAACAAGTTGCAGAGTCACAAGTTGCAGAGTCACAAGTTGCAGAGTCACAAGTTGCAGAGTCACAAGTTGCAGAGTCACAAGTTGCAGAGTCACAAGTTGCAGAGTCACAAGTTGCAAAATCACAAGTTGCAAAGTCACAAAAGTTGCAAAATCACAAAAGATGCATAATCACAAATATTGGAAAATCACAAATATTAAAGCATCACAAATATTGAAGAATCACAATAGTTATCTTATTTTTTCTTGGTGTGATATGTATATTTTTGAATTTTTTTAAATATAATATTAAGTTTAATATTTATTTTTTAAAAAAATCTTTGAAAACAATTTTTTTAGGTACTGTTGTAACAAAGAATTGATGAATGATGACACATAATTCGTGTCGAAACAAATATTTTAAATAAATATTTTGGATTTATTTGTTTCTTTTATTTCGACGACTGGCTGAAAATCATAAGATATATATATATATATATACACGTATATATATATATATATATATATATATATATATATATGATACAGTTTTGCAGCCACAAGTCGAAAAAATAATACCAGAACGTAAATATAAATCTTTTTAATACGTTTCGAGCTATTCTGCTAGCTCATCATTCAGCTAAAAAAAACAAACAGAGTAATAAAACAAAGTAACAAAATAAAATAAAACAGAATTAAAATTATACATACCAAACCAGTTTTGCAAGTTATTAAACATTCAAAAAATTATTTTATGTAAAATTTGACAAACATGAATATTTTGTCCTAAAAACAAAAAAATATGTATATATATAAAATTTTGAAAAATGTAATCAAGTAATCGAAATATATCAAATTCTGAAAGATAAAAGAAAATAAAAGAAGATATCAAATGGTAAAAAATTGTTCAAATATTAAAATAAATCAGATTTACATATATTAATTAAATTTTGATAGCTGTCAAAAAGTAAGGAAGAAGAAGTTCTCTTATTAACACATTCAGAATTTAAAAAAATGAAAACAGATTCAGCAAACCTTCTCAGGTCAACATTTTGTTCAATATATAAAATAACTGGATTGTTTAGGTCAAATGTGTGTTTAAAATTTTGCATATGGTCTGAAAGCATTGTTTTATATTGATTTTTATTGTTTGAATTATATTTATGTTGAAGCATTCTTTTGTATATATACTGTGAACTCTCCCCAATATAGAATTTTTCACAATCATTACAATTCACCTTGTAAACGGAGTCAACAATTCTATTTTGTGGTGTTTTTGATTTTAAAGGAGTATACAAAGAATTTAGAGTATTTTCAAATTTGGAAACTAAAAGAAAACCTTCTTCAGAAAATATCTTTTTTAAAAAATAAGTAAAATTGCCTAAAAATGGTAAGGAAATAATATCTTTATAACGATTTAGAAAAGATGAAGAATTTATTAAACTAGTATCAATAGGTAACGAAAGGTTATTATTATTAATGTTAATTTTATTATTATTTAAATACTGCATACGGTTTTTTATAATATTATTAACTAATTTTAACGGATATGAATTGTCTACAAGAATTTCGCGGATTAAATCTAATTTTTGTTCCGAAAGATGTAATCACTTAAAAGAATAGCTCTATCAATTAATGAAATAATAATAGAAATTTTGATCGAACGGGAATGAAAGGAAAAATAATTAATGTAACTGATCGGACCAAGTTGGCTTTTGATACCAGTTTGCATAAATTTTGTTATTATTAAATCTAATAATTTTAATATCTAAAAAGCTAATAGAATTGTCGACCTCTTGTTCACAAGTGAACTGCAAATGTTTACTGAAAGAGTTAAAACAATTCAATGTATGGTTCATATAGTTATTATCTAAACATAAAAGAATGTCATCAACATATCTAAAATATATGAAGGGTTGAACAGGAAGTTTAGGCAAAACAGAATTTTCTAGAAGTTGTAAAGCCAAATCAGCAAGAGGGGGGACTAACACTAGAGCCCATTGGCAAACCAAAAATCTGTGAATAAAATTTATTTTCAAAACAGAAATAAGTATTACTAAAAATGAATTTTAAAATGTATTTGAACCAAAATAAGTTTATAGAAGTGTGGGGTTGGATATCATTCCAACGATCTGAGATAGCATCTAACGCTAAGTCCCAAGGAACATTAGTAAAAAGCGATATGACATCAAAACTGACAAAAGAAAAATCAGGAGGAATTTGCAAATTATTTAGACGTTTAACTAAATTGAAAGAATTGGAAACATTCAATTCCGACAAAATGGTAATCTTAGAAAGAATAGTGCTGATGTGCTTCGTAAGTTTACTTAAAGGAGTGTTAATATCAGAAACAATAGGTCTTATAGGTAAATCTGGTTTATGAACTTTAGGAAGACAGTATAATTTAGGAAAATTAGGATGAAAAACTTTAAGGGAATATCCTAATGATTTAGTAATTTGTTTTTTGTCAATTAAATTATTAATAAGTTTTTGTGTCTGTCTATTTAAGTGATCTGTGGGATCGTTGGCCAATATATATATATATATATATATATATATATATATATATATATATATATATATATATATATATATATATATATATATATTGACCCACGTCAATATTTTGCGTATTTAATGTAATTTAATTAACTTCAAACTATTTTATAACTTTTTCATTCATTATTTAATTCCTTTACTCTAAACTTATTTATATTTAGCTAATTTTAATTATATTCAAATATGAATAGTTTGTTGCAAATATTTTTTATTAATTGTATAAGTATTTTAATAAGCTTTACAATTCATTTATAATATCATTATAAAATATAATATCGAAATATAAATGTAGTATACAAAAAAGCGAATATACGTGGTACTAAAATACTAGTACGGGTATAAAAAGTACCCGGAATTACTAATAATTAAATTTCGCGGGTCTGGAGTGTCTGATTGTCAAAATTTTTTTTTATTGTGTTGGTATACATGTCCCTAAAGTATGATGAAATTTTCAGCTATATTCACTGTTTACTTTGTCTGTGGTAGTCGCTAAGGTTCGACGTGTTTTTCTGAGCTCGGCGATTTTTACAATGGAAGAATTGAAAAGTCAAAGAATTTGTATTAAATTTTGCGTAAAAAATGAAATAAAGTGTTGCAAAGTGCAAAAATTCACCAGATATGGCTCCGTGTGACTTTTTCCTATTCCCAAAGTTGAAGGGACCCATGAAAGGACGGCGGTTTTCCTCGATTGAAGAAAATCGCTGAGAGTGCTCAAGGACATATCAAAAAGTGAATATCAAGGGTGCTTCGAAAATTGGAAAAAACGCTGGCATAAGTGTATTATATCTGGGGGGGACTACTTTGAAGGGGACCACATTAATGTAGACGAATAAATAAATATTTTTTTGAAAAAACGAAAATTCCGGGTACTTTTGAACAGACCACGTAAATATTTTTAAAAATTCCTAAAATCCAAGTATATTTTTCCTAAACAATATGATTCCGAATTTATTTAAAATTCCTTTAATTAGAATTTAATATCATTTTTTTAAATTAGTAAAACTCTTGGTAATATTATATTTTATTACGAAAGTTTCTAAAAATATTACTAATTATTCTTTCAAATACCACTAAAATGATGAAAATAATTTAATGTAAAAATATAATTATTTGAAATTAATTTTTTTTAAATAATATTAATAATGTTGAATATATTCTTATATATTTATATATAAATTACTATCTATATTCTACAGTATAACTTTTTATAAATACAAAGATGTTTTATAAATATACTTAAAGTTTGTTAAACAAAATATTTAAATATATAATTATTTCAAAATAAGTTAAACAAATTTAGTTAAACAAAATTACTTGTTTTTAGTTTTCATTCAATAACAATTAAAGGATCAAAAAATTGTATTTATTGTATAATATTTTATGTATATCAAAAACAAATTTTATATTATAAATTGTAAAACACTAAAATCTAAAACACAAATTGTAGAGATTTTGTAAATGTTATGTAAAATAATATTATTTTGTAGTTGAAACTCGTCAAATTTATGTTTTGATTTAAATTTTGCACCAAAAACTTTTTTTTTGTAATAATATATAATTAATATAAATAAATAATGAATTTAAATAAATAATAAAAAATAAATAAATATAAATAGTGAAGTGAATTAATTTCAGTTTGTAAAACTTTAGTTTACAATTTTAAATGTAAAATATAAGTATTTAAGGGGCACAACTAGTGTAACCGCCTAAAAAAAAGGTGATTTTTGGAAAATTATATTAAAGAAACTGCTTTAAAAAATTCTCGTTAAACTACACAATATTGTCTCTAAAATGAACTACGATAAAGAGAAAAAAATCAAAAATTAACAAAAAGGCGGCGTTTTTAGAAAAAAGGTCGAATTTTACGCAAAATTTTGGTCGTTTTTGGACTGCCAAAATTCGATTTTTGATCCAATCAAAAAATCGATAGTTCATTTTACGGAGAACTATATATAGAACATGTAAAAAAAATTTGATCGTGATCGGATCATTTGTTTTTGAGTAATTGTTGCAGCAAATTCGGAAAATGCTGTTTCGAGAAAAACGCGTTTAAAGATTAAATGGCTTTGACTCAAAAACTATTTAGGACATCGATTTAAAATTTTGGTATGTTATTTTTAAAGGTATAACCTACCGAAATATGAAAAAAGTGAAAATTCGATTTTTTGAAAATTTCACACTAGTTGTGCCCCTTAAATAAAATTTCAATGACAAAGACAAATTTAGAAAATTTAATAAAACATTTAGAAATACGAATTTTGAATATTTGTCGTGATTTTCAATGCTTAGTTTAAACAATTTATATTTTTGTAAATTAGAATCGAATAAAAATAATCTCATAATATAATACGTGTATTAATTTAATGATTGAATCTATATTCTATTACTTACTTCTTTACCAAAATCCTTTCTTTAGATTTATACATACACCTTTCCACCTGAAATTAATAATTAATGAATCGTATGAAAGAACATTCAATAAATGAGCCACAAAAATCCAATTAAAAACCTTACTAATGATCATATCTTTTCTTACATAAGAACCTATAGGCTTGTGAAAAAACAATTTTAACGATGTCTTCATTTAATTTAGTTATATTAACGAATGGTTAGAGGTTAAAATGACATCCAGAAATATTATTTCACTATTTTTATTAATGTTTATTAAAATTAATTGTTCGGATGTTAAGTTAATGGATTTAGGCATTAATAATAATGGTGGTGATGACGAAGTGATTTTTAGTAAATTCATTTTGGATTTTTTTAAGGTCAGTATGTAGATTGTATAAATATATATATATATATTAGGGTGGTGCTTAATATGGACTTTTTGGAATTTCTTTGCTCCCAAAGGCTCAAAAGCTTCCAAATTAATACAAAAAAGTCCTCGAAAAGTTTTAGCTTTCAATATTAACATTTAGATAGTCCGTAATTTAATTAAAAGTTTCGTATATTTATTATTACCATATATTCTTAACTCACTTAAAAATATTTATAAAAACACTTAACCTCTAATTAAATCCATGTGGGCTGTTTAACGAAATATTTATTCATCATGGCATCAAGATTAATTTTGCACCAAAATATTTATTTTATTAGTGATTTGGACACTCAAATTATCAGTAATAAATTGCCATCAAAATTACAAGTCTGCCATCACAGATGGCGCAAAAATTTGCTTAATAATAAATATACAAAACTTTTAATTGAATTGCGGACTATCTAAATGTTAATATTAAAAGCCTAAATTTTTAGACAATATTTTGTTATTACTTTGGAAGCATTTGAGCCCTTGGAAGCAAAGAAATTCGAAAATGTTCATAATAAGGACCACCCTTTTGTATATTAGTGGATGTTTTTAAAATGTAACAGATTTGATTTTACAGTATATAAAAATAAATAAAATTTTATTAATTGCATAATATTGTATTTCAAGAATATCAGTACCTATAACATAATTCTTAAGGATTTAAGTACAATAACTATTTTTGCTCCTTGTGTGAAACCCGAAGTAGAAATAATATTAGAAACTATTGTTCAGGAAAGTTTTATACCTCTTCAAATCTTTACAGAGTAAGTTTAAAAATTACATATATATACATATATATATATATATATATATATATATATATATACATTTTTGGTTTTGTTTGAAGTTTCAGATCACCATCAACAAATGGATTAATAATAACAATATCACAAACCCTGAACCAAACTGAAAATATCCTTGGCAAAATATCCAAAAATAGGAACGACCATACAATATTTATCATTACAGAAACAAATCAAAAACAAGTATCTAACTTTTTACAACAAATCTGGAAACGACAGCAACTTTTAAATGTTTTGATAATTTTCAAGAACGAAAACAAATTCGTCCTTTCATTTTATAATCCTTTTAAAAACATATCAGAAGGTGGATATATGTATGAATTTTATTTCACGCAAAATTTGGATATCAAAAAAATAATGGGTGTTTATAAAAAAAGGATTTTGAATATGAACGGTTATCCTGTCAGAGTTTATATGAGACGTGATAATGGATATTCGTATGCTACTACTAATAATACAAAATATATGATAGGTAAATATGTATATATGTATATATATATATATATATATATATATACTAGCTAACCCGGAAAACGTTGTTTTGCCATAAAAAATATGCCTAAATTGATAAAAAATTAATAAAAGTGCCTAAAATCTAATATTTAATAGATTTGGACTCTGATTCTTTGACAAATAGTTAAAAACTTGTTACAATTTTCAAAATTATTTGACATTTCACACTTCAAAAATTAATTCACTCGCATCATAGTTTTTTGTTTATTATACTTTTGTCATGTCATATGTCAATAAAATTTTCTTTCAAATATTATTTATTTGTTAATGAATTAATAATTATTTTATAATTATAATGTTTTGATAAAGTTTTGGTTTCCAAAATAATTTGGTAAGCTAATCAATTAAATCTAAATCTTAAATCTATTTATATAATTATTTTCATAAATATTGGCAAATGACATTTAATTTTTTTACATGTCATCATTTATTCAAATTTTTAAGCATTGATTTTTAATTAGATTTAAAACTATAAACAGTGATTTTGAATATAGCATTTCATCAAATTTGGATTTAAATGTTGGATATTTCTATTTATGTACATGTTTTTGAATTTTATTTTTTGAAATGTCAATTTTTTTTTTCAAAAATTTGTATTTGTATATATCGAAATTTCCTTAAATTTTGACATTTGTCATTTTAGTGTTTTGTTTTTTTTTTTGGTCATTTTCTGTCAAATTTTTCAAAAATTTATAAAAATTATATATTTATATTTCAAATTTACTGTTCAAAATTTTCTATAACCTAAGTTGGATATATATGCACACGATGAGCCAATAAGATTTAAAATCGGTTCAGTAGTTTGGGCGTCCATCGCGAACCAACATCGTGACACGAGATTTATATATATATATATATATATATATATATATATATTGTAAATAAATGTTTATATTTTTCAGGTTTCCATGGAATAAATCCAACAATCGCCCAAACTCTACAAAAAGTCATGAACTACAAACAAATTCTTCTGCACGCTCCAAAATTTGGTTACATCAAAATCTGCACGAACATTAAGAAGCTTTTATCAAAACGTGCAGACATTTCTGCAAACTTAGAAGACCTAAACGTCTGCAAACAAATACACAGAGTCACGGCTTTGTATCCAATTCACCGAAAATCTATAAGTATTGTGACACCAAAAATGGGTTATGTTACGGATTATAGTTACATGAGTTCTGAAGATAAATCATTTTGGTTTATTATGATACGGACGATATTAGTTTTGGTGTTGATTTCGTGGTTGCTGTTGCGTTTTCGTGCCAAGTTTGTGCAAACTGCCAACAAACGATTTATGGATATCATTCTTGTATCTTACGGAATTGCTTTGACGGTATCACAAAATGCACCAAAAATACGCCTTGAGCGTATACTATTCCTAGCTTTATCTTTGAGCAGTCTGGTGTATTGCAACTTCATCCAAGGAAAACTGGTGAACAAATTAATGACTCCACCAAAATCCTTGAACTTCAAAAATATGCAGGAACTAATAGCTTCCAATCTGACAATATATTCAGACCCTGGCATAAAGTTCCTCATGCAAGATTTAGAATGGAAACTGAACAACCAAACCAAATATCGTTTTTTGCACGCAAAATTAGAAACAATTGTCCACCACGTATTTGTTACAAAACAAGGTGCAGTTATCCAAAAATCTTCAATTGCAGATGCCCTTCTTAGAAAACATGATATAAACAAAACTTTGACTCATAGAATCGATGATGTTTTACAGTATCCAACATCGTTTTCTGTTTTAAAAAGCTCTCCTTATTTAGAAAGACTCAATGATGTCATGATGAGAATGTTCGAATTTGGAATTGTAGATAAAATTGTTGACCATGAGTTTTGTTTTCAGAAACTTAAAGATATTATAAAAGGAAAAACTATCATAGAAAGTGATCCCTTAGTGGTGATTTCTTTGAATCATCTGAAGCTTTTATTGTATGGTTGGATTCTGGGTTTGCTGGTTGCATTTTGTTGTTTTATAGGCGAGTGGGTGGTTTGCACTGGCAGAAAATAAAAATACTCCAAAATTTGGGCTCAAAGATTATTTTGAGATACACTTCAGTACATGCAAAATGTTTATTCATATTAATTCACAGTAATATGCAAAATAGCAATACAAATTTGATAAGTTATAAGTTTTTTTGAATATCAAATTCAACAGAATCACAAGATTCAGGGATCATGATATGTTGAAAAGTCTACAAGCTATACAATCACAAAATATTATTACAATTGTTGGGATCAAAACTTCTGGACAAAAGCAATAAAATCAAACATTTTCATAATCACAACTTGCAGAATGACTATTTACAGAACCACAATTTGCAGAATGACAATTTACAAAATCAAAAGTTGCGTAATCAAAAGTTGCATAATTAAAAGTTGCGTAATCAGAAGTTGCGTGATTAAAAGCTGCAGAATCATAGAAATTCAAAATCACAGAAATGCTGAATCACAAGTTGCAGAAACACAATAATGCAGAATCACAAAAATGCAGATTCACAGAAATGCAAAATCACAAGATTGCTAAATCACAAGATTGTAAAATGACAAGAATGCAGAATCACAAGATTGCAGAATCACATAAATGCAGAATCATATAAAAGCAAAATCACATAAAAGCAAAATCACATAAATGCAGAATCACATAAATGCAGAATCACATAAATGCAGAATCACAGTAATGCAGAATCACAGTAATGCAGAATCACAGTAATTCAGAATCACAGTAATGCAGAATCACAGTAATGCAGAATCACAGTAATGCAGAATCACAGTAATGCAGAATCACAGTAATTCAGAATCACAGTAATGCAGAATCACAGTAATGCAGAATCACAGTAATGCAGAATCACAGTAATGCAGAATCACAAGTTGCAAAATCACAAATTGCTGAACCACAAGTTGCAAAATCATAAACTCTCTATATACACAATCATAATTCCCAGAATCACGACATTATAAGACTCAATACATCCCCAGAATCACAACATCTTCAGAATCAAGTCATAGCCATCACTAGATCCACAATCACAGTTTCCAAAGAATCATAAGTACAATCTACAGAGAATCATAAGCACAATCTACAGAAAATCACAATCACAATCTCCAGAGAAGCACAATGACAATCCTCATATAATCACAATCACGATCCCGAAAAAAACACAATTACTATCCTTAGAAAATCGCAATCGTAATCTCAAGAGAATCACAGTTTCCGAAAAATCACAATCAGAACTCCTAGAGAATCATAATTGCAATCCCCAGAGAAACACAATGACAATCCCCATATAATCACAATCACGATCCCGAAAAAAAACAATTACTATCCCCAGAGAATCACAATCACAATCCCAAAAGAATCACAATAACAATTTACAGAGAATAACAATCGCAATCGCCATAAAATCACAATCACAATCCCTGGAACAAATCCATCTTCGTGATTAAAATTTGATGAAACTTGGCACACATTGTTAAAGATGTGAACTAAACAACTAACTAGTGGGGTAGGTGGCATCGTGCCTTAAGGCAAATTGCTGGAACTTCCCGTACCGTAACGAAATTCGAGGAATACTGAATGTTTTCAAATAAATTATTATAAATATTGTAACATTGTCTAATATTTATAAGAATTATATAAACTGAATTGCAAAGTTGAAATTATTTGTTTAAAGTATATTAGAACTATAGTCAGAATAAAAATAAAATCTGAATTATTTTCGATATACAAAAAAACCAATATATATATATATATATATATATATATATATATATATATACAATTTTTTTTTTCCAAAATTAATTATTTTGTTAAGACAAGCAGAAAGTTCTTTGAATCAATTGAAGCGGACGCTTAGTTCTCTCAAAAACTGCCATTTTTTGTACATTTAGCTCCGTATCTTCAAAATGGCTGGGTTTGTCTTTGCCAAAAACTAATCACCTCTTCTCCCAATCATTACAAATAGAATGTTATTACGATCATTCAAATCGGATGCTCCGTTCTCTCAAAAGCTCGATTTGTATTTTCTGCACTCTTTGCTCCGTATCTCCGTAACGGCTGAACCTGTATTTTCCAAAAACTTATGAGCTTATCTCCCTATCGATAGGAATCGAATGTTTTTTGAACCATTAAAATCGGTTGATCCGTGCTCCCGAAAACGTGGACGAAAAATGTGAACATACAAAACACACATCCATTTTTTCTGAGGTATGCCAGTAAAATGTTCAGAAACCTTCAAAACGTGATGATATGCAAAAATTTTCATCTTAGATTAATAATAAGTTAATAATAGGACTTAGCCAAAATATTAACAAATTGCTCACAAAAGTTTATAAGTATGAAGCAAAACAATTAACAAAAAAAACATTTTACAATATATACTCTTAAGAACTACACAAATATTATACGTGTAATTTTTGCTTAGTTATTTTATTTATATATTTAATTATAATTCACTTACTTTTTCAAAAAAGTCCTTTTTTCAGCTTTCTACACCTTTGCACCTGAAATTAACAAAAAGCACTAATTAATCCTTTCTTCTGGTTTGTACACATTTTCACCTGAAATTAACAAAAAAGACTAATTAATAATTAATAAATTATTTGAAAGGGTATACAAATAATGAACTATAACAAGCCAATTAAAAATCTCACTAATTATTATATTTTTTATATAAGAAAGGAAGAGGCCTTAGAAAACCTTATCCTTATTTAATTTAATTAATTTATCGATGTTAGTTGTCGAAATGACTTCGAAGAATATTATATTGTTATTAATATTAGTTGTATTTTTTAATATTAATTGCTTAGGTAATAAATTTGTGGATTTGAGTATTTTTGATAAAAGTGATGATGAAGTTATATTTGGTAAATTTATTACGGAATTTTTCAAGGTAAGTGTATAATATACGAACTTGATTTATCTTTAAATCTATGCTAATAAATATATGAAAAAATAGAAAACTATTTAAAACTATATAAGTAAAGCAATAAAATATTAAGTAAGACAAAAACTTTGAAATGTAGTATAAAAAAAAACTAATAAAAATTTAAAATACCAAAAATTCAAGTAAATCCATTTAAAACTGTAATTTTCAAAGTTAGTTATTTCCAAATTTTTTTAAAAGTACTGTTAATAATACTTTAATATACAAAAAATATTAATTAAATAAATTTAACTATTTAAAATTTATGTTCATATTAAAGTAGTAATAAATAAATATCAATACATTTTGCAGTATAACTTTCTATGAAAACAAATAAAAGCTGTATTATAAAAATACCTAAAATTTGTTAAACAAAATATGAAAAAATCTAAACATGAGTTAGAAGAATTTTTTTTTTGTTTTTAGTTTCTATTTAATAATAATAATTAAAGGCTCAAAAAATGTTTATTGTATAATATTATATGTATAATGTAGTCAACTTGTATATCAAAAACAAATTTTATATCATATATTGTAAAACATAAAAACCTTGAAGAAAAATTGTGGAAAATCTTAAAAATAATATTATTTTATGTGATATATAAATAATAAATAAATATAAATAGTAAAATGACTCAATTTTAGTTAGTGAAACTTTAGTTTACAATTTTAAATGTGCAATATAAATAAGTTAATAAATATTTAATAAATATAATAAAAACGTCGAGAAAACATAAAATTAGCGAATCGGATTTTTTGATGAAAACATAAACTTCTCCTTCGGAAAGTTAAAAATTATCAAACTTTTATGAAAATAATTGTATTTTATATTTTTAAGGATTTACATAAGTTAGTTATATCTAATATATTCAAGAAATACTACCACTCATACTTTAATACTCAATTAATATTAATTAAATTAAATTAATTACTTAAAAATCATATTAATAATGTTAAATATAAATGAAAAACAATATACATTCTACAGTATAACTTTCTATAAAAACAAAACTGCATCATAACCCAAAATTTGTTAAATAAAATACTTAAATTGTAAAAAAAAACTTATATTTAAATATCAAATACTTGTAATATAAAAATACAAATGATGTAAAAATGATTTAAATAATATAAAATAAATATTCAAAAATAATAAAAAATAAATATATCATATAATAATGAAATGATAATAAATTAATTAATTAAAAAATAAAAATTCAATGATTTAGTTAAATTATATAAATATCATTGTACTTAATTAATATTAATACCTAATACCTTGCAATAGCATAATTAAAATTACTTCTATTTTTTTTGTTTTTATTTCTTATTCAACAATAAGAATTTAAAAGCTCAAAAAATGTAAAATAATAATCATAAAAAAATATAATATATAAAAGTAAAATAATCATAAATTGAAAAAAAATATCAATTGATTTAAATTTTTATTGAGAAACGTATGTATGTAGAATAATAAAAAAATAATAAAATCATAAAATAATTTATGTTTTAATTTATAAGACTTCAATTCTCGATTTCAAATTAGAAGTATAAATAAGCACTCAAATTTGTTGTAAATTTAGATTTACAGTCTAGTAATCATATTAACAAAGTAATAAAAATTAAGATTTTTAAAATATTATATAATTAAAATTAATTGTATTTTATATTTTTAAGGATTTACGTACAATAAATATTTTTGCTCCATACATGGAACCTGAAGTGGAGAAAATATTAGAGAATATTGTTCAAAGAAGTTTTGTACCTCTTCAATTTTATACAGAGTAAGTTTTTATATTATATATATATATATATATATATATATAATTATTTTATTTGTTAAGTTTTAGATCACCATCAACAAATGGACTAACAATAACAATATCACAAACCTTAAAACAAGCCAAAAAAATCCTAGAACATTTATCCAAAAATACAAACCATCATTTAATCTTTATTATTACAAAAACAAATCAAAAACAAGTATCCAATTTTTTGCAACAAATTTGGAAACTACATCAACTTTTAAACGTTTTGATAATTTTCAAGAACGAAAACAAATTCGTTCTCTCATTTTATAATCCTTTTAAAAATATACCAGAAAGTGGATACATGTATGAATTTTATTTAACGCAAAATTTGGATATTAAAAAAATTATTGATGTTTATAAAAAAAGGATTTTGAATATGAACGGTTATCCTGTCAGAGTTTATATGAGACGTGATAATGGATATTCGTACGCTATTACTAATGATACAAATCTTATATTAGGTGAGTCAATATATTAGGTTGTCAAATATCTCCCTTCCGCTTTTTTGCTATTGGTTTATAATACAAAAAGGCGGAAGGGAGATATTTGACAAACTTATATATATATATATATATATATAATTGCATTTCAATTTTTCTACATTCCAGGTTTCCATGGAATAAATCCAACAATCGCTCAAACACTACAAAAAGCCATGAACTACAAACAAATACTTCTGCACGCTCCAAAATTAGGCCACATCAGAATTTGCACAAATATCAAATCACTCCTGTCAAAACGTGCAGACATTTCTGCAAACTTAGATGACTTAAACGTTTGCAAAAAAACCAGCAGAGTCACAGCTTTGTATCCAATTCACCAAAAATCTATAAGTATTGTGACACCAAAAATGGGACATGTAATGGATTATAGTTACATGAGTTCTGAAGATGAATACTTTTGGTTTATTATGATACCGACGATATTAGTTTTGGTGTTGGTTTGGTGGATGCTGGTGCGATTTTGTGCCAAGTTTGTGCAAACTGCCAACAAACGATTTATGGATATCATTTTTGCATCTTACGGAATTGCATTGACGGTATCACAAAATGCACCAAAAATACGATTTGAACGTATACTATTCCTAACTTTAGCATTGAGCAGTGTGGTGTACAGCAATTTCATTCAAGGAAAACTTGTGAACAAGTTGATGGCTCCACCAAAATCCTTAGACATCAAAAATATGCAAGAACTAGTAGCATCCAATCTGACATTATATGCAGATCCTGGTATAAAGTTCCTCATGCAAGATTTAGAATGGAAAGTAAACAACCAGACCCAAGATCGTTTTTTCTACAAAACTATACAAAACACTTTCGAGAAAGTATTTGTAACAAAACAAGGTGCACTTATTGAAAAATCTGCAATTGCAAATGCACTTATTAGAACATATGACAGAAACAGAACATTCACACATACAATCGATAATGTTTTACATTACCCAACATCGTTTTCTGTTTTAAAAAGCTCTCCTTATAAAGAAAGATTCAATGATGTTATAGTGAGAATGTTCGAATTTGGAATTGTTAACAAAATAGTTGACAATTGGTTTTATCGCGTTAAAATAAAAGATATTGGGAAAACTGTTATTGAAAGTGATCCCTTGGTGGTAATTTCTTTGGAACATCTGAAGATTTTATTTTACGGTTGGTTTCTGGGTTTGCTGGTTGCATTTTGTTGTTTTGTTTGCGAATTGGTGGTCTACGCAGCCACAAAAAAACAAACATAAATTTTTGTCAGAACTGCTTTAAATGATGTTCAAGCATAATGGATTTTAGTACAAAATATGCATTCACATGTTGATAAAATAATATATGAATGCATTGAAATGAATGAAAATGACTAATTCATGAATTATTAGTTGCACATAAGCACCAGAACTATAAGCAGTATAATCACAAATGCCGAAATCACATATTTTAAAATTACAAGTTGTAAATGGTATGAAATAAGTAGTTGTAGAATCAAAAACTGCATCACAAGTTTAAGGATCAAAAGTTCGGAGAACAAATGTTCTAGGACCAAAAGTTCTAGGACTAAAAGTTCTAGTATCAAAAGTCCTAGGACTAAAAGTTCTGGTATCAAATATTCTGGGATCAAAAATTCTAGGATCAAAAGTAAGAACTACAATCTGTAAAACCACTTGTTGTACAATAACAAGTAGCAGAAACGTAAGATCCAGAATCACTAACTACTTAATTTCAAGCTTCAAAATCACAAGCTTCATTCTAGAATCACAAGTTCCAAAATTGCATATTTTTTAATAGCAAGTTGCAAAAACACAAGTGCAATAATCACAAATGTAAAAATCATAAGTGTAAAAATTATAAGTGTAAAAATCACAAATGTAAAAATCACAAGTTGCAGAATCACTGATGCAAAAATCACAAGTTGCATAATCACAAGTTGTAGCATCACAATTTTCGAAATCTATCACAAATTTTGCGGAATCGATCACAATTTGTGGAATCGATCATAATTTGCGGAATAAATCATAATTGTAACAAACACAAGTATGAAAATCACAAGTGTAACAATCACAAGTGTAACAATCACAAGTGTAACAATCACAAGTGTAACAATCACAAGTTGCAGAATCACTGATGTAAACTAGTGGTGTATGGCATTAAAAGTTCAAAATTTTTTAGAATTTTCAGAAAAATTCGTTTTATTTTTTAATTTCTTGAGGATTTAGACATTTTTTAAAATATTCGATTTTATTTGGAAATTTCGAAACATTCTCAAATTTTTGTATGAAATCGGTTTATTTTTAATATTGATATTTTTTTGATAATTATAACCTTTTTTTCAAAATTTTGAAAATTTATTAAAAGTTCAAAATTTTTTGTAATTTTCGGAGAAAAAAGCTTTTTTTAAATTTCTTGAGAATTTGAATTATTTTTTAAATATTCGATTTTTTTTTTGAAAATTTCAAAATATTCTCAAATTTTTGTAAAAAAAAATCGATATTTTTAAATTTTAATATCTTTTAAAATTTTTCAAAATTTAGATTTTTTGAAAATAATTTTAAAAGAACATTTTAATTTTAAAAGAACAATGTTAAATTTTTATTTTTTTTTCAAAATTACGAAATTTTTTGTCGCAGCATTTTTTGCACACCATCTATACAAACAAAAGATTTTCTGAATTAATCTAATCGGACGATCCGTTCTCTCAAAAAGTGCATGTCCATTATTACACCCTTTGCGCTCCATACCTCCAAAACGGCAAAATTGCCTTTTGCAAAAACGCCACGCGATCGACTACGAACCGATTTTTTTTTTGTCAAGAACACTTCTTTGAACTATATAAATGATCTTCAAAATTAAAAATCTTGGTACGGAACCCAAAAAAATGACACAAAATGTATACACATTATTAAAATATCTGACAATTTGATGTGCATATGTCAAATGATTATTTTTGACCGCCAAATGGCGTTTTGTTAAGATTTTTTCATTAAAACTCCATAACCGCTGAACCTGCCTTTCCAAAAATTCAAACAATTCTTCGTTTAGTCAATACAAATAAAATGTTTTTTGAATTCTACAAATCGGACGCTCCGTTTTCTCAAAAACTGAATAACGATTTTTTGCACTTTTGGCTCCGTATCTTCGAAACGGCTAGACCTGCCTTTGCCAAAAACTAATCAGCACGTCCTTCTTATCAATGCAAAACGAATGTTGTTTTGAGTTATTCAAATCAGTTGATCCGTGCGCCCGAAATCGTGGACGAAAATTTGTATCCGCAAACATGATTTTATCTGAAGTATGCCAAAATGTGCAGAAACCTTTGAAACGTAAAGATGTGCAAAAATTTTCATTTTGGATTTTTTGCGTTTGCTATGACTTACCCTACGGGAAGTTAAAAAATAAAAAATGTGTAAATAATATACTTCATCAATCTTACTTTAAAAAAAAAAACGATAATAATTTTAGCAAAGTTTGACGAATTTTTAAAATTAAACTACTTGTTGTAAGGCCGTAATATTACAGTAAGTTCTATAACACCATGATGTATATCGCCAAAAAAAGTTCCATGAAAAACGGCTTAAATTTTTTTTAACAGTTAATTACAAGAAAACGGCTCGGTAGATTTTCACCTAAAATTAATCAGCATCATTCCCAAATGATATCTTTCGAAGAGTTTTTGATTTTTTAAAATCGGTTCGGTAGGATGAGCTTAAATGTGGACGAAAATTTAACACTTTTTTTCAACAGTTAATTACAAGAAAACGGCTCGGTAGATTTTCACCTAAAATTAATCAGCATCATTCCCAACTAATATCTTTCGAAGAGTTTTTGATTTTTTAAAATCGGTTCAGTAGGATGAGCTTAAATGTGGACGAAAAGTTCAACACTTTTATTCAAATTACGAAGAAACGGCTTGGCAGATCGTTGCACAAAACTGACAAACGATAGTCCTCACCGAAATACATCAAATGGCTTTTAAATTTCTAAAATCGGTTCAGGCGTTTTTGAGAAAACGTCGATCAAAAGTCTAATTTTGACAAATGCCAAAAAGACCATACTGATTTTTGCAAACTTTGACGAATTTTTAAAGCTGAACCAGTTGTCGTAGGGCCGTAATATTTTAGTAAGACCTAGAAAACTATGGTATCTTTCGTCAAAAAAATAATCATGAAAATCGTCAAAAAATTTTTTTTAAGAACTTCATTACAAGAAAACGGCCCGGCCGATCTTTACCAAAAACTAATCAGCACGATTCCCAACCAATATCTATCGAACGGTTTTTGAATTTTCAGAATCGATTCAGAATTGCGGGCTAAAACGTGGACGAAAATTTTTTCACTTTTCTGCAATTTACAAAGAAACGGCCCGGCCGATCGCCGCACAAAACTCAGAGGCGATAGTTCTCATCGAGATACATCAAATGGCTTTTAAATTTTTTAAATCGGTCCAACCGTTTTGGAGAAAACGTCGATTTGCGGGAAAAAATCTGTTCACACATACACACACACACACATACACACACACACACACACACACACACACATACTTTTTCCAAATTTGGTCTCATTCGATTCAGAATGGCTTGAAACGTCGAGAAAACATAAAATTAGCGATTCGGATTTTTTGATGAAAACATAAACTTCTCCTTCGGGAAGTTAAAAATCACAAGTACGATAATCACAAGTATAAAAATCAGAATCGTTAAAATCACTAGCTGCAGAATCACCGGTGTAAAAATCACTAGCTGGAGAATCACCGATGTAAAAATCACAAGTTGTAGAATCTCTGATGTAAAAAATCACAAGTGCAATATTCGCAAGTATAAAAATCACAAGCTGCAGAATCACCAATGTAAAAATCACAAGTTGCAAAGTCATTGATGTAAAAAATCGCAAGTTGCAGAATCGCTGATGTAAAAAATCGCAAGCTGCAGAATTGCTGATGTAAAAATCACAAGTTGCAAAATTGCTGATGTAAAAATCACTTATATAAAAATTGCAAGTTGCAGAATCACAAATTGTAGCATCACAGTTTGCGAAATCGAATGCAAGTTTCAAAATCGATCACAAGTTTCAAAATGGGTCATAAGTTTCAAAATCAATCAAAAGTTGCAAAATAAACAAATATTCCGCTAGATTTTAAGAATGACAAATATTATTGGTATTTTTTGTTTCATAAATGTTTATCACTAAAGCTTTTATAATTGTAAGTTTTAATTAAATAAAAATTCTATATATTTTATTACAAATCAATTACTGTCATCTATTTATGTATTTTGCAACGAAGGCTTTTCGTCACGTTTGATCGATGTTTTAACAAAAAAGTAATAAATTGTTTTTGAATTATATAAAAGACTACACTAACAATTGACTACTAAAAGACAATTAAAATCTATATAATACTATCTCTATAATCTATCTATATAATCTATATAATACTATATAAAATTCCATTACAAAAATAAAATTTATAGAATTCTCTCTTAGTTAAATTGTTGAAGTCAGTTGTTGAAAAAATGATGTCTAAAAATATTTATTTACTATCAATTGTACTTATGTTTGTTAAAATCAAATGCTCGGATAATAAGTTTGTGAATTTCAGTATTAATGATGATAAAAGTGTAATGCCTGGTAAATTTGTTTTGGAATTCTTCAACGTAAGTAGTAGATCGCATATATAATTAAATTTCAGGACTGAAAGTCACCTTTAATTTTTAATTATCAACTATTATATTTTTAAGAATTCACGCTCAATAACTATTTTTGCTCCATACATCGAACCAGAAATTGAGACAATATTAGAAAATATTGTTCAGAAAAGTTTTATACCTCTTCAAATTCATACTACAACAGAGTAAGTTTATATATAAAGTTTTTCATAATATCACAATAATTCCATTTATTAAGTTTTAGATCACCATCAACCAATGGACTAACAATAACAATATCACAAACTTTGGATCAAAATGAGGATATCCTCTACAAAATATCCAAAAATATAAACATTGATAAAATATTTATTATTACAAAAACAAATCGAGAACAAGTATTGAATTTTTCACAACAAATCTGGAAACAACAGAAACTATTAAACGTTTTCATAATTTTCAAGAACGAAAACAAATTCGTACTTTCATTTTATAATCCTTTCAAAAATATAGCAGAAGGTGGATATTTGTATGAATTTTATTTAACGCAAAATTTGGATATTGAAAAAATTATGGATGTTTATAAAAAAAGGATTTTGAATATGAACGGTTATCCTGTCAGAGTTTATATGTTGTATGATCCTGGATATTCACGTATTCTCTTAAACGATAAATATAAAATAATAGGTGAGTATATATATATATATATATATATATATATATATATATATATATATATAAAATTTGTAGTTGAAAATGTTTTAGTAATTACATTATTTACTACAAAGAATAGTTGTCAAATATAAATTTGTTTTATTAAAGACTCTGCAACTCGCGATTTTGGAGGCAGAATTGCTATTTTGGAGCAACTGATTCTGCTGGCTATGATACCCGAGCAAATTTATAACTTGTTTTGAATTTTTACATTATGATTTTTGTTTTTTTTGTATCAACATTTATTTTGCTTTTTAACTAAAAAATATTCTTGACAAAATTAAGTAAAACTTAGAAAACCTAATTTTATTTTTGGCTGCATTTGTTTTCATAAAAAAATCCGATTCGCCAATTTTATGTTTTCTCGACGTTTCAAGCCATTCTAAATCGAATGAGACCAAATTTGGTGTGTGTATGTATGTATCTGAACACAATCTGCCGTTAATCAAAATTTTCTCAAAAACGCGTGAAACAATTTCAGAAATTTAAAAGCCGTTTGATGTATCTAAATGAGGACTATCGTTTGTAATTTGGAAAAAAGTGGCAAACTTTGCATCCACTTTTAAGCTAATTCTACTGAATCGATTTTAAAAAATCAAAAACTGTTCGAAAGATATTAGTCGGGAATGATACTGATTAGTTTTAGGTGAAAATCTACCAAAACGTTTTCTTGTAATTAACTGTTGAAAAAAAAAATTTAAACCGATTTTTATGGAACTTTTTGTTGGCGATGTATATCATGGTCTTATAGAACTTACTGAAATATTACGGTAGTTTAATTTTAAAAATTCATTAAAGTTTGAGAAAATAAGTAAATTTTTTGACGTTTATTAAAATTAAAATTAGACTATTTACTTGGAATAACGATAGATTAGTTGGTCTTAATGAACATACTAAACCATTAACGTCCTACGAAAACTGGTTCAATTATAAAAATCATTGATTTGTGAAAATTTGCTTTAAGAAAATACTCCGAGTTAACGTGTTCGTTCGTTTTCCATTTTGTGCAATAAATCCACTCGGAATACTTTTAATCACTCATAAATTTATTTATTTTTCATTGATTATTTACAATTATCGGAAAGTTCATATAACTTGTTTGTTTCTAGGTTTCTCTGGAGTAGAGCAAAGAATCGCCCAAATTCTACAAAGTGTCATGAACTACAACCAAATTCTTGTAATTAAACTAGGAGGTAAAGTCGATACGTGTGCCAATATTGAACATCTCTTAGGTGAACATGTAGATATTTCCGCAAATTTAGTTGACTTCAATATTTGCAATGGAATCGACAAAATCACAGCTCTATATCCAGTACACAGAAAATCTATAAGTATCATTTCACCAAAAATGGGATACGTAATGGATTATAATTATGTGAGTGCTGAAGATGAAGCCTTTTGGTTTATTATTATACCGACGTTATTAGTTTTGGTGTTGGTTTGGTGGTTGCTGGTGCGATTTCGTGCCAAGTTTGTGGAAACCAACAACAAACGATTTATGGATATCATTGTTACAGCATATGGAATTGCACTGATGGTATCACAGAACTCACCAAAAATACGTTTTGAACGTATCCTTTTCATAACTTTAGCATTGAGCAGAGTCGCAAGTTGCAGAGTCGCAAGTTGCAGAGTCGAAAGTTGCAGAATCCCAAGATTTATAATTACAAACTCCAAACTCACATTGAAGAACTGCAAATTAAAAACAATATTTAACAAATCTTTAAAAACACATGGCAAGTTTTGCATGTAGTAATTAGTGTAATTACTAAAACCTTTTGATCACAATTTTCTTCAATTGAAAATTCTTTGTATTTTATTAAAATACAATTATTTTCATCTATTCTTTTATTTTTTTCCTATCGGTGACATTTTGTCGCGGCTGATCGACGGTTCAACAAAAATTTACAAAAAAATGTAATACATTGTTAATGACTTATATAATGGAGTGTATGACTACAAAAAGACAATTAAAATAATCACAATAATGAAAAATTCTTTCATAATGAAAAAGCATTTAATAGAGCTTTCATAAAAAATACTGTTGGTTAAATTGTTGAAGTTAGTTGTTGACAAAATGATATCTAAAAATATTTATTTACTATTGTATGCACTCATGTTTGTTAAAATCAATTGCTTAGATAATAAATTTATGAATTTCAGTACTAATAATGATGATAGTGTGATGCCTAGTAAATTGGTTTTCGAATTCTTTAAAGTAAGTGTAGATGTATTTCATTATTTGCAATTTTTGGACTGAAATCCTCGTTTAATTTTTAATAATCAACTATGTATATATAATATATTTTGAAGGATTCACGTACAATGACCATTTTTGCTCCGTACATGGAACCAGAAGTTGAGACAATATTAGAAAATGTTGTTCAGAAAAGTTTTGTACCTCTTCAAATTTATAGTTCTATAGGGTAAGTTTATTTAGAGCTAAGATAGAGCAATTTGACTTAACACACATGTAAACTAAAACATTTTTCAGTTCACCTTCAGCAAATGGACTTACATTAACAATATCACAAACTCTAATTCAAACTGAAGATAGCCTGTACAAAATATCGAAAAATAGAAACGACGACACAATTTTTATAACAACAAATACAAATCGAGAACAAGTGTCTAATTTTTTGCAACAAATCTGGAAACGACATCAACTTTTAAATGTTTTGATAATTTTCAAGAAGGAAAACAAATTTGTTCTTGCATTTTATAATCCTTTCAAAAATATAGCAGACGGTGGATATATGTATGAATTTCATTTTGCGCAAAATTTGGATATTAAACGAATTATGAATGTTTATAAAAAAAGGATTTTGAATTTGAACGGTTATCCTGTCAAAGTTTATATGACATACGAGCATGGATATACGTATCCTTTTACTAATGAAACAAAACATATATTAGGTGAGTATATATATATATACTAGCTGACCCGACAGACGTTGTTCTGTACCCACGTCTACAATTTTACAATATTTTATACTAATATTTACTGCTTAGTTAAAAATAATAATTACAGTTTTTTGAATTACTATTTACACCAATATATGAGTGATGTTGAATGTAGAACGGTTTCAAATAAAATGATTCTTCTCAATTCCCACAGTTAACACTTTAATTATTCATTTAACAAATATTAAAAAATGTTCAATAAAATTGTATATTAAAAATTATACACTGCGATTTATAGAATATATATGCGGCATAATACTATATAGCATAACTTTGTTGATCGTAAGTTAAATAGAGCACATGTGAACAGGATTTGACAAATTAATTCACTTCAAATATAAACTTAAGCAATAATGTATATTGATTTATTAGTGAAAAAAATGTGATTTAGATATTAAAATTACTAAAAGCCAGTTAAAATATGGTACAATATTATAAAAATTATAGGCAACATTATTGAAGCAATTATTTTGGGTAGAAAAATAAAAGGTGGTATTGCACCTTTGCCGCGAATGCTATATAGTAATTCTTTCTGAATTTGTTGTACTTTTTAAAAGATTTCAATTTTCAACACGTGTATCTTAAGCTGTGACATAAATCACAAGGGCAGACGATCATTTTTAGTGTGATAAATTTGGAAAATCGATGTTTTAGTCGTGAATAAACAAAAAATCATTCATTTATACATCCACATCTACAGGTATGACTAAAAAAATACTATATAACCCTTAAATGCAATAAAATAAATTGAGCTATTGGAAATTTTGTTCTATAAATCGCAGTGTATAATTTTTAATATACAATTTTATTGAACATTTTTTAATATTTGTGCTCTGTGAATTTTTTTACTGTGCTCCAATTTACTTGATATTTTGGAAATAGGCTAATCTTTATCTTAAGTTCAGAAGTGAAAACAATTTGCACTCCGTCACCATCCACCGCATTAATTGGATTATTACTCTTTTAATTTTGATTTTATCAGAACTTGTAATACACTATTTTAAAGGTGATTAAATGAGCTACAACTTTCTTTATCATAAATTTTACCGTAACTTCTCTCATTGTGAAACGGCGAAGGGTTAAAGGGCTCGAAAGACCTCTGGTTGGACAGCCGCGCACTCCTTAATTAATACCTCTATCAATATTTGTATAATGGAAAAATAATAAACAACAATAATTAGTCAGAAAAATACCTCGAATTTTCATATATATACTTTTATACGTATTCTTTCAGAGATATTATAATGAGAAATTGGATGTTTTTTAATGTTTTTTTTTATGAAATCATGAGTTTTTTTTAAAATCGTTTGTACTAAAGTTGTGGTATTTTCTAGAATCCATCAAGATCTCTTAAACCAAGTTAATTCTAGATGGAATACGATTATTTTTAAATTTGGTGGAAATGGCACTGAAAAACTATTTTATTTAAATAAAAAACCATTATATGCGTCTTTTATTTGCATGATAGTTTACTCATTTTACACGCAGAAGTACTCATTTTAAAGCTTATTTGAGCACTATAAAAACCCATTTTTATATCTAGCCTAATAATGTTACTAAAACACTATAAAATAGCGATTTATTAAGATTTTAATTGATATAATTTTGTTCATTCCATGATTTTCGTTAAAATGTATATTTTTGAAGATATTAGCAAAAAATGATGAAAAACGCAAAAAAGAAACAAATTTTCAGTAGCCAGTAACTTGAAAAGTATTTGCTTTTTTAAAAAACATTATTAAACATTTTTCTCTTATAATTAGTTCTTTTATCGATGCCAAACGTTATTTTGAAAAAAGTAAAATTACACCACTGAAAAGAAATGTCATCTACCCGGGAAGTGGTAAAGGAGTCTAAATTGTTTTCACTTCTGAAGAGCAAGATGAACCTAGTTCCAAAATTCCAAACGAAATGGAAAAGAGTAAAAAAAGTTCAGACCGAAAGCGCTCCATTGAGTAAATATTCCGTACCCAATGACAATAATATGAATTTTTGACACAATGAAACTTCTAAATAATTTTTTTTGTATTGTGACTTAGTATAGTGAGGCAAAACGACTGCAAATTGAATATTTTTGAGTCTCCTTCGCACGAATTCGTGCGGCGAATCTGTTCGCAAAGTGCGCAAACAAAATTATTGCAAGCAAAAGCACGTGTACGTTGAGAACACGATTCGCGGTGCGCGTCAGACGCATGCGCATACTGTCAAACGCATATTATTTGCATCTTATATTAATTTAATTTTGGCACATCTCAGCTGCTTTTCGGCATTAATAATGTAGACATTACATTTTCCTTAATCATGATCATGAATTTATTATATTTTAATATTGCCTTAGCCTATGAGTGAACAGAAATGTTTGGCAAATGACAGTCTTCAATTGTTTTTAATGTCAAACTAAGCTTCAAATATTTTCAAGGGCAAACAATGATAAGCGGTTTTTTGTAATTTTTTCCATTTATTTCTACAATCTAACTATATTTCTATGAATCAAAACATTCTAGAAAATTTCCCGAACAAACTTCAGGAAGATTCATGAAAATCCGAATTATAGTTTAGGAGGAATTATGAAACTTACATTGTTACAGAAGAATTTTATATATAAGATATAAATATATATAATAGGTTATCAAATATCTCCCTTCCGCCCTTTTGTATTATAAACCAATAGCAAAAAAGCGGAAGGAGATATTTGACAACCTAATATATATATATATATATATATATATATATATATATATATATATATATATACAAAAGCTTCGAGACTAGGTTTCTCTCATCATCAGTGTGTTATAATTTAAAATCTAAAATATGGAAATCTAAATTAGCATTATGTGTTATCCGTTACAATTTGAGTAAAAAGAACGACGTAATAGTCCAAAAATCGAAATCGAAAATTTTTACATTTCTTCACGTTTGGAAGGTTTCTGAACATTTTGGCAAACCTCAGAAAAAATGGATGTGTTTGTGTATGTGTGTGTGTGTATGTAGGAATGGATACAAATTTTTGTCCACGTTTTCGGGCGCACGGATCAACCGATTTGAATGGTTTAAAAAACATTTGATTCTTATTAATGGGAAAATGTGCTGATTAGTTTTTGACAAAGGCAAGTCCAGCCGTTAGGGAGATATGGAGCAAAGAGTGCAGAAAATACAAATCGAGTTTTTGAGAGAACGGATCATCCGATTTGTATGATTCAAAAAACATTCAGTTCGTAATGACTAGGAAAAGTGGTTGTTAGTTTTTGGTCAAGGTAAGCCCAGCGGTTTTGGAGATACAGAGCTGAATGTTAAAAAAATTGCAGTTTTTGAGAGAACTAAGCGTCCGACTTAAATGATTCAAAGAACTTTTTGCTTGTTCCAACAAAATAATTGCTTTTGGAAAAAAAATTTTTGTAACTTTGGATTAAAAATTCAAAAAATCACCCAGGCTAAGCACAGTCGAAGCGCCACTTTGGTACAAATGTTTACTCAAGTGCGTTTAGAATGTTTATGTACTGGAAAAATGTGAAAATGCCGCCAAGCTAAGCACAGTATAAGTGAAAATGTCGCACAGAATCATTTGCAAATGCGTTTAGACTGTGACTTTACGGGAGCACTTTTTTAATTTTGTGTAAATTAAGCAACTATTTTTTTTTTAATTGAATTCGAAATGAAATGACGAACGATTGTTAATGTTCTGGAGATAAATTGATTTATGATTTATGATTTACATTTGATTTGCTCAGATATATATAAACAAGATAGCAAAAATAATGAAAGTTACAGTATTTGTGATAATATATTTGAAAACGTTTAAAATTTCTCGAATATTTCATTACGGCACGGGAAGTTCCAGCAATTTGCCTTGAAGCACGATGCCATACACCACTAGTTGTTCTTTAGATCATTCAAATCGAATGTGCCGTTCTCTTAAAAACTCGATTTGTATTTTCTGCACTCTTTGCTCCGTATCTCCGTAACGGCTGGACCTGTCTCTGCCAAAAACTAACCAGCACATCTCCCTATCAATAGGAATCGAATATTTTTTTAACCATTCAAATAGGTTGATCCGTGCGCCCGAAAACGTGGACGAAACGACATAAAACACACACACAAATACACACACACATACATTTTTTTCTGAGGTATGCCAGTTAAATGTTCAGAAACCTTCAAAACGAGAAATGCAAATAATTTCATTTTCGATTTTCGTCCCATTACTATAACTACCCTGTGGGAAGTTAATAATTTGTGAAGCTAGGTTTCAAAGACGGTTGATGTCATTTAAGTTCAAAATATATCTATATCATCTTTGTTACAACGTTTTATGTTATACTAATTTAATTTTAGATTTCTTTGGATTGACCCAACAATCGCCCAAGCTTACAAAAGGTTATGAACTACAACCAAATACTAATACATGCTCCAAAAGTTGACTCTGTCGGGGCCTGTACTCACATCAAAACGCTTTTAGGAATTCGTGCAGATATTTCAGCAAATTTAGAAGACTTGAACGTTTGTAAACAAACCGACAAAGTCACAGCTTTGTATCCAATTCACAGAAAATCGATAAGTGTCTTGACACCAAAAATGGGTTATGCAGTGGATTATTTTTACATGGACTCTGAAGATAAATCGTTTTGGTTTATTATGATACTGACGATTGATTGATTTTGGTTTGGTCGGTTTGGTTGGTGCTGGTGCGTGCTCGTGCCAAGTTTGTGAAAACCACCAACAAACGATTATGGATATCATTAATTGCATTACGGAATTGCTTTGACGGTATCACAAAATTCACCAAAAAACGTTTTGAACGTATTCTGTTTCTAACTTTAGCACTGAGCAGTGTGTGGTGTATAGCAACTTCATGCAAGGAAAACTTGTGAACAAGTTGATGGACTCCACCAAAATCATTGGACATCAAAAACATGCAAGAACTAATAGCTTCGAACCTGACAATATATGCAGATCCTGGCATAAAGAACCTCATGCCAAATTTGAATGGAAAAACAAAAACAAAACCCAAATCGTTTTATATTCCCAATAATACACACAATTCTCGACCGAATATTTTTTACAAGGCAAGGTGGACTTGTCGTAAAATCTTCACTTGCAGATACACTTATTAAAAGATTTGATAGAAACAAAACATTGACGCATAGAATCAATAATGTTTTACAATCCCAACATCATTTAGTGTTTTAAAAAGTTCTCCTTATAAAGAAAGATTTAATGATGTTATGATGAGGTGTTCGAATGTGGAGTTGCTGATAAAATTATGACGATTGGTTTTATTTCCTTAAACGAAAAGAAATTAAAAAGAACTACTGCAAAACTCGATTCCTTAGTGGTGATATCTTGGAATCATCTGAAGATTTTATTTTATGGTTGGTTTGTGGGTTTGCTAGTTGCATTTTGTTGTTTTATAGGCGAGTGGTTGTTTACACAGGCAGAAAATTTATGATACAAAAAAACAGCTAAATTAATTACAAAAAATTCAAGCCAAGTAATAAATTTGTTCGAATAGCAATTGCATCAGATTTTGCGAAATCAAGTGTTGCAGAATTACAAGTTGCAGAATCACAAGTTGCGGAATCACAAGTTGCGGAATCACAAGTTGCGGAATCACAAGTTGTAACATTGGAAATTGCAGATTCACAAATTGCAATTTCACAAGTTGCAGAATCGCAAGTTGCAGAATCGAAGTTGAAGAATCACGAGCTGCAGAATCACGAGCTGCAGAATCACGAGATGCAGAATTGCAAGTAGCAGAAACGCAAGTTGCACAATCACACATTTGAAAATCGAAAGTATGAAAATCACAAATTTGAAAATGACAAGTCCGAATTTCTCAAGTATGATAATCTTGTGTATAAGAAATCACAAGTAAAGAAATCACAAGTTTCAGAGCCAAAAATATGGAAATCACCAGTCTGGAAACTGTAAGTTGCTGAACCGTAACTTGCAGCAAAACATATGCTCCAGAATCATATGTTTTTAAATCACAGCAGGATCATATTTTGCAAAATTAATCCAAAGTTTCAGAATCGATCACAAGTTGCAGAATCGATCACAAGTTGCAGAATCGATAACAAGTTGCAGAATCGATCACAAGTTACAGAAACGATCACAAGTTGCAGAATAGATCACAAGTTGCAGAATAGATCACAAGTTGCAGAATCAATCACAAGTTGCAGAATTAAATGCTAAAATCACAAAATCTAGAATTGCACAATTTTTTGCAAAATTTCAAGAATGTATAACATATAATATTTGGTAATTTTTGTTTAATTAATATAATCACTAAAGCTTTTATAATTGTAAGTTTTAATTAAATAAAATTTCTATGTATTTTATTACAAATCAATTACTGTCATCTATTCATGTATTTTGCAACGAAGGCTTTTCGTCACGTTTGATCGATGTTTCAACAAAAAAAAGGGTCAAATTGTTTATGAATTATATAAAAGACTATACAGACAATCGACTACAATAAGACAATAAAAATCATCACAATAGTAAAAAATTCTTTCATAAAGAAAAACATTTAATAGAGTTTTTATAAAAAATACTGTTGGTTAAATCGTTGAAGTCAGTTGTTGACAAAATGATGTCTAAAACTATTTATTTACTATTGTATGCACTCATGTTTGTTAAAATCAATTGCTTAGATAATAAATTTATGAATTTCAGTACTAATAATGATGATAGTGTGATGCCTGGTAAATTGGTTTTCGAATTCTTTAAAGTAAGTGTAGATGTATTTCATTATTTGCAATTTTTGGACTAAAATCCTCGTTTAATTTTTAATAATCAATTATGTATATATATTATATATTTAAGGATTCACGTACAATGTCTATTTTTGCTCCGTACATGAAACAAGAAGTTGAGACAATATTAGAAGATGTTGTTCAGAAAAGTTTTATACCTCTTCAAATTTCTACTTCCAGAAAGTAAGTTTATAACAACTAACTACTTGTACATGTTAATTCCATACTTATAACAATATGCTATTTTATTTATTAAGTTTTAGTTTATCATCAACAAATGGATTAACAATAACAATATCACAAACCTTAGATCAGGCTAACAAAATTCTCAAAAATATTTCGAAAAATACAAATAACAATCTAATAATTATTACGACAAAAACAAATCAAAGACAAGTATTTAATTTTTCACAACGAATATGGAAAGAACATAAATTTCTAAACGTTTTAATGATTTTCAAAAGCAGAAACAAATTTGTTCTTTCATTGTATAATCCTTTTAAAAAGATACTGGAAGGCGGATATATGTATAAATTTTATTTTACGCAAAATTTGGATATTAAAACAATTATGGATGTTTATAAAAAGAGGATTTTGAATATGAACGGTTATCCTGTCAGAGTTTATATGACGCACGACTTTGGATACTCGAATATTATTCGTAACGAAACAGGAGATATAGTAGGTGAGTATATATAGTGTATATATATATATATATATATATATATATATATATATAAGATACTGGAAAAAATACTAAAAAATTCTAGTAAAGAATGTTCAGTATAAAAATCACTGACTAATTGTAAATGTGGTGCATAAGTAAAAGAGCAGCTAACAAAAAATATATGAATAGTTTCCCCACTGCAAAGCACTCCACATATAAATGTCTGTTAATAATTGTTCTTTGCAAGATCCAACTTAATCTGAGACTGTTTCTATTCAAATCGAATTGGCGTCGACGCGGCGCCTACGCGCTTTGATAGATCATCTCTATGCAGCTAAAGCGGTGCGATTGTTCGAAAAAAGTTCAAATTTTCCAAAATATTTCAAAACTAGTTGGTATTGGTATTTAGCCTTGCGGCAAGTTACATAAACATCCCGAAATGTGTAAATAATGGTCTTAATCAATAGAAAATAAATTGATTTATGAGTGATTAAAATTATTCCGAGTGCATTTATTATACATACTTAAAAATTAATGATCACGTTAACTCGGAGTATTTTCTAAAAGCAAATTTTCAAAAATCAACAATTCTTATAATTGAACCAGTTTTCGTAGGACTTTAATGGTTGAGTGTATTCATTAATACCAAGTACTCTATCGTTGTACCAAGTAAATCATCTAGTTTCAATTTTAACAAACGTCAAAAAAACTACTCATTTTCTCAAACTTTGATAAATTTTTAAAATTAAACTACTTGTCGCAAGACCGTAATATTTCAGTAAGTTCTATAAGACCATGATATATATCGCCAAAAAAACTTCCATAAAATTCGGCTTAAATTTTTTTTCAACAATTAATTACAAGTGAACGGCCCGGTAGATTTTCACCTAAAACCAATCAGTACCATTCCCAAATAATATCTTTCGAGCAGTTTTTGATTTTTTAAAATCGATTCGGTAGTTTGAGCTTAAATGTGGACGAAAAGTTTAACACTTCTTTTTGAATTACAAAGAAACGGCTCGGCCGATCGCTGCACAAAATTGAGAAAAGATAATCCACATTAAAATACATCAATTGATTTTTAAATTTATGCAATCGGTTCAAGCGTTTTTGAGCAAACGTCGATGAAAGTTCTAATTTTGACAAACGTCAAAAAAATGAAGCTAATTTTTGCAAACTTTGACGATTTTTTAAAATTAAACTACTTGCCGTAGGACCGTAATATTTTAGTATGATCTATAAGACCGTTAAAAAATTTTTTATAAAAATCGTCGAAAAAAATTTCTGGCCGATCTTTACCAAAAACTAATCAGGTAATTCCCAACCAATATGTTTCGAACAGTTTTTCAATTTTCAAAATCAATTCAGAATTGCGACCTAAAACGTGGACGAAAATTTTTTCACTCTTCTGCGATTTACAAAGAAACGGATCGGCCGATCGTCGTACAAAAGTTAGAAACGCTAGTCCTCATCGAGATACATCAAATGACTTTTAAATTTTTGAAATCGGTCCAGCCGTTTGAGAGAACTTCGATTTACGGCAAAAAATCTGTTCACACACACACACATACTTTTTCCAAATTTGGTTTCATTCGATTCAGAATGGCTTGAAACGTCAAGAAAACATAAAATTAGCAATTCGGATTTTTTAATGAAAACATAAACTTCTCTTCGGGAGTTAAAATCTACAAATTTTAGTTATCAGTCTTATAATAGATACTTGAAAGTCTTCAAGTCGAATTTTTAAACAAAACTTACCAGTTGTTTCAATTTTGTTCCAGGTTTCACAGGAATCAACCCCACAATCGCCGAAATTTACAAAAAGTCATGAACTACACCAAATACTCATACACGTTACAAAACTCGCCGACATCCATATATGCACAAATATCAATACACTTTGGTAAAACGTGCAGACATTTCTGCAAATTTAGATGACTTAAACGTCTGCAAACAAACCGATAAAGTCACAGCTTTGTATCCAATTCACAGAAAATCTATAAGTGCCATTACACCTAAAATGGGTTATGTAACGGATTATAGTTATTTGAGTGCTGAAGATAAATACTTTTGGTTTATTATGATACCGACGATATTAATTTTGATGTTGGTTTGGTGGTTACTGGTACGTGCTCGTGCAAAGTTTGTGGAAACTGCCAACAAACGATTTATAGATATCATTTTTGCATCTTACGGAATTGCATTGACGGTATCACAAAACGCACCAAAAATACGTTTTGAACGTATCCTATTCCTAACTTTAGCATTGAGCAGTGTGGTGTACAGCAATTTCATTCAAGGAAAACTTTTGAACAAATTGATGACTCCACCAAAATCTTTGGACATCAAAAACATGCAGGAACTAATAGCTTCCAACCTGACTATATATTCAGATCCTGGCATAGTGTTTCTTATGCAAGATTTGGAATGGCAACTGAACAACCAGACGAAATTTCGTTTTTTGCACGCAAAAATAGAAACAATTGTCCACCACGTATTTGTCACGAAACAAGGTGCAGTTATCCAAAAATCTGCAAATGCAGATGCCCTTCTTAGAAAATATGATATAAACAAAACTTTGACTCATAGAATAGATGACGTTCTACAATATCCAACATCGTTTGCTGTTTTAAAAAGCTCTCCTTATATAGAAAGATTCAACGATGTCATGATGAGAATGTTCGAATTTGGAATTGTTGATAAAATAATTGACCATTCGTTTTATTCTCAGAAACTTAAACATATTATAAACGGCAAAACCATTATAGAAGGTAATCCTTTGGTGGTGATTTCTTTGAATCATCTGAAAAATGTATTTTATGGTTGGTTTGTGGGTTTGCTGGTTGCATTTTGTTGTTTTATAGGCGAGTGGTTGGTTCACGCAAACAAAAAATAAAAATACACCTAAATTTGTGTTCAAAGATTATTTTGAAAAAAAAAATACACTATAGTACATGCAAAATGTGCATTTATTTTAATTCACAGTAATATGCAAAATAGTAATACAAATTTAATAATATTTTTTTTTTTTGATCATCAAATTCAACAGAGTCACAAAATTCAGCGATCATGAGATGCAAAAGAGTCACAAACTATAGGATTACATAATATTATCAAAACTTTTGGGATCAAAAGTTCTGGGACTAAAAGTTATAAGCTGTAAAATAGCAAGCAATAAACTCACAATTTTGCAAAATCACAACTATCAGAATGACAATTTACAAAATCAAAAGTTGCAAAATGCAAATTTACAGAACCACAATTTATAAAATCACAAGTTGCAGAATCAAAAGTTGCAGAATCAAAAGTTGCAAAATCACAAGTTGCAAAATAAGTTGCTGAGTCAGAAATTGCTGAGGCAAAAGTTGCAGAATCACAAAAGTTGCAAAATCACAAGTTGCATATTCACAAAAGTTGCAAAATTACAAATATTGAAGAATCACAAATATTGAAGAATCACAAATATTGGAGAATCACAAATATTGGAGAATCACAAATATTGCAGAATCACAAATATTGCAGAATCACAAATATTGCAGAATCACAAATATTGGATAATCACAAATATTGAAGAATCACAAATATTGGAGAAACACAAATATTGCAGAATCACAAATATTGCAGAATCACAAATATGGAGAAGAATCACAATATGGAGAATCACAATATTGGAGAATCACAAATATTGCAGAATCACAATATTGCAGAATCACAAATATTGCAGAATCACAAATATTGCAGAATCACAAATATTGAAGAATCACAAATATTGGAGAATCACAAATATTGCAGAATCACAAATATTGCAGAATCACAAATATTGGAGAATCACAAATATTGGAGAATCACAAATATTGAGAATCACAAATATTGCAGAATCACAAATATTGCAGAACAAAAATTGAAGAATCACAAATATTGCAGAATCACAAATATTGCAGAATCACAAATATTGCAGAATCACAAATATTGCAGAATCACAAATATTGGAGAATCACAATATTGAGAAGAATCAAAATACAAGAATCACAAATAATCAGATCACAAATAAGAATCACAAATATTCACAAATATTGCAGAATCACAAAAATATATCACAAAATGAAAATCACAAAATATGAAAAATTCAAAAAGCACAAAGAACAATCAAAAAAAATCACAGAATCACAAATATTGGAGAATCACAAATATTGCAGAATCACAAATATTGCAGAATCACAAATATTGCAGAATCACAAATATTGCAGAATCACAAATATTGCAGAATCACAAATATTGCAGAATCACAAATATTGCAGAATCACAAATATTGCAGAATCACAAATATTGCAGAATCACAAATATTGCAGAATCACAAATATTGCAGAATCACAAATATTGCAGAATCACAAATATTGCAGAATCACAAATATTGGAGAATCACAAATATTGGAGAATCACAAATATTGGAGAATCACAAATATTGCAGAATCACAAATATTGGAGAATCACAAATATTGGAGAATCACAAATATTGGAGAATCACAAATATTGGAGAATCACAAATATTGCAGAATCACAAATATTGCAGAATCACAAATATTGCAGAATCACAAATATTGCAGAATCACAAATATTGCAGAATCACAAATATTGCAGAATCACAAATATTGCAGAATCACAAATATTGCAGAATCACAAATATTGGAGAATCACAAATATTGGAGAATCACAAATATTGGAGAATCACAAATATTGCAGAATCACAAATATTGCAGAATCACAAATATTGGATAATCACAAATATTGGATAATCACAAATATTGGATAATCACAAATATTGAAGAATCACAAATATTGGAGAATCACAAATATTGGAGAATCACAAATATTGAAAAATCACAGATATTAGAGTAACACAAATATTGAAGAATCACAAATATTGAAGACTCACAAATATTAGAGAAACACAAATATTGAAGAATCACAAATATTGGAGAATCACAAATATTAGAGAAAAAGAAATACTAAAGAATCACAAATATTGGAGAATCACAAATATTAGAGAAAAAGAAATACTAAAGAATCACAAAAGTTGCAGAGTCACAAGTTGCAGAGTCACAAGTTGCAGAGTCACAAGTTGCAGAGTCACAAGTTGCAGAGTCACAAGTTGCAGAGTCACAAGTTGCAGAGTCACAAGTTGCAGAATAACAAGTTGCAGAGTCACAAGTTGCAGAGTCACAAGTTGCAGAGTCACAAGTTGCAGAGTCACAAGTTGCAGAGTCACAAGTTGCAGAGTCACAAGTTGCAGAGTCACAAGTTGCAAAATCACAAGTTGCAAAGTCACAAAAGTTGCAAAATCACAAAAGATGCATAATCACAAATATTGGAAAATCACAAATATTAAAGCATCACAAATATTGAAGAATCACAATAGTTATCTTATTTTTCTTGGTGTTGTGATATGTATATTTTTGAATTTTTTTAAATATAATATTAAGTTTAATATTTATTTTTTAAAAAATCTTTGAAAACAATTTTTTTAGGTACTGTTGTAACAAAGAATTGCTGAATGATGACACATAATTCGTGTCGAAACAAATATTTTAAATAAATATTTTGGATTTATTTGTTTCTTTTATTTCGACGACTGGCTGAAAATCATAAGATATATATATATATATATATAATATATATATATATATATATATATATATATATATATATATGATACAGTTTTGCAGCCACAAGTCGAAAAAATAAAACCAGAACGTAAATATAAATCTTTTTAATACGTTTCGAGCTATTCTGCTAGCTCATCATTCAGCTAAAAAAAACAAACAGAGTAATAAAACAAAGTAACAAAATAAAATAAAACAGAATTAAAATTATACATACCAAACCAGTTTTGCAAGTTATTAAACATTCAAAAAATTATTTTATGTAAAATTTGACAAACATGAATATTTTGTTCTAAAAACAAAAAAATATGTATATACACGTATATATATATAAAATTTTGAAAAATGTAATCAAGTAATCGAAATATATCAAATTCTGAAAGATAAAAGAAAATAAAAGAAGATATCAAATGGTAAAAAATTGTTCAAATATTAAAATAAATCAGATTTACATATATTAATTAAATTTTGATAGCTGTCAAAAAGTAAGGAAGAAGAAGTTCTCTTATTAACACATTCAGAAATTAAAAAAATGAAAACAGATTCAGCAAACCTTCTCAGGTCAACATTTTGTTCAATATATAAAATAACTGGATTGTTTAGGTCAAATGTGTGTTTAAAATTTTGCATATGGTCTGAAAGCATTGTTTTATATTGATTTTTATTGTTTGAATTATATTTATGTTGAAGCATTCTTTTGTATATATTGTGAACTCTCCCCAATATAGAATTTTTCACAATCATTACAATTCACCTTGTAAACGGAGTCAACAATTCTATTTTGTGGTGTTTTTGATTTTAAAGGAGTATACAAAGAATTTAGAGTATTTTCAAATTTGGAAACTAAAAGAAAACCTTCTTCAGAAAATATCTTTTTTAAAAAATAAGTAAAATTGCCTAAAAATGGTAAGGAAATAATATCTTTATAACGATTTAGAAAAGATGAAGAATTTATTAAACTAGTATCAATAGGTAACGTTTTATTATTATTTAAATACTGCATACGGTTTTTTATAATATTATTAACTAATTTTAACGGATATGAATTGTCTACAAGAATTTCGCGGATTAAATCTAATTTTTGTTCCGAAAGATGTAATCACTTAAAAGAATAGCTCTATAAATTAATGAAATAATAATAGAAATTTTGATCGAACGGGAATGAAAGGAAAAATAGTTAATGTAACGACGGACCAAGTTGGCTTTTGATACCAGTTTGTATAAATTTTGTTATTATTAAATCTAATAATTTTAATATCTAAAAAGCTAATAGAATTGTCGACCTCTTGTTCACAAGTGAACTGCAAATGTTTACTGAAAGAGTTAAAACAATTCAATGTATGGTTCATATAGTTATTATCTAAACATAAAAGAATGTCATCAACATATCTAAAATATATGAAGGGTTGAACAGGAAGTTTAGGCAAAACAGAATTTTCTAGAAGTTGTAAAGCCAAATCAGCAAGAGGGGGGACTAACACTAGAGCCCATTGGCAAACCAAAAATCTGTGAATAAAATTTATTTTCAAAACAGAAATAAGTATTACTAAAAATGAATTTTAAAATGTATTTGAACCAAAATAAGTTTATAGAAGTGTGGGGTTGGATATCATTCCAACGATCTGAGATAGCATCTAACGCTAAGTCCCAAGGAACATTAGTAAAAAGCGATATGACATCAAAACTGACAAAAGAAAAATCAGGAGGAATTTGCAAATTATTTAGACGTTTAACTAAATTGAAAGAATTGGAAACATTCAATTCCGACAAAATGGTAATCTTAGAAAGAATAGTGCTGATGTGCTTCGTAAGTTTACTTAAAGGAGTGTTAATATCAGAAACAATAGGTCTTATAGGTAAATCTGGTTTATGAACTTTAGGAAGACAGTATAATTTAGGAAAATTAGGATGAAAAACTTTAAGGGAATATCCTAATGATTTAGTAATTTGTTTTTTGTCAATTAAATTATTAATAAGTTTTTGTGTCTGTCTATTTAAGTGATCTGTGGGATCGTTGGCCAATATATATATATATATATATATATATTATATATATATATATATATATATATATATATATATATATATATATATATATTGACCCACGTCAATATTTTGCGTATTTAATGTAATTTAATTAACTTCAAACTATTTTATAACTTTTTCATTCATTATTTAATTCCTTTACTCTAAACTTATTTATATTTAGCTAATTTTAATTATATTCAAATATGAATAGTTTGTTGCAAATATTTTTTATTAATTGTATAAGTATTTTAATAAGCTTTACAATTCATTTATAATATCATTATAAAATATAATATCGAAATATAAATGTAGTATACAAAAAAGCGAATATACGTGGTACTAAAATACTAGTACGGGTATAAAAAGTACCCGGAATTACTAATATTAAATTTCGCGGGTCTGGAGTGTCTGATTGTCAAAATTTTTTTTTATTGTGTTGGTATACATGTCCCTAAAGTATGATGAAATTTTCAGCTATATTCACTGTTTACTTTGTCTGTGGTAGTCGCTAAGGTTCGACGTGTTTTTCTGAGCTCGGCGATTTTTACAATGGAAGAATTGAAAAGTCAAAGAATTTGTATTAAATTTTGCGTAAAAAATGAAATAAGTGTTGCAAAGTGCAAAAATTCACCAGATATGGCTCCGTGTGACTTTTTCCTATTCCCAAAGTTGAAGGGACCCATGAAAGGACGGCGGTTTTCCTCGATTGAAGAAAATCGCTGAGAGTGCTCAAGGACATATCAAAAAGTGAATATCAAGGGTGCTTCGAAAATTGGAAAAAACGCTGGCATAAGTGTATTATATCTGGGGGGGACTACTTTGAAGGGGACCACATTAATGTAGACGAATAAATAAATATTTTTTTGAAAAAACGAAAATTCCGGGTACTTTTGAACAGACACGTAAATATTTTTAAAAATTCCTAAAATCCAAGTATATTTTTCCTAAACAATATGATTCCGAATTTATTTAAAATTCCTTTAATTAGAATTTAATATCATTTTTTTAAATTAGTAAAACTCTTGGTAATATTATATTTTATTACGAAAGTTTCTAAAAATATTACTAATTATTCTTTCAAATACCACTAAAATGATGAAAATAATTTAATGTAAAAATATAATTATTTGAAATTAATTTTTTTTAAATAATATTAATAATGTTGAATATATTCTTATATATTTATATATAAATTACTATCTATATTCTACAGTATAACTTTTTATAAATACAAAGATGTTTTATAAATATACTTAAAGTTTGTTAAACAAAATATTTAAATATATAATTATTTCAAAATAAGTTAAACAAATTTAGTTAAACAAAATTACTTGTTTTTAGTTTTCATTCAATAACAATTAAAGGATCAAAAAATTGTATTTATTGTATAATATTTTATGTATATCAAAAACAAATTTTATATTATAAATTGTAAAACACTAAAATCTAAAACACAAATTGTAGAGATTTTGTAAATGTTATGTAAAATAATATTATTTTGTAGTTGAAACTCGTCAAATTTATGTTTTGATTTAAATTTTGCACCAAAAACTTTTTTTTGTAATAATATATAATTAATATAAATAAATAATGAATTTAAATAAATAATAAAAAATAAATAAATATAAATAGTGAAGTGAATTAATTTCAGTTTGTAAAACTTTAGTTTACAATTTTAAATGTAAAATATAAGTATTTAAGGGGCACAACTAGTGTAACCGCCTAAAAAAAGGTGATTTTTGGAAAATTATATTAAAGAAACTGCTTAAAAAATTCTCGTTAAACTACACAATATTGTCTCTAAAATGAACTACGATAAAGAGAAAAAAATCAAAATTAACAAAAAGGCGGCGTTTTTAGAAAAAAGGTCGAATTTTACGCAAAATTGGTCGTTTTTGGACTGCCAAAATTCGATTTTTGATCCAATCAAAAAATCGATAGTTCATTTTACGGAGAACTATATATAGAACATGTAAAAAAAATTTGATCGTGATCGGATCATTTGTTTTTGAGTAATTGTTGCAGCAAATTCGGAAAATGCTGTTTCGAGAAAAACGCGTTTAAAGATTAAATGGCTTTGACTCAAAAACTATTTAGGACATCGATTTATTTAAAATTTGGTATGTTATTTTTAAAGGTATAACCTACCGAAATATGAAAAAAGTGAAAATTCGATTTTTTGAAAATTTCACACTAGTTGTGCCCCTTAAATAAAATTTCAATGACAAAGACAAATTTAGAAAATTTAATAAAACATTTAGAAATACGAATTTTGAATATTTGTCGTGATTTTCAATGCTTAGTTTAAACAATTTATATTTTTGTAAATTAGAATCGAATAAAAATAATCTCATAATATAATACGTGTATTAATTTAATGATTGAATCTATATTCTATTACTTACTTCTTTACCAAAATCCTTTCTTTAGATTTATACATACACCTTTCCACCTGAAATTAATAATTAATGAATCGTATGAAAGAACATTCAATAAATGAGCCACAAAAATCCAATTAAAAACCTTACTAATGATCATATCTTTTCTTACATAAGAACCTATAGGCTTGTGAAAAAAATTTTAACGATGTCTTCATTTAATTTAGTTATATTAACGAATGGTAGAGGTTAAAATGACATCCAGAATATTATTTCACTATTTTTATTAATGTTTATTAAAATTAATTGTTCGGATGTTAAGTTAATGGATTTAGGCATTAATAATAATGGTGGTGATGACGAAGTGATTTTTAGTAAATTCATTTTGGATTTTTTTAAGGTCAGTATGTAGATTGTATAAATATATATATATATTAGGGTGGTGCTTAATATGGACTTTTTGGAATTTCTTTGCTCCCAAAGGCTCAAAAGCTTCCAAATTAATACAAAAAAGTCCTCGAAAAGTTTTAGCTTTCAATATTAACATTTAGATAGTCCGTAATTTAATTAAAAGTTTCGTATATTTATTATTACCATATATTCTTAACTCACTTAAAAATATTTATAAAAACACTTAACCTCTAATTAAATCCATGTGGGCTGTTTAACGAAATATTTATTCATCATGGCATCAAGATTAATTTTGCACCAAAATATTTATTTTATTAGTGATTTGGACACTCAAATTATCAGTAATAAATTGCCATCAAAATTACAAGTCTGCCATCACAGATGGCGCAAAAATTTGCTTAATAATAAATATACAAAACTTTTAATTGAATTGCGGACTATCTAAATGTTAATATTAAAAGCCTAATTTTTAGACAATATTTTGTTATTACTTTGGAAGCATTTGAGCCCTTGGAAGCAAAAGAATTCGAAAATGTTCATAATAAGGACCACCCTTTTGTATATTAGTGGATGTTTTTAAAATGTAACAGATTTGATTTTACAGTATATAAAAATAAATAAAATTTTATTAATTGCATAATTGTATTTCAAGAATATCAGTACCTAACATAATTCTTAAGGATTTAAGTACAATAACTATTTTTGCTCCTTGTGTGAAACCCGAAGTAGAAATAATATTAGAAACTATTGTTCAGGAAGTTTATACCTCTTCAAATCTTTACAGAGTAAGTTTAAAAATAACATTATATATTATATATTATATAATATATATATATATATACATTTTTGGTTTGTTTGAAGTTTCAGATCACCATCAACAAATGGATTAATAATAACAATAT
>NW_020537324.1:74995603-75015320 GCF_003426905.1 Ctenocephalides felis | reverse complement strand
CATGTAAAATAAATAAAAAAAAAAAAACTACAAAATAATATTATTTTACATAACATTTACAAAATCTCTACAATTTGTGTTTTAGATTTTAGTGTTTTACAATTTATAATATAAAATTTGTTTTTGATATACATAAAATATTATACAATAAACATTTTTTGATCCTTAATTGTTATTGAATGAAAACTAAAAACAAGTAATTTTGTTTAACTAAATTTGTTTAACTTATTTTGAAATAATTATATATTTAAATATTTTGTTTAAGTATATTTATAACACTTTGTATTTATAAAAGTTATACTGTAGAATGTATATAGATAGTAATTTATATTCAACATTATTAATATTATTTAAAAAAAAATTAATTCAATTTAATATATTTTTATATTAAATTATTTTCATCATTTTAGTGGTATTTTAAAGAATAATTAGTAATATTTTTAGAACTTTCGTAATAAAATATAATATTACCAAGAGTTTTACTAATTTAAAAAATGATATTAAATTCTAATTAAAGGAATTTTAAATAAATTCGAAATGATAAGTTATTGTTTTGGAAAGATCTATTTGGATTTTAGGAATTTTTAAAATATTTTATATTCGCTTTTTTGTATACTACATTTATATTTCGATATTATATTTTATAATGATATTATAAATGAATTGTAAAGCTTATTAAAATACTTATACAATTAATAAAAAATATTTGCAACAAACTATTCATATTTGAATATAATTAAAATTAGCTAAATATAAATAAGTTTAGAGTAAAGGAATTAAATAATGAATGAAAAAGTTATAAAATAGTTTGAAGTTAATTAAATTACATTAAATCCGCAAAATATTGACGTGGGTCATATATATATATATATATATATATATATATATATATATATATATCTTATGATTTTCAGCCAGTCGTCGAAATAAAATAAACAAATAAATCCAAAATATTTATTTAAAATATTTGTTTCGACACGAATTATGTGTCATCATTCAGCAATTCTTTGTTACAACAGTACCTAAAAAAAAAAACTTAATATTATACCTAAATTAAACTTAATATTATATTTAAAAAAATTAAAAAATAAACATATCACACCAAGAAAAAATAAGATAACTATTGTGATTCTTCAATATTTGTGATTCTTTAATATTTGTGATTCTCCAATATTTGTGATTATGCATCTTTTGTGATTTTGCAACTTTTGTGATTCTGCAACTATTGCAATTTTACAACTTATGTGATTCTGCAACTTGTGATTCTGAAACTTGTGATTTTGCAACTTGTGATTTGGCAATTTGTGATTCTGAAACTTGTTATTTAGCAACTTGTTATTTTGCAACTTGTTATTTTGCAACTTGTTATTTTGCAACTTGTGATTTTGCAACTCTTGATTTTATAAATTGTGGTTCTGTAAATTGTCATTTTGCAACTTCTGATTTTGTAAATTGTCATTCTGATAGTTGTGATTTTGCAAAATTGTGAGTTTATTGCTTGCTATTTTACAGCTTAGAACTTTTAGTCCCAGAACTTTTGATCCCAAAAGTTTTGATAATATTATGTAATCCTATAGTTTGTGACTCTTTTGCATCTCATGATCGCTGAATTTTGTGACTCTGTTGAATTTGATGATCAAAAAAAAAAATTATATTATTAAATTTGTATTACTATTTTGCATATTACTGTGAATTAAAATAAATGCACATTTTGCATGTACTATAGTGTATTTTTTTTTTCAAAATAATCTTTGAACACAAATTTGGGTGTATTTTTATTTTTTGTTTGCGTGAACCAACCACTCGCCTATAAAACAACAAAATGCAACCAGCAAACCCAAAAGCCAACCATAAAATATATTTTTCAGATGATTCAAAGAAATCACCACCAAAGGATTACCTTCTATAATGGTTTTGCCATTTATAATATGTTTAAGTTTCTGAGAATAAAACGAATGGTCAATTATTTTATCAACAATTCCAAATTCGAACATTCTCATCATGACATCGTTGAATCTTTCTATATAAGGAGAGCTTTTTAAAACAGCAAACGATGTTGGATATTGTAGAACGTCATCTATTCTATGAGTCAAAGTTTTGTTTATATCATATTTTCTAAGAAGGGCATCTGCATTTGCAGATTTTTGGATAACTGCATCTTGTTTTGTAACAAATACGTGGTAGACAATTGTTTCTATTTTTGCGTGCAAAAAACGAAATTTCGTCTGGTTGTTCAGTTGCCATTCCAAATCTTGCATGAGGTACTTTATGTTAGGATCTGAATATATAGTCAGGTTGGAATCTATTAGTTCCTGCATGTTTTTGATGTCCAAAGATTTTGGTGGAGTCGTCAATTTGTTCACAAGTTTTCCTTGAATGAAGTTGCTGTACACCACACTACACAATGCTAAAGTTAGGAATAGTATACGTTCAAAACGAATTTTTGGTGCATTTTGTGATACCGTCAAAGCAATTCCGTAAGATGCAAAAATGATATCCAGAAATTGTTTGTTGGTAGTTTTCACAAATTTGGCACGAAAACGCACCAGCAACCACCAAACCAACACCAAAATTAATATCGTAGGTATCATAATAAACCAAAATGATTTATCCTCAGAACTCATATAACTATAATCCGTTACATAACCCATTTTAGGTGTAATGGCGCTTATAGATTTTCTGTGAATTGGATACAAAGCTGTGACTTTATCGGTTTGTTTGCAGACGTTTAAGTCATCTAAATTTGCAGAAATGTCTGCACGTTTTTCCAAAAGTGTATTGATATTTGTGCATGTATAGATGTCGGCGAATTTTGTAACGTGCATGAGAATTTGGGTGTAGTTCATGACTTTTTGTAAAATTTCGGCGATTGTTGGGTTGATTCCTGTGAAACCTGGAACAAAATTGAAACAACTGGTAAGTTTTGTTCAAAAATTCGACTTGAAGACCTTCATAGTATCTATTATAAGATCGATAACTAAAATTTGTAGATTTTTAACTTCCCGAAGAAGAAGTTTATGTTTTCATCAAAAAATCCGAATTGCTAATTTTATGTTTTCTCGACGTTTCAAGCCATTCTGAATCGAATGAGACCAAATTTGGAAAAAGTATGTGTGTGTGTGTGTGTGTGTGAACAGATTTTTTGCCGTAAATCGACATTCTCTCAAAAACGGCTGGACCGATTTCAAAAATTTAAAAGCCATTTGATGTATCTCGATGAGGACTAGCGTTTCTAACTTTTGTACGACGATCGGCCGATCCGTTTCTTTGTAAATCGCAGAAAAGTGAAAAAATTTTCGTCCACGTTTTAGGTCGCAATTCTGAATCGATTTTGAAAATTGAAAAACTGTTCGAAACATATTGGTTGGGAATTGATCTGATTAGTTTTTGGTAAAGATCGGCCAGAAATTTTTTCGACGATTTTCATAAAAAAATTTTTGACGGTAGATACCATAGTCTATAGATCATACTAAAATATTACGGTCCTACGACAAGTAGTTTAATTTTAAAAAATCGTCAAAGTTTGCAAAAATTAGCTTCATTTTTTTGACGTTTGTCAAAATTAGAACTTTCATCGACGTTTGCTCAAAAACGCTTGAACCGATTGCATAAATTTAAAAATCAATTGATGTATTTTAATGTGGATTATCTTTTCTCAATTTTGTGCAGCGATCGGCCGAGCCGTTTCTTTGTAATTCAAAAAGAAGTGTTAAACTTTTCGTCCACATTTAAGCTCAAACTACCGAATCGATTTTAAAAAATCAAAAACTGCTCGAAAGATATTATTTGGGAATGGTACTGATTGGTTTTAGGTGAAAATCTACCGGGCCGTTCACTTGTAATTAATTGTTGAAAAAAAATCTAAGCCGATTTTCATGGAACCTTTTTTGGCAATATATATCATGGTCTTATAGAACTTACTGAAATATTACGGTCTTACGACAAGTAGTTTAATTTTAAAAATTCATCAAAGTTTGAGAAAATGAGTAATTTCGTTGACGTTTGTTAAAATTAAAATTAGACGATTTACTTGGTATAACGATAGAGTACTTGGTCTTAATAAACATACTAAACCATTAAAGTCTTGCGGAAACTGGTTCAAATATAAAAATTGTTGATTTTTGAAAATTTGCTTTTAGAAAATTATCTGAGTTAACATGTTCGTTCGTTATTAATTATGGGTAATAAATCCACTCGGAATGCTTTTAATCACTCATAAATTGATTATTAACTTCCCGAAGGAGAAGTTTATGTTTTCATCAAAAAACCCGATTCGATAATTTTATGTTTTCTCGACGTTTTGAGCCATTCTGAATCGATTGAGACCAAATTTGGAAAAAGTATGTGTGTGTGTGTGTGTGTGTGTGTGTGTGTGTGTGTGTGTGTGTGTGTATGTGAACAGATTTTTTGCCGTAAATCGACGTTTTCTCCAAAACGGCCGGGTCGATTTCAAAAATTTAAAAGCCATTCGATGTATCTCAACGAGGACTATTGTTTGTCAGTTTTGTGCGACGATCGGCCAAGCCGTTTCTTCATAAATGGCAGAAAAGTGAAAAATTTTTCGTCTACGTTTTAGCCCGCAATTCTGAATCGATTTTGAAAATTCAAAAACCGTTCGAAAGATATTGGTTGGGAATCGTGCTGATTAGTTTTTGGTAGAGATCGGCCGGGCCGTTTTCTTGTAATAAAGTTTTAAAAAAAAAAAATTCGACGATTTTTATGATTATTTTTTTGACGATAGATACCATAGTCTTCTAGATCATACTAAAATATTACGGCCCTACGACAACTGGTTCAGCTTTAAAAATTCGTCAAAGTTTGCAAAAATCAGTATGGTCTTTTTGGCATTTGTCAAAATTAGACTTTTGATCGACGTTTTCTCAAAAACGCCTGAACCGATTTTAGAAATTTAAAAGCCATTTGATGTATTTCGGTGAGGAGTATCGTTTGTCAGTTTTGTGCAACGATCTGCCAAGCCGTTTCTTTGTAATTTGAAAAAAACTTTTCGTCCACATTTAAGCTCATCCTACCGAACGATTTTAAAAAATCAAAAACTGTTCGAAAGATATTAGTTAGGAATGATACTGATTAATTTTAGGTGAAAATCTACCGAGCCGTTTTCTTGTAATTAACTGTTGAAAAAAAGTGTTAAATTTTCGTCGACATTTAAGCTCATCCTACCGAACCGATTTTAAAATATCGAAAACTGTTCGAAAGATATTAGTTGGGAATGATACTGATTAATTTTAGGTGAAAATCTACCGAGCCGTTTTCTTGTAATTAACTGTTGAAAAAAAAATTTAAGCCGATTTTCATGGAAATTTTTTTGGCGATATACATCATGGTCTTATAGAACTTACTGTAATATTACGGCCTAACGACAAGTAGTTTAATTTTAAAAATTCGTCAAAGTTTGCTAAAATTATTATCGTTTTTTTTTAAAGTAGGATTAATGAAGTATATTATTTACACATTTTTTTTGATTAAGTCGATTATTTACACATTTCGGGAAGTTCATGTAACTTGCCTCAAGGCTAAATACCAAACCAACTAGTTTCAAATTACAAAGAAACGGCTCGGCGGATCATCGCACAAAACTGTCAAGCAATAATCGTCAACGAGATACATCAAATTGCTTTTAAATTTCTGAAATCGGTTCAAGCGTTTTTGAACAATCGTCAATGAAAGGACTAATTTTGACAAATGCCAAAAAAACAATAATATTATTTGCAAACTTTGGCGAATTTTCAAAATTAAACGACTTGTCGTAGGACCATAATATTTTAGTATGATCTAGAAGACCTTGATATCTATCACCAAAAAAAAATTCATGAAAATCGTCAAAAATAAATTTTTTAACACTTATTTGCAAGAAAACGGTCTGGCCGATCCTCACCAAAAACTAATCAGGTCGATTCCCAATCAATATCTTTCAAACGATTTTTGAATTTTCAAAATCGATTTAGAATTGCGGGCTTAAACGTGGACGAAAAGTTTTTCACTTCTTTGCTATTTACAAAAAAACGATCAGGCCGATCGTCGCACAAAATTGATAAACGCTAGTCCTCATCGAAATACATCAAATGGCTTTTAAATTTTTGAAATCGGGGCAGCCGTTTTCGAGGAAACGTCGATTCACGACAAAAAATCTGTTCACATACACGCACACACACACACACACACTTTTACCAAATTTGATCTCATTCGATTCAGAATGGCTTGAAACGTCGAGAAAACATAAAATTAGCAATTTGGATTTTTTTATGAAAACAAACTTCTCCTTCGGGAAGTTAATAAAATAAGTGTTTGTGTAAGTATATAAATATATATTTTTAAACTGAATGACTTATTTTTGAATTAACTGCCTAGATTGTAATTTAATTTATATAGGAGAAACGAGCAAGAATTTAATGAAGCGATTACTTACGACTCAAAAATACCATAAATTACAATTTTGGTTTTGTAACAATTTAATTTGAAAAATACACCACAAGTTTCAAAAATTAAAAATAATATAAATAAATTAAAATCAGCTAAACAATTTGTACTGTTCTTTTTATATGCTCCTTTACATTTTTAGGGTCAATTTTGGGAATTTTGCGTAATCCTCTTAAGTCAATCATCAGTTGTAACTTTTACCTAAAGAAATATCTACCTATGCCTATACCCATACCTAATAAATATATGTATATGTAATATGTATATAATATATATAATGGCAAAAACACAATAGGTAGAAATGTAGCCTCTCCTATACAAAAGCTAACAACCCCTAAGTTGATTGCGCATCGGTATAACAACTGCTCCGACACGACACATTAGCAGGGTAGCATTAGGGGATGAAAAAAAAATTAATAGTAAATTATTAAAACTTGGCGAATCATTTTTTTTATTTTTAGTGAAATGTAAAAAATATTTATATACAAATTTCAATTACAAAATTTTTCAAGCACTGATATTAAATTTGTTACTGGTAAGCGAATTAAAACTCGTCATTAAAATAAGAAGAATATTCGATTAACAAGTTATTAATTTTAAAACATTAGATAGATATCTATAAAATAACTAAGTGTAAGTGGCATGTAGCTTTCAGGCAATTTGCATGAACTGCACCATATATGTCAACAAAAGTACGGAGACGTTAACACGTTTTCACGAGGGTTTCATTAAAATAGTCAGAAAAAATCACAACAAATTATTATGAAGAAAAAACGGTCCTGCTGATTTAACTAGTACGATTTCCAACTAATATTTTTCGAACAGTTTATGAATTTTGAAAATTGATCCACGATTTTTAGCGAAAATATAGCTGAAAAATTTTGCACTTATTGTAAAGAAACGGCTTCGTCGATCTTGTCGCAAAACTAATCACGGAGGTTGCTTATAGATTTACTTGGTGTTTAAATTTTTAAAATAAATAGTTTTTCTGGCAAAAATATCAACTTTTCCTTTCGGGAGTTAAATGAAAAATTCCACTTACAAGCAACTGTTAGATTCGAAAAGAACTCTACTGCCGAGCAAACAAGTCATTGACATTGAAATAAGAAATAGGGAACTGAATCCTGATATTAGTATAAAAATATTCTAAATAAGGAGAAAATTAAATAGCAATGTAAAATATGAAAAAAACGTTACTAACAAGCAAACTTACCAACTGGCTCTGTACGGACCAGAGACATGGACTATTCAAAAAAGCGAGTAAATAAAATACAGGAAATTGAAATCAAAGTCTTAAAAAAATAATAAAAAATGATTTTTTTTTTATTTTATTTTCATTCTGCAATCTATAAAAATAATTATATTTAGCAGAGAATGCTGACAAGTGTTTACAATTGGTTGTTTACAAATTAGTAGATACGCCCAGTGGTGTATCTACTATAGTTAATATATAAAGAGAAAAAACTAAAGACAAATAAAGAAAAATATATATATATATATATATATATATATATATATAAATAAACTATATTAATTCTCGAGGTAATAAAAAATGATTGAGGTGCAAAAATTGAATATGCCTTGAGAAAGAGCACAAATAATAATAATTATTATTATTATATTTAACAAATTCTATGAATGTAAAATCAATAAAACGTCCTAAAAATATAATTTTTAATTACTTTGTGACGATTTTTCAAATCGACTTTTTTCAAAGTGGGAAAGAACTGTACCTTCTATCTAAAAAAATGCATCGCGGTGTCATCTAACAATAAGGTAAATTTTTAGGATGAGAAAAAATGCAAATCATAAACTTTAGCAAAAGAAGAGGGAAAACCAGGAGTTAAAAGCAAAGTAAATTAAATGTGGTACTCTCACTGAACTCTGTTATGACATCTGGCAAGTTGCCTAAAAAAGGTTTACCATGAAATTGAGTATGTTTAACTCTGGCAACTCAGGTCAGGACATCAAGGATAACAACAAAGTCATTTCCTTCCTTGGACCATCAACATAGTTATAAAAATTAAATACCTAAAATTCAATTTTTTTTAATAAATTATCAATTATTTTGTTAACAATCAAATTATTATTTGCTTCACAAGAGTGTAGTAAAAATTGGTCATATCCTGCACATTAGTGGCTCTCAATCTTATTACTTTTGTATTTCACCGAATCTTCAAATTTAACAAAAAAAATGTTTCATGTTTCAGATACTTCAAATTTTCCATATAAAATTTTAAGGTTCAAAACGTCCAAATTCAAGATCAAAAATACTGAAATTTGCCAAAAAAATGCTTTCAATGTTTACACAAAATAATAAAATTTAAGAAAAATATGTTTATTTGAAATACTTCAAATTTTCCATAAAAAAGCCTCAAGAATAATAGAAAATATTGATGCAATTATAGGTTAGAGTTTGCTAAATCTTAGGGAAAATCGAAAATGAAAATTTTTGCATATTTTTACGTTTCAAAGGTTTCTGAACATATTGGCACACCTTAGAAAAAATGGAATGGAAAAAATGTGTGTACAAATTTTCGTCATCGTTTTCGGGAAATCGTATCAATCCATTTGAATGATTTAAAAAAGCAATCGATTCCTATTGATAAAAAGGCGTGCTGATTAGTTTTTGGCAAAGGCAGGTCTAGCCGTTCCAAAGATATGGGGCAAAAAGTGCCAAAAACGGTTACTCAGTTTTTAAGAGAACGGAGCGTTCGATTTGAATAATTCAAAAAACATTTTATTTGTATTGACGAAATGAAGAATTGTTCAAATTTTCATGAAGGCAGGTCGAGCGGTTTCGGTTATCTAGTGAAAAAAGTAAAAAAAAAAAAAATTGATGGTCAAAAATGATCACTACACATATGCACATAAAAATATCACATATTTTATAGAGATTTTGATAATGAGTACAATTTTTGTTTACATTCCTATGGGTTTCGTAGCAATGTTTACGCGTAAGACGGCGACGCGCTTTGATATTTCGTCTTTATGCAGTTAAAGCAGTACGATTGCTTTAAAAAAAAGTTCAGAATTTGTAAAATATTTCAAAATAAATTTTTCTTCAAAACGTCTTTTTGTTTCAAAAAAAAGTAAATTTTTGTCAAAAATTTATAGTTTCTCAAAAATCTAATTTTTTTAGAGTAATTTTTTTCAAAAATGTTAATCATTTAAAAAAACAATATTTTTTGGTACGGGAAGTTCGAGCAATTTGCCTTAAGGCATGATGCCATGCGCCCCACTAGTTTTTTTATTGATTAAGTAGATTATTTAAACATATCGGAAAGTTCATGTAACTCGCCTTAAGGCTAAATACCAAACCAACTAGTTAAACAATATTCTGAATTAAAAAATATTTTATCCATCGATGATATAAGTGAAGTGTACTTATAAACGATCATTTATGATTGAGTCTGAGAAATAGTATTTTCAAGGAGCTCTAAAGGACGTACCAATTTCACTACGTCCTTGTAATTTGAGCATGTTATATCTCAAAATGTCTATGATGACTACAAATACTAAAATTGATAGGTTTTTTAACAATATTTCAAATTAAAAAATATTTTATACATAGATGCTATAAGTGAAGTGTACTTATAGACAAACGATCATCCACGATTGCGTCTGAGAAATAGTATTTTCAAGGAGCTTTACAGAACGTATCAAATCTACTAGGTTTTTGTAATTTGAGCACTTTATACCTCATAACCTTAAAATTTTGACTTGAAAAAACATTTCTCGTCCAGATACATTTTTTACATGTTCATAGAAACCAGTCAATTTTATACATGGTAAAATGTTTTATATCAGGTTCTTATAAAAAATTTTAACTTAGGATAAAGTGTGTGGCTTTTTCTACTATACATCAATATCAAATATATTTTATTTATCATTTGCTCACCTAATATATGTCTAGTACCATTTATAATCGCATACGAATATCCATTATCACGTCTCATATAAACTCTGACAGGATAACCGTTCATATTCAAAATCCTTTTTTATAAACATCCATAATTTTTTTGATATCCAAATTTTGCGTAAAATAAAATTCATACATATATCCACCTTCTGATATGTTTTTAAAAGGATTATAAAATGAAAGTACGAATTTGTTTTCGTTCTTGAAAATTATCAAAACATTTAAAAGTTGCTGTCGTTTCCAGATTTGTTGCAAAAAATTAGACACTTGTTTTTGATTTGTTTCTGTAATGATAAATATTGTATGGTCGTTCCTATTTTTGGATATTTTGCCAAGGATATTTTCAGTTTGGTTCAGGGTTTGTCATATTGTTATTATTAGTCCATTTGTTGATGGTGATCTGAAACTTCAAACAAAACCAAAAATGTATATATATATATATATATATATATATATATATTTTTAAACTTACTCTGTAAAGATTTGAAGAGGTATAAAACTTCCCTGAACAATAGTTTCTAATATTATTTCTACTTCGGGTTTCACACAAGGAGCAAAAATAGTTATTGTACTTAAATCCTTAAGAATTATGGTATAGGTACTGTTATTCTTGAAATACAATATTATGCAATTAATAAAATTTTATTTATTTTTATATACTGTAAAATCAAATCTGTTACATTTTAAAAACATCCACTAATATACAAAAGGGTGGTCCTTAATATGAACATTTTCGAATTTCTTTGCTTCCAAGGGCTCAAATGCTTCCAAAGTAATAACAAAATATTGTCTAAAAATTTAGGCTTTTAATATTAACATTTAGATAGTCCGCAATTCAATTAAAAGTTTTGTATATTTATTATTAAGCAAATTTTTGCGCCATCTGTGATGGCAGACTTGTAATTTTGATGGCAATTTATTACTGATAATTTGAGTGTCCAAATCACTAATAAAATAAATATTTTGGTGCAAAATTAATCTTGATGCCATGATGAATAATATTTCGTTAAACAGCCCACATGGATTTAATTAGAGGTTAAGTGTTTTTATAAATATTTTTAAGTGAGTTAAGAATATATGGTAATAATAAATATACGAAACTTTTAATTAAATTACGGACTATCTAAATGTTAATATTGAAAGCTAAAACTTTTCGAGGATTTTTTGTATTAATTTGGAAGCTTTTGAGCCTTTGGGAGCAAAGAAATTCCAAAAAGTCCATATTAAGCACCACCCTAATATATATATATATATTTATACAATCTACATACTGACCTTAAAAAAATCCAAAATGAATTTACTAAAAATCACTTCATCATCACCACCATTATTATTAATGCCTAAATCCATTAACTTAACATCCGAACAATTAATTTTAATAAACATTAATAAAAATAGTGAAATAATATTTCTGGATGTCATTTTAACCTCTAACCATTCGTTAATATAACTAAATTAAATGAAGACATCGTTAAAATTGTTTTTTCACAAGCCTATAGGTTCTTATGTAAGAAAAGATATGATCATTAGTAAGGTTTTTAATTGGATTTTTGTGGCTCATTTATTGAATGTTCTTTCATACGATTCATTAATTATTAATTTCAGGTGGAAAGGTGTATGTATAAATCTAAAGAAAGGATTTTGGTAAAGAAGTAAGTAATAGAATATAGATTCAATCATTAAATTAATACACGTATTATATTATGAGATTATTTTTATTCGATTCTAATTTACAAAAATATAAATTGTTTAAACTAAGCATTGAAAATCACGACAAATATTCAAAATTCGTATTTCTAAATGTTTTATTAAATTTTCTAAATTTGTCTTTGTCATTGAAATTTTATTTAAGGGGCACAACTAGTGTGAAATTTTCAAAAAATCGAATTTTCACTTTTTTCATATTTCGGTAGGTTATACCTTTAAAAATAACATACCAAAATTTTAAATCGATGTCCTAAATAGTTTTTGAGTCAAAGCCATTTAATCTTTAAACGCGTTTTTCTCGAAACAGCATTTTCCGAATTTGCTGCAACAATTACTCAAAAACAAATGATCCGATCACGATCAAATTTTTTTTACATGTTCTATATATAGTTCTCCGTAAAATGAACTATCGATTTTTTGATTGGATCAAAAATCGAATTTTGGCAGTCCAAAAACGACCAAAATTTTGCGTAAAATTCGACCTTTTTTCTAAAAACGCCGCCTTTTTGTTAATTTTTGATTTTTTTCTCTTTATCGTAGTTCATTTTAGAGACAATATTGTGTAGTTTAACGAGAATTTTTTAAAGCAGTTTCTTTAATATAATTTTCCAAAAATCACCTTTTTTTTAGGCGGTTACACTAGTTGTGCCCCTTAAATACTTATATTTTACATTTAAAATTGTAAACTAAAGTTTTACAAACTGAAATTAATTCACTTCACTATTTATATTTATTTATTTTTTATTATTTATTTAAATTCATTATTTATTTATATTAATTATATATTATTACAAAAAAAAAGTTTTTGGTGCAAAATTTAAATCAAAACATAAATTTGACGAGTTTCAACTACAAAATAATATTATTTTACATAACATTTACAAAATCTCTACAATTTGTGTTTTAGATTTTAGTGTTTTACAATTTATAATATAAAATTTGTTTTTGATATACATAAAATATTATACAATAAATACAATTTTTTGATCCTTTAATTGTTATTGAATGAAAACTAAAAACAAGTAATTTTGTTTAACTAAATTTGTTTAACTTATTTTGAAATAATTATATATTTAAATATTTTGTTTAACAAACTTTAAGTATATTTATAAAACATCTTTGTATTTATAAAAAGTTATACTGTAGAATATAGATAGTAATTTATATATAAATATATAAGAATATATTCAACATTATTAATATTATTTAAAAAAAATTAATTTCAAATAATTATATTTTTACATTAAATTATTTTCATCATTTTAGTGGTATTTGAAAGAATAATTAGTAATATTTTTAGAAACTTTCGTAATAAAATATAATATTACCAAGAGTTTTACTAATTTAAAAAAATGATATTAAATTCTAATTAAAGGAATTTTAAATAAATTCGGAATCATATTGTTTAGGAAAAATATACTTGGATTTTAGGAATTTTTAAAAATATTTACGTGGTCTGTTCAAAAGTACCCGGAATTTTCGTTTTTTCAAAAAAATATTTATTTATTCGTCTACATTAATGTGGTCCCCTTCAAAGTAGTCCCCCCCAGATATAATACACTTATGCCAGCGTTTTTTCCAATTTTCGAAGCACCCTTGATATTCACTTTTTGATATGTCCTTGAGCACTCTCAGCGATTTTCTTCAATCGAGGAAAACCGCCGTCCTTTCATGGGTCCCTTCAACTTTGGGAATAGGAAAAAGTCACACGGAGCCATATCTGGTGAATTTTTGCACTTTGCAACACTTTATTTCATTTTTTACGCAAAATTTAATACAAATTCTTTGACTTTTCAATTCTTCCATTGTAAAAATCGCCGAGCTCAGAAAAACACGTCGAACCTTAGCGACTACCACAGACAAAGTAAACAGTGAATATAGCTGAAAATTTCATCATACTTTAGGGACATGTATACCAACACAATAAAAAAAAATTTTGACAATCAGACACTCCAGACCCGCGAAATTTAATTATTAGTAATTCCGGGTACTTTTTATACCCGTACTAGTATTTTAGTACCACGTATATTCGCTTTTTTGTATACTACATTTATATTTCGATATTATATTTTATAATGATATTATAAATGAATTGTAAAGCTTATTAAAATACTTATACAATTAATAAAAAATATTTGCAACAAACTATTCATATTTGAATATAATTAAAATTAGCTAAATATAAATAAGTTTAGAGTAAAGGAATTAAATAATGAATGAAAAAGTTATAAAATAGTTTGAAGTTAATTAAATTACATTAAATACGCAAAATATTGACGTGGGTCAATATATATATATATATATATATATATATATATATATATATATATATATATATATATATATATATATATATATATTGGCCAACGATCCCACAGATCACTTAAATAGACAGACACAAAAACTTATTAATAATTTAATTGACAAAAAACAAATTACTAAATCATTAGGATATTCCCTTAAAGTTTTTCATCCTAATTTTCCTAAATTATACTGTCTTCCTAAAGTTCATAAACCAGATTTACCTATAAGACCTATTGTTTCTGATATTAACACTCCTTTAAGTAAACTTACGAAGCACATCAGCACTATTCTTTCTAAGATTACCATTTTGTCGGAATTGAATGTTTCCAATTTTTTCAATTTAGTTAAACGTCTAAATAATTTGCAAATTCCTCCTGATTTTTCTTTTGTCAGTTTTGATGTCATATCGCTTTTTACTAATGTTCCTTGGGACTTAGCGTTAGATGCTATCTCAGATCGTTGGAATGATATCCAACCCCACACTTCTATAAACTTATTTTGGTTCAAATACATTTTAAAATTCATTTTTAGTAATACTTATTTCTGTTTTGAAAATAAATTTTATTTACAGATTTTTGGTTTGCCAATGGGCTCTAGTGTTAGTCCCCCCTCTTGCTGATTTGGCTTTACAACTTCTAGAAAATTCTGTTTTGCCTAAACTTCCTGTTCAACCCTTCATATATTTTAGATATGTTGATGACATTTTTTTATGTTTAGATAATAACTATATGAACCATACATTGAATTGTTTTAACTCTTTCAGTAAACATTTGCAGTTCACTTGTGAACAAGAGGTCGACAATTCTATTAGCTTTTTAGATATTAAAATTATTAGATTTAATAATAACAAAATTTATACAAACTGGTATCAAAAGCCAACTTGGTCCGGTCGTTACATTAACTATTTTTCCTTTCATTCCCGTTCGATCAAAATTTCTATTATTATTTCATTAATTTATAGAGCTATTCTTTTAAGTGATTACATCTTTCGGAACAAAAATTAGATTTAATCCGCGAAATTCTTGTAGACAATTCATATCCGTTAAAATTAGTTAATAATATTATAAAAAACCGTATGCAGTATTTAAATAATAATAAAATTAACATTAATAATAATAACCTTTCGTTACCTATTGATACTAGTTTAATAAATTCTTCATCTTTTCTAAATCGTTATAAAGATATTATTTCCTTACCATTTTTAGGCAATTTTACTTATTTTTTAAAAAAGATATTTTCTGAAGAAGGTTTTCTTTTAGTTTCCAAATTTGAAAATACTCTAAATTCTTTGTATACTCCTTTAAAATCAAAAACACCACAAAATAGAATTGTTGACTCCGTTTACAAGGTGAATTGTAATGATTGTGAAAAATTCTATATTGGGGAGAGTTCACAGTATATATACAAAAGAATGCTTCAACATAAATATAATTCAAACAATAAAAATCAATATAAAACAATGCTTTCAGACCATATGCAAAATTTTAAACACACATTTGACCTAAACAATCCAGTTATTTTATATATTGAACAAAATGTTGACCTGAGAAGGTTTGCTGAATCTGTTTTCATTTTTTTAAATTCTGAATGTGTTAATAAGAGAACTTCTTCTTCCTTACTTTTTGACAGCTATCAAAATTTAATTAATATATGTAAATCTGATTTATTTTAATATTTGAAAAATTTTTTACCATTTGATATCTTCTTTTATTTTCTTTTATCTTTCAGAATTTGATATATTTCGATTACTTGATTTCATTTTTCAAAATTTTATATATATATACGTGTATATACATATTTTTTTGTTTTTAGAACAAAATATTCATGTTTGTCAAATTTTACATTAAATAATTTTTTGAATGTTTAATAACTTGCAAAACTGGTTTAGTATGTATAATTTTAATTCTGTTTTATTTTATTTTGTTACTTTGTTTTATTACCCTGTTTGTTTTTTTTAGCTGAATGATGAGCTAGCAGAATAGCTCGAAACGTATTAAAAAGATTTATATTTACGTTCTGGTTTTATTTTTTCGACTTGTGGCTGCAAAACTGTATCATATATATATATATATATATATATATATTATATCTATATATATATATATATATATATATATATATATATCTTATGATTTTCAGCCAGTCGTCGAAATAAAAGAAACAAATAAATCCAAAATATTTATTTAAAATATTTGTTTCGACACGAATTATGTGTCATCATCCATCAATTCTTTGTTACAACAGTACCTAAAAAAATTGTTTTCAAAGATTTTTTTAAAAAATAAATATTAAACTTAATATTATATTTAAAAAAATTCAAAAATATACATATCACACCAAGAAAAAATAAGATAACTATTGTGATTCTTCAATATTTGTGATGCTTTAATATTTGTGATTTTCCAATATTTGTGATTATGCATCTTTTGTGATTTTGCAACTTTTGTGACTTTGCAACTTGTGATTTTGCAACTTGTGACTCTGCAACTTGTGACTCTGCAACTTGTGACTCTGCAACTTGTGACTCTGCAACTTGTGACTCTGCAACTTGTGACTCTGCAACTTGTGACTCTGCAACTTGTTATTCTGCAACTTGTGACTCTGCAACTTGTGACTCTGCAACTTGTGACTCTGCAACTTGTGACTCTGCAACTTGTGACTCTGCAACTTGTGACTCTGCAACTTGTGACTCTGCAACTTTTGTGATTCTTTAGTATTTCTTTTTCTCTAATATTTGTGATTCTCCAATATTTGTGATTCTTTAGTATTTCTTTTTCTCTAATATTTGTGATTCTCCAATATTTGTGATTCTTCAATATTGTGTTTCTCTAATATTTGTGAGTCTTCAATATTTGTGATTCTTCAATATTTGTGTTACTCTAATATCTGTGATTTTTCAATATTTGTGATTCTCCAATATTTGTGATTCTCCAATATTTGTGTGATTCTTCAATATTTGTGATTATCCAATATTTGTGATTCTCCAATATTTGTGATTCTGCAATATTTGTGATTCTGCAATATTTGTGATTCTCCAATATTTGTGATTCTCCAATATTTGTGATTCTCCAATATTTGTGATTCTGCAATATTTGTGATTCTGCAAATATTTGTGATTCTGCAATATTTGTGATTCTGCAATATTTGTGATTCTGCAATATTTGTGATTCTGCCAATATTTGTGATTCTGCAATATTTGTGATTCTGCAATATTTGTGATTCTGCAATATTTGTGATTCTCCAATATTTGTGATTCTCCCAATATTTGTGATTCTCAATATTTGTGATTCTCCAATATTTGTGATTCTGCAATATTTGTGATTCTCCAATATTTGTGATTCTGCAATATTTGTGATTCTGCAATATTTGTGATTCTCGCAATATTGTGATTCTGCAATATTTGTGATTCTGCAATATTTGTGATTCTGCCAATATTTGTGATTCTGCCAATATTTGTGATTCTGCAATATTGTGATTCTGCAATATTTGTGATTCTGCAATATTTGTGATTCTGCAATATTTGTGATTCTCCAATATTTGTGATTCTCAATATTTGTGATTCTCAATATTTGTGATTCTGCAATATTTGTGATTCTCCAATATTTGTGATTCTGCAATATTGTGATTACCAATATTTGTGATTCTGCAATATTTGTGATTCTGCAATATTTTGTGATTCTGCAATATTTGTGATTCTGCAATATTTGTGTGATTCTGCAATATTGTGATTCTGCAATATTTGTGATTCCTATTTGTGATTCTGCAATATTGTGATTCTCCAATATTTGTGATTCTTCAATATTTGTGATTCTGCAATATTTGTGATTCTGTGCAATATTTGTGATTCTCAATATTTGTGATTCTTCAATATTTGTGATTCTCCAATATTTGTGATTCTGCAATATTTGTGATTCTGCAATATTTGTGATTCTGCAATATTTGTGATTCTCCAATATTTGTGATTCTCCAATATTTGTGATTCTGCAATATTTGTGATTCTGCAATATTTGTGATTCTGCAATATTTGTGATTCTGCAATATTGTGATTCTTCAATATTGTGATTCTCCAATATTGTGATTCTGCAATATTTGTGATTCTGCAATATTTGTGATTCTGCAATATTTGTGATTCTCCAATATTTGTGATTTTTATTTGTGATTCCAATATTTGTGATTCTTCAATATTTGTGATTCTCAATATTTGTAATTTGCAACTTTTGTGAATATGCAACTTGTGATTTTGCAACTTTTGTGATTGATTCTGTGAAAACTTTTGCCTCAGCAATTTCTGACTCAGCAAACTTATTTTGCACTTGTTGTGATTTGCAACTTTTGATTCTGCAAACTTGTGATTCTGCAAATTGTGATTTTATAAATTGTGGTTCTGTAAATTTGCATTTTGCAACTTTTGATTTTGTAAATTGTCATTCTGATGTTTGTGATTTTGCAAAATTGTGAGTTTATTGCTTGCTATTTTACAGCTTATAACTTTTAGTCCCAGAACTTTGATCCCAAAAGTTTTGATAATATTATGTAATCCTATAGTTTGTGACTCTTTTGCATCTCATGATCGCTGAATTTTGTGACTCTGTTGAATTTGATGATAAAAAAAAAAATTATATTATTAAATTTGTATTACTATTTTGCATTTACTGTGAATTAAAATAAATGCACATTTTGCATGTACTATAGTGTATTTTTTTTTCAAAATAATCTTTGAACACAAATTTGGTGTGTATTTTATTTTTTGTTTGCGTGAACCAACCACTCGCCTATAAAAACAACAAAATGCAACCAGCAAACCCACAAACCAACCATAAAATACATTTTTCAGATGATTCAAAGAAATCACCACCAAAGGATTACCTTCTATAATGGTTTTGACGTTTATAATATGTTTAAGTTTCTGAGAATAAAACGAATGGTCAATATTTTATCAACAATTCCAAATTCGAACATTCTCATCATGACATCGTTGAATCTTTCTATATAAGGAGAGCTTTTAAAACAGCAAACGATGTTGGATATGTAGAACGTCATCTTTCTATGAGTCAAAGTTTTGTTTATATCATATTTTCTAAGAAGGGCATCTGCATTTGCAGATTTTTGGATAACTGCACCTGTTTGTGACAAATACGTGGTGGACAATTGTTTCTCTTTTTGCGTGCAAAAAAACGAAATTTCGTCTGGTTGTTCAGTTGCCATTCCAAATCTTGCATAAGAAGAAACACTATGCCAGGATCTGAATATATAGTCAGGTTGGAAGCTATTAGTTCCTGCATGTTTTTGATGTCCAAAGATTTTGGTGGAGTCATCAATTTGTTCAAAAGTTTTCCTTGAATGAAA
>NW_020537324.1:74978708-74994603 GCF_003426905.1 Ctenocephalides felis | reverse complement strand
TAACTATAATTACGTGTATATACTTGGCACCGGGATGGTGGAAATTGGCAAAACTGATATGACCTGATTTTTTGACGATTTTTTTGCTGTCGATTGGTGCAAACTAAAATTTTTTTGCTCTTTCCGTTCTTGAGATAAATGGGGGGGCCAAATTCGGTGCTAACTATATATAGTCAGCACCGACCCCTTTAAAAATGCAAAAAATTAAAATTTCTTTTACTATCGTTATCAGTGATTTTTTTTGCTGTCGAATGATGCAATTATTTTTGGAAAAGTTTTGCCCATCATAGATTTTCACGCATAGGAAAATTCCCAAATTTGCCAATTTAAAAAAATTGACAAATTTGAAAATGCCCAATTTTTTTGCTCGCTTACTTGAATATAAAACAAAAAAATTTTTTTCAAAAAATTCATTTTTTCACCCCTTTTCAGAGAAGGTTGCCAATTTTTTTGGGTGTCCACAGGTCACTTTTTCAAAAATTTAAAAATTGTTTCGGAATCTGTGATTTTTTTGCTCTGCGATACAAAAAAGAAAAATTCAAAAAAATAAATTTTAATTTTGATTTTTTTCGTAGCACAAAAACGAATAGTTTGCGTCCATAAGTACTACGTAGTATACGATACTTTTCAATTTATTTACTTATCCCCAAAACAGACTTAATGAATCAACTAGTCAACAATATTACAGTGATTTCAGTAAATAAATAATACGTCTTTGGCCACCCGCCGCCGAGAGACTCTACGGCGTAGAGAGTCTCTACGCACTGGGTCTTCCGAAGATGAGCGAGTGAGAAAGCTATACGCCATTGAGCGAGTGAGACGGCTATATATATGCACCGCGATTCCTGTTACATTTTAACAAATTCATATAAAAATGGTATGAGACTATCAATTCCTGTCGAGCACATATTTTTGTAAAGGTATTGTTGATGATTTTGTTGGAAAAAAAATAAGAATATTTAAAGCAGATTGCAATTCGTTTTCATACTACGAAAAAATCAAAATTAAAACTTATTTTTTCTAATTTTTCTTTTTTGTATCGCAGAGCAAAAAAATCACAGATTCCGAAACAATTTTTAAATTTTTGAAAAAGTGACCTGTGGACACCCCAAAAAATTGGCAACCCCTCTGAAAAGGGGTGAAAAAATAAATTTTTTGAAAAATTTTTTTTTGTTTTATATTTAAGTGAGCGAGCAAAAAATTGGGCATTTTCAAATTTCAATTTTTTTAAATTGGCAAATTTGGGAAATTTTCCTATGCGTGAAAATCTATGATGGGCAAAACTTTTCCAAAAATGAATTGCGTCATTCGACAGCAAAAAAATCACTGATAACGATAGTAAAAAGAAATTTATTTTTTTTTGCATTTTTAAAGGGGTCGGTGCTGACTATATATATAGTTAGCACCGAATTTGGCCCCACCTATTTATCTCAAGAACGGAAAGAGCAAAAAAATTTTAGTTTGCACCAATCGACAGCAAAAAAATCGTCAAAAAATCAGGTCATATCAGTTTTGCCAATTTCCACCATCCCGGTGCCAAGTATATACACGTGATTTTATAAACACTGTCTATGTCGTCCGACTGGCCGTCGGCTTCGCCGTATGGCGAAAGGTTGGATCAGAAAATATAATGCAATGTATTTTGTAGTTGAAACTCGTCAAATTTATGTTTTGATTTAAATTTTGCACCAAAAACTTTTATTTATGTAATAATATATAATTAATATAAATAAATAATGAATTTGAATAAATAATAAAAAATAAATAAATATAAATAGTGAAGTGAATTAATTTCAGTTTGTAAAACTTTAGTTTACAATTTTAATGTAAAATATAAGTATTTAAGGGGCACAACTAGTGTAACCGCCTAAAAAAAGGTGATTTTTGGAAAATATATTAAAGAAATGCTTTATGAATCATTTCAAAATTTTGGGAATAAAAATTTATACATGTTTTAAGATAACATAGTAAAATTTTGAAAAAAAAAATTCAACATTGTTTAAGTTATCGTCGAACGGCGCGACAAAAAAGGCCCTACACTGCTTTTACGTGGATGAAATAAAAAAAAAAAAATCTCGTTAAACTATATAATATTGTCTCTGAAATGAACTACGATAAAGAGAAAAAAAATCAAAAATTAACAAAAAGGCGGCGTTTTAAAAAAAAGGTCGAATTTTACCCAATATTTTGGTCGTTTTTGGACTGCCAAAATTCGATTTTTGATCCAATCAAAAAATCGATAGTTCATTTTACGGAGAACTATATATAGAACATGTAAAAAAAATTTGATCGTGATCGGATCATTTGTTTTTGAGTAATTGTTGCAGCAAATTCGGAAAATGCTGTTTCGAGAAAAACGCGTTTAAAGATTAAATGGCTTTGACTCAAAAAACTATTTAGGACATCGATTTAAAATTTTGGTATGTTATTTTTAAGGTATAACCTACCGAAATATGAAAAAAGTGAAAATCGATTTTTTGAAAAATTTACTAGTTGTGCCCCTTAAATAAAATTTCAATGACAAAGACAAATTTAGAAAATTTAATAAAACATTTAGAAATACGAATTTTGAATATTTGTCGTGATTTTCAATGCTTAGTTTTAAACAATTTATATTTTGTGTAAATTAGAATCGAATAAAAATAATCTCATAATATAATACGTGTATTAATTTAATGATTGAATCTATATTCTATTACTTACTTCTTTACCAAAATCCTTTCTTTAGATTTATACATACACCTTTCCACCTGAAATTAATAATTAATGAATCGTATGAAAGAACATTCAATAAATGAGCCACAAAATCCAATTAAAAACCTTACTAATGATCATATCTTTTCTTACATAAGAACCTATAGGCTTGTGAAAAAACAATTTTAACGATGTCTTCATTTAATTTAGTTACATAACGAATGGTTAGAGGTTAAAATGACATCCAGAAATATATATTTCACTATTTTTATTAATGTTTATTAAAATTAATTGTTCGGATGTTAAGTTAATGGATTTAGGCATTAATAATAATGGTGGTGATGATGAAGTGATTTTTAGTAAATTCATTTTGGATTTTTTTAAGGTCAGTATGTAGATTGTATAAATATATATATATTAGGGTGGTGCTTAATATGGACTTTTTGGAATTTCTTTGCTCCCAAAGGCTCAAAAGCTTCCAATTAATACAAAAAAATCCTCTAAAAGTTTTAGCTTTCAATATTAACATTAGATAGTCCGTAATTTAATTATAATGTTTCGTATATTTATTATCATCATATATTCCTGACTCACTTAAAAATATTTATAAAAAACACTTAACCTCTAATTAAATCCATGTGGGCTGTTTAACGAAATAATTATTATCATGGCATCAAGATTAATTTTGCACCAAAATATTTATTTTATTAGTGATTTGGACACTCATATTACAGTAATAAATTGCCATCAAAATTACAAGTCTGCCATCATGATGGCGCAAAAATTTGCTTAATAATAAATATACAAAACTTTTAATTGAATTGCGGACTATCTAAATGTTAATATTAAAAGCCTAAATTTTAGACAATATTTTGTTATTACTTTGGAAGCAAAGAAATTCGAAAATGTTCATATTAAGGACCACCCTTTTGTATATTAGTGGATGTTTTTAAAATGTAACAGATTTGATTTTACAGTATATAAAATAAATAAAATTTTATTAATTGCATAATATTGTATTTCAAGAATAACAGTACCTATACCATAATTCTTAAGGATTTAAGTACAATAACTATTTTGCTCCTTGTGTGAAACCCGAAGTAGAAATAATATTAGAAACTATTGTTCAGGGAAGTTTTATACCTCTTCAAATCTTTACAGAGTAAGTTTAAAAATATATATATATAATATATATATATATATATATATACATTTTTGGTTTGTTTGAAGTTTCAGATCACCATCAACAATGGACTAATAATAACAATATGACAAACCCTGAACCAAACTGAAAATATCCTTGGCAAAATATCCAAAAATAGGAACGACCATACAATATTATCATTTCAGAAAACAATCAAAAACAATGTATAATTTTTACAACAAATCTGGAAACGACAGCAACTTTTAAATGTTTTGATAATTTTCAAGAACGAAAACAAATTCGTACTTTCATTTTATAATCCTTTTTAAAAATATACAGAAGGTGGATATATGTATGAATTTTATTTACGCAAAATTTGGATATTAAAAAAATTATGGATGTTTATAAAAAAAGGATTTTGAATATGAACGGTTATCCTGTCAGAGTTTATATGAGACGTGATAATGGATATTCACGTGCTCTTAAAAATGGTACTAGACATATATTAGGTGAGGCAAATGATAAATAAAATATATTTGATATTGATGTATAGTAGAAAAAGCCACACACACTATCCTAAGTTAAAATTTTTATAAGAACCTGATATAAAACATTTTACCATGTATAAAATTGACTGGTTTCTATGAACATGTAAAAAATGTATCTGGACGAAGAAATGTTTTTTCAAGTCAAAATTTTAAGGTTATGAGGTATAAAGTGCTCAAATTACAAAAAACCTAGTAGATTTGATACGTTCTGTAAAGCTCCTTGAAAATACTATTCTCAGACGCAATCGTGGATGATCGTTTGTTTATAAGTACACTTCACTTATAGCATCGATGGATAAAATATTTTTTAATTCAGAATATTTTTTAACTAGTTGGTTTGGTATTTAGCCTTGAGGCGAGTTACATGAACTTCCCGATATGTTTTAATAATCTACTTAATCAATAAAAAAATAATCAATTTATGAGTGATTAAAAGTATTTCGAGTGGATTTATTACCCATAATTAAAAACGAACGAACATGTTAACTCAGATAATTTTCTAAAAGCAAATTTTCACAAATCAATAATTTTTATAATTGAACCAGTTTCCGTAGGACTTTAATGGTTTAGTATGTTTATTAAGACCAAGTACTCTATCAAGTAAATCGTTATACCAAGTAAATCGTCTAATTTTAATTTTAACAAACGTCAACAAAACTACTCATTTTCTCAAACTTTGATGAATTTTTAAAATTAAACTACTTGTAGTAAGACTGTAATATTTCAGTAAGTTCTATAAGACCATGATATATATTGCCAAAAAAGGTTCCATGAAAATCGACGGCTTAGATTTTTTTCAACAATTAATTACAAGGAACGGCCCGGTAGATTTTCACCTAAAACCAATCAGTACCATTCCCAAATAATATCTTTGAGCAGTTTTTGATTTTTTAAAATCGATTCGGTAGTTGAGCTTAAATGTGGACGAAAAGTTTAACACTTCTTTTTGAATTACAAAGAAACGGCTCGGCCGATCGCTGCACAAAATTGAGAAAAGATAATCCACATTAAAATACATCAATTGATTTTAAAATTTATGCAATCGGTTCAAGCGTTTTTGAGCAAACGTCGATGAAAGTTCTAATTTTGACAAACGTCAAAAAAATGAAGCTAATTTTTGCAAACTTTGACGATTTTTTAAAATTAAACTACTTGCCGTAGGACCGTAATATTTTAGTATGATCTATAAGACGTTACGTTAAAAATTTTTTATAAAATCGTCGAAAAAAATTTCTGGCCGATCTTTACCAAAAAACTAATCAGGTAATTCCCAACCAATATGTTTCGAACAGTTTTTCAATTTTCAAAATCAATTCAGAATTGCGACCTAAAACGTGGACGAAAATTTTTTCACTCTTCTGCGATTTACAAAGAAACGGATCGGCCGATCGTCGTACAAAAGTTAGAAACGCTAGTCCTCATCGAGATACATCAATGATTTAAATTTTTGAAATCGGTCCAGCCGTTTGAGAGAACTCGACTTACGGCAAAAAATCTGTTCACACACACACACAACTTTTTCCAAATTTGGTTCATTCGATTCAGAACGGCTTGAAACGTCAAGAAACATAAAATTAGCAATTCGGATTTTTTAATGAAAACATAAACTTCTTCTTCGGGAAGTTAAAAATCTACAAATTTTAGTTATCAGTCTTATAATAGATACTTTGAAAGTCTTCAAGTCGAATTTTTAAACAAAACTTACCAGTTGTTTCAATTTTGTTCCAGGTTTCACAGGAATCAACCCCACAATCGCCGAAATTTTACAAAAAGTCATGAACTACACCCAAATACTCATACACGTTACAAAACTCGCCGACATCCATATATGCACAAATATCAATACACTTTTGGTAAACGTGGACGTGCAGACTTTCTGCAAATTTAGATGACTTAAACGTCTGCAAACAAACCGATAAAGTCACAGCTTTGTATCCAATTCACAGAAAATCTATAAGTGCCATTACACCTAAAATGGGTTATGTAACGGATTATAGTTATTTGAGTGCTGAAGATAAATACTTTTGGTTTATTATGATACCGACGATATTAATTTTGATGTTGGTTTGGTGGTTACTGGTACGTGCTCGTGCAAAGTTTGTGGAAACTGCCAACAAACGATTTATAGATATCATTTTTGCATCTTACGGAATTGCATTGACGGTATCACAAAACGCACCAAAAATACGTTTTGAACGTATCCTATTCCTAACTTTAGCATTGAGCAGTGGTGGGTACAGCAATTTCATTCAAGGAAAACTTTTGAACAAATTGATGACTCCACCAAAATCTTTGGACATCAAAAACATGCAGGAACTAATAGCTTCCAACCTGACTATATATTCAGATCCTGGCATAGTGTTTCTTATGCAAGATTTGGAATGGCAACTGAACAACCAGACGAAATTTCGTTTTTTGCACGCAAAAATAGAAACAATTGTCTACCACGTATTTGTTACAAAACAAGATGCAGTTATCCAAAAATCTGCAAATGCAGATGCCCTTCTTAGAAAATATGATATAAACAAAACTTTGACTCATAGAATAGATGACGTTCTACAATATCCAACATCGTTTGCTGTTTTAAAAAGCTCTCCTTATATAGAAAGATTCAACGATGTCATGATGAGAATGTTCGAATTTGGAATTGTTGATAAAATAATTGACCATTCGTTTTATTCTCAGAAACTTAAACATATTATAAATGTCAAAACCATTATAGAAGGTAATCCTTTGGTGGTGATTTCTTTGAATCATCTGAAAAATGTATTTTATGGTTGGTTTTGGGTTTGCTGGTTGCATTTTGTTGTTTTATAGGCGAGTGGTTGGTTCACGCAAACAAAAAATAAAAATACACCCAAATTTGTGTTCAAAGATTATTTTGAAAAAAAAAATACACTATAGTACATGCAAAATGTGCATTTTTAATTCACAGTAATATGCAAAATAGTAATACAAATTTATAATATAATTTTTTTTTGATCATCAAATTCAACAGAGTCACAAAATTGAGCGATCATGAGATGAAAGAGTCACAAACTATAGGATTACATAATATTATCAAAACTTTTGGGATCAAAAGTTCTGGGACTAAAAGTTTAAGCTGTAAAATAGCAAGCAATAAACTCACAATTTTGCAAAATCACAACTATCAGAATGACAATTTACAAAATCAAAAGTTGCAAAATGCAATTTACAGAACCACAATTTATAAAATCACAAGTTGCAGAATCAAAAGTTGCAGAATCAAAAGTTGCAAAATCACAAGTTGCAAAATAAGTTGCTGAGTCAGAAATTGCTGAGGCAAAAGTTGCAGAATCACAAGTTGCAGAATCACAAAAGTTGCAAAATCACAAGTTGCATATTCACAAAAGTTGCAAAATTACAAATATTGAAGAATCACAAATATTGAAGAATCACAAATATTGGAGAATCACAAATATTGCAGAATCACAAATATTGGAGAATCACAAATATTGAAAAATCACAGATATTAGAGTAACACAAATATTGAAGAATCACAAATATTGCAGAATCACAAATATTGCAGAATCACAAATATTGAAGAATCACAAATATTGAAAAATCACAGATATTAGAGTAACACAAATATTGCAGAATCACAAATATTGGAGAATCACAAATATTGCAGAATCACAAATATTGCAGAATCACAAATATTGCAGAATCACAAATATTGAAGAATCACAAATATTGGATAATCACAAATATTGAAGAATCACAAATATTGAAGAATCACAAATATTGGAGAATCACAAATATTGGAGAATCACAAATATTGGATAATCACAAATATTGAAGAATCACAAATATTGAAGAATCACAAATATTGGAGAATCACAAATATTGCAGAATCACAAATATTGGAGAATCACAAATATTGCAGAATCACAAATATTGCAGAATCACAAATATTGCAGAATCACAAATATTGCAGAATCACAAATATTGAAGAATCACAAATATTGGATAATCACAAATATTGCAGAATCACAAATATTGAAGAATCACAAATATTGGATAATCACAAATATTGAAGAATCACAAATATTGAAGAATCACAAATATTGGAGAATCACAAATATTGCAGAATCACAAATATTGGAGAATCACAAATATTGCAGAATCACAAATATTGCAGAATCACAAATATTGCAGAATCACAAATATTGAAGAATCACAAATATTGGATAATCACAAATATTGAAGAATCACAAATATTGAAGAATCACAAATATTGGAGAATCACAAATATTGCAGAATCACAAATATTGGAGAATCACAAATATTGCAGAATCACAAATATTGCAGAATCACAAATATTGCAGAATCACAAATATTGCAGAATCACAAATATTGCAGAATCACAAATATTGCAGAATCACAAATATTGCAGAATCACAAATATTGAAGAATCACAAATATTGAAAAATCACAGATATTAGAGTAACACAAATATTGCAGAATCACAAATATTGCAGAATCACAAATATTGAAGAATCACAAATATTGAAAAATCACAGATATTAGAGTAACACAAATATTGCAGAATCACAAATATTGGAGAATCACAAATATTGGATAATCACAAATATTGAAGAATCACAAATATTGCAGAATCACAAATATTGAAGAATCACAAATATTGCAGAATCACAAATATTGGATAATCACAAATATTGAAGAATCACAAATATTGCAGAATCACAAATATTGCAGAATCACAAATATTGCAGAATCACAAATATTGCAGAATCACAAATATTGAAGAATCACAAATATTGAAGAATCACAAATATTGAAAAATCACAGATATTAGAGTAACACAAATATTGAAGAATCACAAATATTGCAGAATCACAAATATTGGATAATCACAAATATTGAAGAATCACAAATATTGCAGAATCACAAATATTGGATAATCACAAATATTGAAGAATCACAAATATTGCAGAATCACAAATATTGAAGAATCACAAATATTGAAGAATCACAAATATTGCAGAATCACAAATATTGGATAATCACAAATATTGAAGAATCACAAATATTGCAGAATCACAAATATTGCAGAATCACAAATATTGAAGAATCACAAATATTGAAAAATCACAGATATTAGAGTAACACAAATATTGCAGAATCACAAATATTGGAGAATCACAAATATTGCAGAATCACAAATATTGGAGAATCACAAATATTGCAGAATCACAAATATTGAAGAATCACAGATATTAGAGTAACGCAAATATTGCAGAATCACAAATATTGGAGAATCACAAATATTGGATAATCACAAATATTGAAGAATCACAAATATTGAAGAATCACAGATATTAGAGTAACACAAATATTGCAGAATCACAAATATTGGAGAATCACAAATATGGATAATCACAAATATTGCAGAATCACAAATATTGAAGAATCACAAGATATTAGAGTAACGCAAATATTGCAGAATCACAAATATTGGAGAATCACAAATATTGGATAATCACAAATATTGAAGAATCACAAATATTGAAGAATCACAGATATTAGAGTAACACAAATATTGCAGAATCACAAATATTGGAGAATCACAAATATTGCAGAATCACAAATATTGAAGAATCACAAATATTGGAGAATCACAAATATTGCAGAATCACAAATATTGAAGAATCACAGATATTAGAGTAACGCAAATATTGCAGAATCACAAATATTGGAGAATCACAAATATTGGATAATCACAAATATTGCAGAATCACAAATATTGAAGAATCACAGATATTAGAGTAACACAAATATTGCAGAATCACAAATATTGGAGAATCACAAATATTGGATAATCACAAATATTGCAGAATCACAAATATTGAAGAATCACAGATATTAGAGTAACACAAATATTGCAGAATCACAAATATTGGAGAATCACAAATATTGGATAATCACAAATATTGAAGAATCACAAATATTGCAGAATCACAAATATTGAAGAATCACAAATATTGCAGAATCACAAATATTGGATAATCACACATATTGAAGAATCACAAATATTGCAGAATCACAAATATTGCAGAATCACAAATATTGAAAAATCACAGATATTGAAAAATCACAGAATCACAGATATTGCAGAATCACAAATATTGAAGAATCACAAATATTGCAGAATCACAAATATTGAAGAATCACAAATATTGAAGAATCACAAATATTGGAGAATCACAAATATTGAAAAATCACAGATATTAGAGTAACACAAATATTGAAGAATCACAAATATTGCAGAATCACAAATATTGCAGAATCACAAATATTGCAGAATCACAAATATTGCAGAATCACAAATATTGCAGAATCACAAATATTGCAGAATCACAAATATTGCAGAATCACAAATATTGAAGAATCACAAATATTGAAGAATCACAAATATTGAAAAATCACAGATATTAGAGTAACACAAATATTGAAGAATCACAAATATTAGAGAATCACAAATATTAGAGAAACAGAAATATTAAAGAATCACAAAAGTTGCAGAGTCACAAGTTGCAGAGTCACAAGTTGCAGAGTCACAAGTTGCAGAGTCACAAGTTGCAGAGTCACAAGTTGCAGAGTCACAAGTTGCAGAGTCACAAGTTGCAGAGTCACAAGTTGCAGAGTCACAAGTTGCAGAGTCACAAGTTGCAGAGTCACAAGTTGCAGAGTCACAAGTTGCAGAGTCACAAGTTGCAGAGTCACAAGTTGCAGAATCACAAGTTGCAGAATCACAAGTTGCAGAATCACAAGTTGCAGAATCACAAGTTGCAAAATCACAGGTTGCAGAGTCACAAGTTGCAGAGTCACAAGTTGCAGAGTCACAAGTTGCAGAGTCACAAGTTGCAGAATCACATAAGTTGTAAAATTGCAATAGTTGCAGAATCACAAAAGTTGCAAAATCACAAAAGATGCATAATCACAAATATTGGAGAATCACAAATATTAAAGAATCACAAATATTGAAGAATCACAATAGTTATCTTACTTTTTCTTGGTGTGATATGTATATTTTTGAATTTTTTTAAATATAATATTAAGTTTAATATTTATTTTTTAAAAAAATCTTTGAAAAAATTTTTTTAGGTACTGTTGTAACAAAGAATTGCTGAATGATGACACATAATAAATAAAACAAAGTAACAAAATAAAATAAACAGAATAAACAAAATAAAATTATACATACTAAACCAGTTTTGCAAGTTATTAAACATTCAAAAAATTATTTAATGTAAAATTTGACAAACATGAATATTTTGTCTAAAAACCAAAAAATATGTATATACACGTATATATATATAAAATTTTGAAAAATGAAATCAAGTAATCGAAATATATCAAATTCTGAAAGATAAAAGAAAATAAAAGAAGATATCAAATGGTAAAAATTTTTCAAATATTAAAATAAATCAGATTTACATATATTAATTAAATTTTGATAGCTGTCAAAAAGTAAGGAAGAAGAAGTTCTCTATTAACACATTCAGAATTTAAAAAAATGAAAACAGATTCAGCAAACTTCTCAGGTCAACATTTTGTTCAATATATAAAATAACTGGATTGTTTAGGTCAAATGTGTGTTTAAAATTTTGCATATGGTCTGAAAGCATTGTTTTATATTGATTTTATTGTTTGAATTATATTTATGTTGAAGCATTCTTTTGTATATATACTGTGAACTCTCCCCAATATAGAATTTTTCACAATCATTACAATTCACCTTGTAAACGGAGTCAACAATTCTATTTTGTGGTGTTTTTGATTTTAAAGGAGTATACAAAGAATTTAGAGTATTTTCAAATTTGGAAACTAAAAGAAAACCTTCTTCAGAAAATATCTTTTTAAAAAATAAGTAAAATTGCCTAAAAATGGTAAGGAAATAATATCTTTATAACGATTTAGAAAAGATGAAGAATTTATTAAACTAGTATCAATAGGTAACGAAAGGTTATTATTATTAATGTTAATTTTATTATTATTTAAATACTGCATACGGTTTTTTATAATATATTAACTAATTTTAACGGATATGAATTGTCTACAAGAATTTCGCGGATTAAATCTAATTTTTGTTCCGAAAGATGTAATCACTTAAAAGAATAGCTCTATAAATTAATGAAATAATAATAGAAATTTTGATCGAACGGGAATGAAAGGAAAAATAGTTAATGTAACGACCGGACCAAGTTGGCTTTTGATACCAGTTTGTATAAATTTTGTTATTATTAAATCTAATAATTTTAATATCTAAAAAGCTAATAGAATTGTCGACCTCTTGTTCACAAGTGAACTGCAAATGTTTACTGAAAGAGTTAAAACAATTCAATGTATGGTTCATATAGTTATTATCTAAACATAAAAGAATGTCATCAACATATCTAAAATATATGAAGGGTTGAACAGGAAATTTAGGCAAAACAGAATTTTCTAGAAGTTGTAAAGCCAAATCAGCAAGAGGGGGGACTAACACTAGAGCCCATTGGCAAACCAAAAATCTGTGAATAAAATTATTTTCAAAACAGAAATAAGTATTACTAAAAATGAATTTTAAAATGTATTTGAACCAAAATAAGTTTATAGAAGTGTGGGGTTGGATATCATTCCAACGATCTGAGATAGCATCTAACGCTAAGTCCAAGGAACATTAGTAAAAAGCGATATGACATCAAAATGACAAAAGAAAAATCAGGAGGAATTTGCAAATTATTTAGACGTTTAACTAAATTGAAAGAATTGGAAACATTCAATTCCGACAAAATGGTAATCTTAGAAAGAATAGTGCTGATGTGCTTCGTAAGTTTACTTAAAGGAGTGTTAATATCAGAAACAATAGGTCTTATAGGTAAATCTGGTTTATGAACTTTAGGAAGACAGTATAATTTAGGAAAATTAGGATGAAAAACTTTAAGGAATATCCTAATGATTTAGTAATTTGTTTTTGTCAATTAAATTATTAATAAGTTTTTGTGTCTGTCTATTTAAGTGATCTGTGGGATCGTTGGCCAATATATATATATACTATATATATATATATATATTATATATATATATAATATATATATATATATTGACCCACGTCAATATTTTGCGTATTTAATGTAATTTAATTAACTTCAAACTATTTTATAACTTTTTCATTCATTATTTAATTCCTTTACTCTAAACTTATTTATATTTAGCTAATTTTAATTATATTCAAATATGAATAGTTTGTTGCAAATATTTTTATTAATTGTATAAGTATTTTAATAAGCTTTACAATTCATTTATAATATCATTATAAAATATAATATCGAAATATAAATGTAGTATACAAAAAAGCGAATATACGTGGTACTAAAATACTAGTACGGGTATAAAAGTACCCGGAATTACTAATAATTAAATTTCGCGGGTCTGGAGTGTCTGATTGTCAAAATTTTTTTTTATTGTGTTGGTATACATGTCCCTAAAGTATGATGAAATTTTCAGCTATATTCACTGTTTACTTTGTCTGTGGTAGTCGCTAAGGTTCGACGTGTTTTTCTGAGCTCGGCGATTTTTACAATGGAAGAATTGAAAAGTCAAAGAATTTGTATTAAATTTTGCGTAAAAAAATGAAATAAAGTGTTGCAAAGTGCAAAAATTCACCAGATATGGCTCCGTGTGACTTTTTCCTATTCCCAAAGTTGAAGAGACCCATGAAAGGACGGCGGTTTTCCTCGATTGAAGAAATAAAGGCCGAATCGCGAGAGTGCTCAAGAACATATCAAAAAGTGAATATCAAGGGTGCTTCGAAAATTGGAAAAAACGCTGGCATAAGTGTATTATATCTGGGGGGGACTACTTTGAAGGGGACCACATTAATGTAGACGAATAAATAAATATTTTTTTTGAAAAAACGAAAATTCCGGGTACTTTTGAACAGACCACGTAATATTTTTAAAAATTCCTAAAATCCAAGTATATTTTCCTAAACAATATGATTCCGAATTTATTTTAAAATTTCTTTAATTAGAATTAATATCATTTTTTAAATTAGTAAAACTCTTGGTAATATTATATTTTATTACGAAAGTTTCTAAAAATATTACTAATTATTCTTTTTAAATACCACTAAAATGATGAAAATAATTTAATGTAAAAATATAATTATTTGAAATTAATTTTTTTTAAATATAATTAATAATGTTGAATATATTCTTATATATTTATATATAATTACTATCTATATATACAGTATAACTTTTTATAAATACAAAGATGTTTATAAAATATACTTAAAGTTTGTTAAACAAAATATTTAAATATATAATTATTTCAAAATAAGTTAAACAAATTTAGTTAAACAAAAGTTACTTGTTTTTAGTTTTCATTCAATAAACATTAAAGGATCAAAAAATTGTATTTATTGTATATATTTTATGTATATCAAAAACAAATTTTATTATTAATTGTAAAACACTAAAATCTAAAACACAAATTGTAGAGATTTTGTAAATGTTATGTAAATAATATTATTTTGTAGTTGAAACTCGTCAATTTATGTTTTGATTTAAATTTTGCACCAAAAACTTTTTTTTTGTATAATATATAATTAATATAAATAAATAATGAATTTAAATAAATAATAAAAAATAAATAAAATAAATAGTGAAGTGAATTAATTTCAGTTTGTAAAACTTTAGTTTACAATTTAAATGTAAAATATAAGTATTTAAGGGGCACAACTAGTGTAACCGCCTAAAAAAAGGTGATTTTTGGAAAATTATATTAAAGAAACTGCTTTTAAAAAATTCTCGTTAAACTACACAATATTGTCTCTAAAATGAACTACGATAAAGAGAAAAAAATCAAAAATTAACAAAAAGGCGGCGTTTTTAGAAAAAAGGTCGAATTTTACGCAAAATTTTGGTCGTTTTTGGAGCCAAAATTCGATTTTGATCCAATCAAAAAATCGATAGTTCATTTTACGGAGAACTATATATAGAACATGTAAAAAAAATTTGATGGTGATCGGATCATTTGTTTTTGAGTAATCGTTGCAGCAAATTCGGAAAATGCTGTTTCGAGAAAAACGCGTTTAAAGATTAAATGGCTTTGACTCAAACTTAAAATCTTAAAACTATTTAAGATATCGATATAAAATTTTGGTATGTTATTTTTAAAGGTATAACCTACCGAAATATGAAAAAATTGAAAATTCGATTTTTTTAAAAATTTCACACTAGTTGTGCCCCCTTAAATAAAATTTCAATGACAAAGACAAATTTAGAAAATCTAATAAAGCATTTAGAAATACGAATTTTGAGTATTTGTCGTGATTTTCAATGCTTAGTTTAAACAATTTATATTTTGTAAATTAGAATCGAATGAAAATAATCTCATAATATAATACGTGTATAATTTAATGATTAATCTATATTCTATTACTTACTTCTTTACCAAAATCCTTTCTTTAGATTTA
>NW_020537324.1:74961769-74978608 GCF_003426905.1 Ctenocephalides felis | reverse complement strand
AATATTTTCAATGCAAGTTTCTAATTACATTTACTAAACTTTCAGTATCTCTTCGTAAAATAATGCATAATAATAATTCAATACAAAGGTTCCTTTTCCCTATCTCGAGAGATTTCCTTCCAAGTCGAAGAAGAGACCATTAGTTTAACAGACTGTAAACTTTGAGATGTAATTTTTTATTTTGTTTCTATCGATATTATTCTCCTCTCTCTCAAAATATCTATCTTTTGCAACAATTATTGCCGATGTTGCAGAACAAACGATTTTTCTAGTACAACGTTACATTGGAATGATGCAATTGTATTGATGGCATATCAGGAACAGATTCTTATAGGAGTAATTGGAATTCGATTGAGATGAGATGGTTAAAAAAACATTAAACTAATTTTTTTTTTTGTATAAAATAAAATATATCATTGGTTATTTTTGTTTCCATTTATTTTTGCCCAGTTTTGTCCCATTCTGTTCGCAAAAGGCGCGATATAGTAGTTTTGAGTTTTTTTCCTTCTTATTCCGAGTGTCGTTATTTATTACAGTCGACTGTGAATAATGCGCATTTATAAAAGAATTTATTGGGCCATTTTTATTATATGTCGCGGACGAAAACTAATTTTATTACTTGAATTGTTGTAATACTAACTGCTGGCGGAATTATATATATTCATTCTACCATATACTTAACAATTTGTTCTCTTTTTGATAAATATTGATAATAAAAATAATTTTGTTATATCTATTATCCCTATTTAGTTAATAAAAATTATTTAATTATTAGTCAAAAAAGTACAATACGTATCAATCGTTTTTATATAGATTTATATACAATTCCTTAATTGAATTTACTAGAAAATAATTATTAACTTCCCGTAGGGTAAATTATTGTAATGGGCCGAAAATCGAAATTGAAAATTTTTACATTTCTCGACGTTTTTAAGAATTCTGAACTTTTTGGCATGCCTCAGAAAAAATGGATGTATTTGTGTGTGTGCGTGTGTGTGTGTTGTTTCTGCAACTTGCCTGAAAGTTGTTTTTGCAACTTGCCTGAAAGTTTTTTTGCGCAAGTTGCTTGAAGGTTTATTAAAGTTGCCTGAAAGCTGTAATGTTGTAAATTTGTTTGAGTTGCCTCAAAATTTTTCAAAGTTGCCTTTACATTTTACGAAAATTTGCTAAATGTCAGAAAGTTTGTAAGTCGCCTAAATCTTTTATTTTTTAAGTTGCCATATTTTTTATATAATTGTCTTATATTTTTTCAAAGTTGCCTGTACAATTTGTTAGAGTTGCCTGAGGTTGCTTTAAGTTTTCTGAAATTTTGTTAAATTGTCTGAAAGTTTTGTTAAGATTTTTCAAGCTGCTTGAAAGGTTTTATCTGAATTTTTTTGTTAAGTTGTATGAACTTTTTTGTTAAACTGTATAAATTTTTTGTTATGCTGCTTGAAAATTTTGTTAAAATGACTGCATTTTTTTTAATTTATTAGAAAATGTTGTTTTAATTTTTTTCCAAGAACTTTTAGCATGTGACTTATATCATTGAAAAGGTCTCGAAGGGCACGATCCAAATTTACAATCCATTTTTTGTTTATACTATTTCCGTACAAAATAACGACAAAGTGGAAAAAAGCAACTTGCCGATAGGCTTGAAAACAGAGCTCGAAGAACTGAATACAAATCTACTATTAAGAAAATCAATATGATGGATGTAACATTATATCAAAGTGAGAAGTCAGCAACTTGCCAATAGAAAAAATTCGAAGATGTAGTTGAAATTTGAAAGGTCTCGGAGAGCATGTTACAAATCCATTCTTCATTTATGTTTAATTTCATTTTATAACAAAAACTGTTCGATAAACAGTCAACTGATTAATGAAATGCTAAAAATCTAATGAGATTATTTAAAAAATAACATTAAAAAAACCATTCAAGATACTTTCCAACAAACCTTATTCAATTATAAAATTTACCTTACTCTAAATACTTATTTCTGAAAGAGTATTTTTTATGTGCGGGGCAAATATATGTATATATCGATTGCACGAATTTTTATTTTTATGTTTAACTTTAAAATCGTACGTAGAAGCTTTATTTTGCTTCCGGCAATAAATCTTTATTTGCATATATAACATTTTTCACAAACTTTTCCAACGCGAAATATGAATTATGAGCTTTACACGCTTGTTGAATAGATTTACGGTTTAAGTTTGTACCTGCTACAAATGCAGAAACAATAAAATAAATACAATACAAGTGATAATATAAATAATAGTATAGTAATTATTTTTGTACAATATTCCCAACACGTACGGTCGTCATAGAAAATTTCTTCGCCATGAAAAGTTTCGTCTTGAAAATAAGTAAGAAATAATAGTTGCAATAGATAGCAGACGTGGCCGAGTGAACACTGTATTGTATTTGAGGATGAACCACTAAAAATATTTTTAGTTTACGTTTTTCTTATAGATATAATACTACTAGGGCTGTGATCACGAACGGTGGAGAAAAGTTTATAATTTTTGCTACGAGTTTCTTTTTAAAATTGCTGTACAAACGCAAACCTGGGATTTTAAATATAATTTACTTATATATCTATTACTTCCCGGTTTGTTCCCAAATTTGATTATCCGATCCAATTTACGTCTACCTTACCTTACGTATAGTTTAATGATCTCATACAATGTATTTAATATGTTTTAATACTCTTGAAGATGAAATGTGAGCCCAAAATCATCAATCAAGTATGGTTAAAACCACACAGGAAACCCTACACCCTTATTAAGTTAAAGTTTCTTGAAATTTGTGCGCCTTTAGGTAAATTTTATAGCAAAATGATGGAATATTAGGTACCTTATTTTGCTTAGATTAAAATTTGATTACAAGTAAAACAAATGGTATGAAGAATGAAATATTTTTTGCACAAGGCATATTATTTTTACAAATATACATACAGTCAAATAATAGCACTCTCAGACAACTTACAATATTTTGAGACAATTTACAATTTACTCGGACAGCTCACACCTTTCTGAGAGAGCTCACAACTTTCTTAGACCGCTCACAGATTTTTGAGACAGCTCACAAATTTTCGAGACAGCTCAAAAATTTTCGAGACAGCTCACAAATTTTCGAGACAGCTCACAAATTTTCGAGACAGCTCACAAATTTTTGAGACAGCTCTCGAATTTTTGAGACAGCTCTCGAATTTTTGAGACAGCTCTCGAATTTTTGAGACAGCTCTCGAATTTTTGAGACAGCTCTCGAATTTTTGAGACAGCTCTCGAATTTTTGAGACAGCTCACAAATTTTCAAGACAGCTCACGCATTTTCAAGACAGCTCACGCATTTTCAAGACAGCTCACAAATTATCGAGACAGCTCACAAATGTTTGAGACAGCTCACAAATTTTCTCTGATAGCCAACAATTTTCTCTGATAGCCAACAATTTTCTCTGATAGCCAACAATTTTTTCTGATAGCCAACAATTTTCTATGACAGCCCACAGATTTCTCAGGCATCTCACAGATTTCCCAGACAGCTCACAATTTTTTTTAGACACTCAATAAGACTTTCTGAATATTTTCAAGACTTTCAGACTATTTTGAGGCTTTCAGGCTACTTTGAAGGCTTTCAGCTACTTTGAAGGCTTTCGGCTACTTTGAAGGCTTTCAGGTCTACTTTGAAGGCTTTCGGTCTACTTTGAAGGCTTTCGGTCTACTTTGAAGGCTTTCGGTCTACTTTGAAGGCTTTCGGTCTACTTTGAAGGCTTTCGGGCTACTTTGAAGGCTTTCTGGCTACTTTGAAGGCTTTCTGGCTACTTTGAAGGCTTTCGGCTACTTTGAAGGCTCTCGGCTACTTTGAAGGCTTTCGGTCTACTTTGAAGGCTTTCGGCTACTTTGAAGGCTCTCTGGCTACTTTGAAGGCTCTCTGGCTACTTTGAAGGCTCTCTGGCTACTTTGAAGGCTCTCTGGCTACTTTGAAGGCTCTCTGGCTACTTTGAAGGCTCTCTGGCTACTTTGAAGGCTCTCTGGCTACTTTGAAGGCTCTCTGGCTACTTTGAAGGCTCTCTGGCTACTTTGAAGGCTCTCTCGCTACTTTGAAAGCTCTCTGGCTACTTTGAAAGCTCTCTGGCTACTTTGAAAGCTCTCTGGCTACTTTGAAAGCTCTCTGGCTACTTTGAAAGCTCTCTGGCTACTTTGAAAGCTCTCTGGCTACTTTGAAGCTCTCTGGCTACTTTGAAAGCTCTCGGCTACTTTGAAAGCTCTCTGGCTACTTTGAAAGCTCTCTGGCTACTTTGAAAGCTCTCTGGCTACTTTGAAAGCTCTCTGGCTACTTTGAAAGCTCTCTGGCTACTTGAAAGCTCTCTGGCTACTTTGAAAGCTCTCTGGCTACTTTGAAAGCTCTCTGGCTACTTGAAAGCTCTCTGGCTACTTTGAAAGCTCTCTGGCTACTTTGAAAGCTCTCTGGCTACTTTGAAAGCTCTCTGGCTACTTTGAAAGCTCTCTGGCTACTTGAAAGCTCTCTGGCTACTTTGAAAGCTCTCTGGCTACTTTGAAAGCTCTCTGGCTACTTTGAAAGCTCTCTGGCTACTTTGAAAGCTCTCTGGCTACTTTGAAAGCTCTCTGGCTACTTTGAAAGCTCTCTGGCTACTTTGAAAGCTCTCTGGCTACTTTGAAAGCTCTCTGGCTACTTTGAAAGCTCTCTGGCTACTTTGAAAGCTCTCTGGCTACTTTGAAAGCTCTCTGGCTACTTTGAAAGCTCTCTGGCTACTTTGAAAGCTCTCTGGCTACTTTGAAAGCTCTCTGGCTACTTTGAAAGCTCTCTGGCTACTTTGAAAGCTCTCTGGCTACTTTGAAAGCTCTCTGGCTACTTTGAAAGCTCTCTGGCTACTTTGAAAGCTCTCTGGCTACTTTGAAAGCTCTCTGGCTACTTTGAAAGCTCTCTGGCTACTTTGAAAGCTCTCTGGCTACTTTGAAAGCTCTCTGGCTACTCTGAAGGCTTTTAGGCTACTCTGAAGGCTTTCAGGCCACTTTGAAGGCTTTCAGGCCACTTTAAAGGCTTTCAGGCTACTTTGAAGGCTTTTAGGCCACTTTGAAGGCTTTCAGGCTACCTCAAAAATTTCAGGCTACCTCAAAGATTTTCAGGCTACCTCAAAGATTTTCAGGCTGCCTCATAGATTTTCAGGCTACTTTGAAGGCTCTCAGGCTACCTTGAAAAGTTTCGGGCTACTTTGAAGGCTTTCGCGCTACTTTCAAGGCTTTCGCGCTACTTTCAAGGCTTTCGGGCTACTTTCAAGGCTTTCACACTTTCAAGACTTTCAGACAAATTACAAGACTTTCAGACAAATTACAAGACTTTCAGACAAATTACAAGACTTTCAGACAAATTACAAGACTTTCAGACAAATTACAAGACTTTCAGACAAATTACAAGACTTTCAGACAAATTACAAGACTTTCAGACGAATTACAAGACTTTCAGACGAATTGCAAGACTTTTCACAAATTCAAATTTAAAAATTCAAAATAAAATTTCTTTTTATCTCAAGCCAGTAATTTTTCTCACAAATAAACACACAATTTTCTAAATCCTCCGCCCTCCACCGTCACAGTTAATTTTCATTACTTCGCTTCGTGTCCATTATTTTTTTAAATTTTTGAGGATTCCGGTCCGCGTCATGTAGCCCATAAATTGAGAGCTTTACCGGAGTTACCGAGTCCGGGGTACAAATAATAGGCGTAACACGGCAAATCCTATGAAATTAAAAAAGATCGTCGCGAATGCTGGAAAACAGGTCTTAGAAAGGACAATGATGAATTGGGTAGATTTTTAAGGAGTAATTAAATATTTCTTAGAAGAATAAAAAATACACTCGGTCGACAGACTCCACCGAAATAATAATAATAAATAAATGTTTTGTATTAGATTGCGTGTTTAATGTTTTATATTACGAACTAGTCATATCTTATAGTAAATTTTGCATTTGCGAAACTTTCAAAAGTAAAACATTTAAAAAAGTTTTCTCTTAACAAAAATATAAATTTATGACTCGAAAGAAAGTTGTGCTTTGGGAAATGAAATATTTATCCTTTGCATTTTGTTGTGTTGGTCTACAAAGCCGAGTGAACCGGCGTCGTAACTAAAATTAATCATCGCCAGAAAAAAATAGTCTTGGTGTTTTTGTGGATAAGAATATACAGTTGAAACACTATATAAAATATATATACTTATAATATATACATATATACATATATACATATTATACTTGTTCAAATAATTAAAATTATTAAGTAAATTGTCAAAAATTTTGTGGTACAAAAGTACGTGTCTCCGCCGCATTCAAGAATCAACTTTGAAATTTACTAACTAATTAAAAATAATTATTAAATTCCCGTAGGGTAGTTATAGTAATCGCCCGCAAATCGAAAATGAAAATATTTGCATTTCTCGACGTTTTGAAGGTTTCTGAACATTTTGGCATACCTCAGAAAAAAATGATGTGTGAGTGTGTGTATGTTTTGTATGTCCGCATTTTTTCGTCCACGTTTTCGGGCGCACGGATCAACCGATTTGAATGGTTTAAAGAACATTCGATTCCTATTGATAGGGAGATGATTAGTTTTTGGCAAAGGCAGGACCAGCCGTTACGGAGATAAGGAGCAAAGAGTGCAGAAAATACAAATCGATTTTTTGAGAGAACGGAGTATCGGATTTGAATGATCTAAAAAGCATTCAATTTGTAATGATTGGGAGAAGTGTTTATTAGTTTTTGGCAAAGACATGTCCCGCCATTTCGAAGCTACAGTGCTAAATTGTGCAAAAATTTGCAGTTTTTGAGTGAAATAAGCGTCCGATTTGAATGATCTAAAAAACTGTATGCTTGTATTGACAAAACAATTGCTTTTGAAGATAAAAAATTATTACATCTTTTTTTATTTGCCATAAAATATTTTTGTAATTTTGGACTAAAAATTCAAACAATAACCCAGGCTAAGCATAGTCTAAGCGCCACTCTGGTACAAATGTTTACCCAAGTGCGTTTAGACTGCTTATGCATCGGAGCACTTTTTCAATTTTGTGAAAACTATTCAAAAATATGAAAATGCCGCCAAGCTAAGCACAGTATAAGTAAAAATGTCGCACATAATTATTTGCAAATGCGTTTAGACTGTAACTATACGGGAGCACTTTTTCAATTTTGTGTAAACTTACTTGGCAACTATTTTTTTTTTAAATTGAATTCGAAATGAAATGACGATTGTTGATGTTTTGGAGAAAAATTGATTTATGATTTACGATTTACATTTGATTTGCTCAGATATAACAAGATAGCTGAAATTATAAGAGTTACAGTATTTGTAATAATATATTTGAAAACGTTTAAAATTTCTCGAATATTTCATTACAGTACGGGAAGTTCCAGCGATTTGCCTTAAGGCACGATGCCATACACCACTAGTTCAAATTTATTTTAAACCTTATTAAATTACAATAAGCGTATGTAATCTATCTATCCCTCAATATCTCGGTTAATATAAACACAGCATCGTAATTTTAATATAAAAGCTCGACGTGTTCTTAAGAAAAACATTTTTTATTCGTTTTCTTTAACTTTTCAGTTTACAAAAAGCCCACGCAGTCTCGCCGAACGCATTTATTAGTTTCTTTATAAAGATATTCTATTACGAAAATTTTAATTACGTTTCGTAATTATGTTTTGAGATGAAAAAATATGCTAAAGAATCGATGAGATAATAAAAAAAATTAAAAGCTGTGGATATCAGACTACAGAAAAAACTTTGCTGTAAGGGATTACTAAATATTAATCTTATACAATATCTATCACCTCTATCAATTAATTTAAACTATATTAACCTTGTTACAACTTGGCCCTTAATAAGTTTGTCGACGTCTCCACCGTCCATTGAATGTACCTTGTATGTGCATACATATATTGCACAGTGTTGCCAGAGTGGAGAGAACAGTATCTTAGGGGTTTGTTAATAATAGTTTAGAGCAGAGGGTGTGCTATTAGCAAAACTTAACCCTTAGCTTAGAGCAATTTAAGCTTCAAAGTTGCGAAAACACGATTCGCCAGACTTGCACTTTGGTAATGCTTCTAACCCGCAAATGGATAATGGATATTGGGATAAATTTTGGATTTTATAATAAATTGAATCACATTTAATGGTATAAATGGTATAAATATATATATATATATATATATATATATATATATCAATGTGTTATCATAGAATTTATGTATGTCTTCCACAGATTCTCCTTAAAATCTCATAAAACCCAAACACTAAGTTACAACCGTCAATATAATGTGACACTTTAACGAGACGACGACTTGAGAATCAATCGAAAACAAAAGGGTAGTCATAAATTTTAATGGAACTGCTACAGTCAAGTGATAAAATATGAAATGGAAAACCTGAGAACTTGAATTCAAATATATTATTGACAAACTTAAGAATACAAAAAGATTTTGTACACCACTTGATTTTGGTACACTTCAGGTTTATATTGCAATTTTAAAGAACACCGAGTTGCTCTGGAGACTTCCGTTGTTAACAAAAGTTGTACATTATTTAGTTTCGTACAATTTTGTCGAATATTTCATGTAAATCTGACTTGTCGTTTAAAAGTTACAAAAGATTTTGTGAATGCGTTCCAGTATGATGGATCGAATGTGGTGACAAAACGTTGTCACGTCAAACATGTCGTGTGGGGCATCATTTAAAAGGTCTCGACGACTGCAATTGAAATATTTATTGTATATACATACTTAAGAATACAGTTGGATTCTGTACACCACTTGATTTCAGCACAAAATGTAACTCTTCAGTTTTTGCGATGAGATTTTAAAGTATTATAATTTTTTTTGTAACATTTGAACTCATTTTTATGGATTTATTTGATTATTTACACATTTCTGCATTTGTAAAATAAATTACTACAAACAAATTTAAATTTTTGACATTAAATATAAATTTAAACATTTTGTGCATAACATTGAGCTTTAGTTAACCCAAATTGCTGGTACCTTTAGCATTGGAATTGAACGTTTTAAAAATAATATTTAATAATAAATAACTGGTGGTGTATGGCATCGTGCCTTATGTAAAATTGCTGGAACTTTCCGAGAAATTTTAAACATTTCAAATATATTATTACAAATACTGTAACTTTTATTATTTTTTGCTATCTTGTTATATCTGAGAAAATCAAATGTAAACCATAAATCAATTTATCTCCAGAACATTAACAATCTTCATTTCATTTCGAATTCAATTTCAAAAAAAAGTAGTTGCCTAATTTGCATAAAATTGAAAAAATGCTCCGTAAAGTCACAGTCTAATCGCATTTGCGAATAATTCTGTGCGACATTTTCACTTAGACTGCGCTTAGCTTGGCGGCATTTTTCAATGTTTTTTTTCACAAATTGGAAATGTGCTTAGTCTGGATGATATTTTGATTTTTTAATCCAACATTATAAGAATATTTTTTGAAAAAAAAATTAGAAACAATATTTTTTTTCTAAAGCAATTATTTTGTTGAAACAAGCAGAAAGTTCATTGAATCATTTAAATCGGACGCTTAGTTTTTTCAAAACTGCGATTTTTTTAACATTTAGCTCTGTATCTTCAAAACCGCTGGGCCCACCTTTGCCAAAAACTAATAACCACTTTCCCCGTCATTATATACTAAATGCTTATTGAATCATACTAATCGGATGAAACACACACACACACGCACACACATCGATTTTTTCTGAGGTATGCCATTAAAATGTTCAGAAACCTTCAAAACGTCGAGAAATGCAAAAAATTTCATTTTAGATTTTTGGCCGATTACTATAACTACCCTACGGGAAGTTAATAAAAATTGCTCAATGGTTGACAAATATTTTTGACTGCGTGCAACTTGGCTTAAGGCAAAATTACACTTACACCTACACCTTTAAACAGTTTTCAAATTTATACAAATATTTTTCTTCGCAAAAAATTCTAAAAAGTACAAGGCGGTTAAAAGTCGCCACCGCAAACATTTTCATAGTAAATTCAAGACATTTCTTCACCAATTTTTTTGTATAAAATTCATTTATATTTGATCTTAGTTCCAATATATTTGATCAAAGCACAATTTTATCTAAAATCTCCATCATGAAATGCACTCGATTCATACATACGATTAAATTTTATTATCATAGCAATTCAGACGCTATTCGAGCCAGAGTTTAATTCCATCAAAACAGCTCTTTTATGGCCACTCTCTGTCGAAACTTTGTAATAGTTCATTCTTATGATCAAAAACTACACTTTCGTGTTAGTTTATTTCAATGGGTAATAGACGGAGAGCTGGGGGAAAGGATAGAAAGAAAATTGAATGGGTAAATGAAATTATTCGTTTTTGCAAAAAACTCCAGACTATCTAAAACAATTCTAGACTATGTAAAACAACTCCAGACTATCTACATAACTTTCAAACTATTTTATTGAAATGAAAAATATCTTAATTGTTCCACACGAAAAATTTTTTTATGCGTTTTAAAGTGCATTTTAAAATATTTAAAATTACAATTTCTTTTTGCAAATTTTAAATTTAAATACTTTAAAATATACTTTAAACATACTGAAATTAGTTCACACTAATATTGTTTATAATTTTAAGGAAAAAATTGTTTTTCGTTTAAAAGTGCAATATACAGACTTAAGTATATTCTGTCGATAGACGAAAGATTTTAGAAAAATATAAGTTAGGAAATTCGGATTTGTTTTTGAAAAAATTGTAATAACATACACATACTAATGAATTTTTTGGACCAAAAAAATTTTAATTGATTGAAAAATATTGTGAAAAGTGTAACGTGAAAAACGTATCCAAAATTAAATTTTTGACTAGTTTTAACATTTTTTGAATCTTAGCATTTTTTCTAAATATTTTCCAATCAATATTTCTATTTTTTGGTCCAAAATATTTTTTCATCACATAAATTTTTCCCACATTTTTTGTATAAACAATTCCATTATAGAAAGAAATTTCAAACGTTTTCAAATATATTATTACAACAAATACTGTAACTTTCATTATTTTTGCTATCTTGTTATATCTGAGCAAATCAAATGTAAATCACAAATCAATTTATCTCAAGAACATTAACAATCGTCATTCCATTTCGAATTCAACTTCAAAAAAAAATAGTTCCTTAATTTACACAAAATTGAAAAAGTGCTCCCGTATAGTCACAGTCTAAACGCGTTTGCAAATAAATCTGCGCGACATTTTCACTTATACTGTGCTTAGCTTGGCTGCATTTTCACATTTTTCAATAGTTTTCACAAAATTGGAAAATTGCTCTAGAACATAAACAGTCTAAACGCACTTGCGAGAACATTTATACCAGAGTGGCGCTTAGACTGTGCTTAACCAGGGTAATTTTTTGAATTTTTTTAATCCAAAATACAAATATTTTTTGAAAAAAAAAATTAGAAACAAAAAACTTTTTTTCCAAAAGCAATTATTTTGTTGAAACAAGCAGAAAGTTCTTTGAATCATTTAAATCGGACGCTTAGTTCTCTCAAAAACTGCCATTTTTTTTAGCAATTAGCTCTGTATCTCCGAAACCGCGGAGCCTACCCTTGCCAAAACTAATAACCACTTTTTCCCGTCATTACAAACTTAATGTTTTTGAATATACAAATCGGATGATCCATTTTCTCAAAACTTGATTTCAATTTTTTACACTCTTTGCTTCATATCTCCGGAACGGCTGGACTTACCTTTGCCAAAAACTAATCAGCACATCTCCCTATCAATAGAAATCGAATGTTAAACAATTCAAATCGTTCAAAGACATACAAAACACTCACACGCACACACACATCTATTTTTTCTGAAGTATGCCAAAATGTTCAGAAACCTTCAAACGTCGAGAAATGGAAAAATTTTCAATTTTGATTTTCGGCCCATTACCATACCTATCCTACGGGAAGTTAATAACAACACTGTTTATTTACTTATTTTTAGATCTATATTATTATATACACTAAATCCACTTATCCCACAGCCATACAATTTACCCCAAAACTTTATTTACAAAATTTATCGCGCAGCTCAGATTTTGCATTCAGAATTCAGCAGCTAAAAGTACTTTTACTGCTGCATTGCAGCGTTATCTGAATTGAAAACTTCTCAGATTTGTCATCGGGACAACATTCAATAACGATCCCATCAAAATAATAACAGTAATATAGTCGTATGAACACAACTACTGCTCTATGCGAGTTGTTCTTATTCGAATAATAATAATAATGTTGAACCCGGAGCCCAACCCGGAGCCCAACCCGGAGCCGACGGAGTCAACTCGATTTCTATGCAGCGAATGATGCAACTTTGGATTATTATCTTCGTATAAATAAATTCGAATATAAAGGAACTTTGGGTGGTTGTGAAATGATGGTGGAGCTGGTGGGAAATATGGTAATACTTGTAATAAAATATATTTTAAATTGGCTGGGAAAGGTGTAGAAGTACATATCACTCTAGCTAATTTTTTTCACATAGGTGAAAAATAAATTACTAAAAAAAAAAAATTTTTTACATTGCGTTTTAGTTAACCCAAACTACTGCTACCTTTGGCATTGAGATATTCCTACAAATATAAAAAAATGTCCTAAACCAACTATTGCAAATAGAAATACTAAAGTCTGCAGCACTTCAAAATTTTGAATTATTCCAAATTTTTATATGCAAGTGTATAATATAACAGTTTTAACAAGAATTTAGTTATTTTTATCTACTTTTCACATATGTATATAAAACTATGACGTCTTGGGAAAAGTTCCTAAAAATATAAAAAATGTTCTAAACCAACTATTGCAAATGGAAATACTAAAGTCCGCATTTCAACTTCGAATTATTCAAAATTTTTATATGCAAGTATATATAACAGTTTTCACAACAATTTAGTAAATTTTATCTAATAATTATTTTAATATAATATAGTTTAAATTGGTTGGTAAATGACTAGATGTATATAATATCAATATAGCTGATTTTTGGCATAAATGTAAAATAAAACAACACTAACAAAAAATTTTTTTTGACAGTATGGTTTAGTTGACCTAAAAACTTTTGACACTAAAATTAAGTATTTAAAGAATAAAAATAATTAATAACAAATACATTTTTCACGGATAACAAATTTTTTTCACTCTATTTAGTTCATAGTATTTTACCAAATACGATGAGGGTTGTGTAACTCTCGATTTTCGATATAGTCACGTTTTGCGGTCAGAAACAGAATCGAAACAAATTCAAATTTTTATGCGGTCATCACTCGTAATAATTGCATTTCATTTGTGATTTGTTAAATATAAAATCATACAAAATTATACGAGAATTCATATACTGTACATATCACTCTAGCGAATTTTTTTGGCATAAGTGTAAAATAAATTACTACAAAAAATGCAAATTTTTGACATTAAATATAAATTTGAACATTTTGTGCATAACAATAAGCTTTAGTTAACCCAAACTGCTGGTACCTTTAGCATTGATATTAAATACTCAAAAAATAAAAATAATTCATAACAAATGAAAAAGAAATATTTTTCACTCAATTAGGTTTGTAATATTCTACCAAATACTATGAGGGTTGTGTAACCCTCGATTTTCGATATAGTCACGTTTTGCGGTCAGGAACAAAATCGAAACAAATTGAAATTTTCATGCGGTCACCCACTTACAATATTGTAATTGCATTTCATTTGTGGTTTGTTAAATATAAAATCATACAAAATTGTATGAAAATTCATACACTGTAATGGTTCGTTAACTGAAAGCTTTAGTTAAATGTTTCGATGTGCAATTGAAATAAAATAAATAATAATGGTCATTGAAGGTAGAAGATTTTCAAAATTTATCGAACAGTAATTATCAAAAGTTGTGAATAAATGTAAATTATGCTTGACAAAAATAAATGGCGGTAGTATAAAATATTTTCAACAAATTTATTATTATCTTTAGTTGATGACATTATGCTTTAGTTAACCCAAACTGCAGTTACTTTTAGCATTGAAATTAAACAAAAAAATAAAAATAATTAATAACAAATAAAAATTCAAAATTAATCAAACAGTAATTATCAAAAGTTGTGAATAGACGTAATTTATGCTCGACAAAAATAGTATAAAATTTTTTCAACTAAGTTATTTTTATCTTTAGTTGATGACATTACGCTTTATTTAACCCAAACTGCAGGTACTTTTGGCATTGAAATTAAACATTAAAAAAATAAAAATAATGAATAACAAATAAAAATTCAAAATTCATCGAACAGTAATTATCAAAAATTGTGAATCGATGTAAATTATATCTCACAAAAATAAAAGGCAGTAGTAAGAGGAGTAGAAATGGAGTTATTATCGTGTTTCATAAACAAAATGAAATTAAAATCTGACAGCGTAATTCAATCGAAAATATTCAATCATAGTTTAATATAAAAAAATTGTTTTAATGAGTCCTGTTATGGTGTCGACAAAATGTCGCCCGTCTGTCCAGAAACTGAAATTCAAACTCTCCACCGTCGGCTTTAATTAAATCAATCCCGAAGCAATTAAAACAATATGCAAGCGGTGTAAACGCAAACGAGGAATTTCATAACGTTTATTTAAACCGATGACGCCGATAGTTATTACCAGCAATTGCTGGAACTATTCATAATATTATTTTATTACTAGTTTTGAAATAAATTCGAAAATTGTAAATTCAGTCAATTTTTTTTTCAAATGTGGTTTTGTGTGTGTGTATGTGTATATAGTTTTTTATTTATTAACATCCCGTAGGGTAGTTATAGTAATGGGCCGAAAATCGAAAATGAAAATTTTTGCATTTCTCGACATTTTGAAGGTTTCTAAATATTTTGGCATACCTCAGAAAAAATGGATGTGTGTGTGTGTGTGTGTGTGCTTTGTATATGCGCATTCTTCGTCCACGTTTTTGGGCATACGGATCAATGGTTTAAAAAACATTCGATTTCTATTAATGGGGAGATGTGCTGATTAGTTTTTGGCAAAAGCAGGTCCAGCCGTTACGGAGATATGAAGCAAAGAGTGCAGAAAATAGAAATTGAGTTTTTGAGAGAACGGATCATCCGATTTGTATGATCCAAAAAACATTCACTTTGTAATGACGGGGAAAAGTGCTTATTAGTTTTTGGCATAGGTAGCTCCAGCGGTTTCGGAGATACAGAGCTAAATGTTAAAAAGGCAGTTTTTGAGAGAAGTAAGTGTCCGATTTAAATGATTCAAAGAATTTTCTGTTTGTTTCAACAAAATAATTGCTTTTGGGAAAAAAATTGTTTCTAATTTTTTTTTCAAAAAATATTTTTGTAATTTTAGATCAAAAATTCAAAAAATTAATCAGACTAAGCACAGTCTAAGCGCCACTCTGGTGCAAATGTTCACCCAAGTGCGTTTAGACTGTAACTATACGGGAGCACTTTTTTAATTTAAATGACGAAATAAAATGACGATTGGAGCTAAATTGATTTATGATTTATATTTGATTTGCTCAGATATAACAAGATAGCAAAAATAATGAAAGTTACAGTATTTGTAATAATATATTTGGAAACGTTCAAAAGTTCTCGAATATTTCATTACGGTACGGGAAGTTCCAGCAATTTGCCTTAAGGCACGATGCCATACACCACTAGTTAAATGTGTTTTTGTGTGTATATGTATGTGTATATAATTTATATAGTATAAAAATATAATAAAATTTATAAAATATAATTCTCTATTTATTAAAATATACTTTCGCATTATCATCATCATACGTACAACATATTACGCAATGACCGTAAAGAAAAGATTAAATGGGTTTTATTTTTATCGTGCAAAAGGCTCGGACTGAGATTAAAATCGTTATTTTATAAAGAGAATGATTGACTTATCTAGACATTTAATCACAACAAAGTATATGGCTTTATATATAAATATATATATATATATATATATATATATATATATATATATATATATACGATATATATATATAGATATATATATAGATATATATATATACTCATATATATATATATATATATATAAACCACATATATATATATATATATATATATAAAGTGGAACGATCTCCACTTTATATAAAAAGTTATGAACCCTTTATCGATCAGACTTTATTTATACAAAATTTCATTTACCATTTTGTTAATTTATAATACTTTAATTACTCAGCATTATCACAGTTATTATTTTGTTCATTCCACTAACAATATAATAATAATTTTATACGATTCTGTGATTTCAAAACACATTCAACTGATGTATTTTAGGTATTACATCAAATCTCTATATTGTCGAATCTAGGTCAGCAGTAAAATTTGAATTAAATCAATTTTGGATGCACTATGAAAATATCATTAGGGAATTAATAAATCAGATTTGGAAATGTGTATTACTCATAATAAAACAAATTTTCAAAGTTTGAGTTCTAAAAATCTCTCCACCGTCTCACTTCAAGATAAAAATTCCTTTACAACTTTTAAGTATCTAACAACTTGAAACTTGAATCAACTTTTTCAAAAGTGTTACATTTTCTTGTATCATAATACTATATTATTTTTAGACTTATTTCCAAGTCAGTCCATAAATATATTTGTAAGCTTTTTATTATTACTCGGCGATACTCGTGCCAGGCAAATCGTAAAGAAATTCTTAAGAATATTTTCTTGGAAAATAACTGGTTCGCTATTTATTTAGATGTCATGATGCAAAGTGTCAATATTATGACATGAAAATATATTGTACATAAATA
>NW_020537324.1:74948731-74960769 GCF_003426905.1 Ctenocephalides felis | reverse complement strand
AAAAAATTAATAGTTTATCTGGATCAAATAATTTTGAAAATAATTATTCGTTAACATATATTTATATTTCATGATAGTGGATATATATTTTTATTATAGTTAAAAGAAAGTTTTCGAATAACATTTATTAAATTAAAAAAAAAATAGATTCTTCTTGATATATACTTGTTAATATCAATTCTAGTATCAAAAACAATTAAGCTAAACCCCGAGTATTATCTATTCCGTGCAATTTTAAATAATTAATTTTAAAAATTCTAATTATTTTTTTGTTTAATCAAATATGACTTCAAAAAACTGAGAACGTCTATTGATTTGTTACTTAGACGTGTACTTTGTTTACTCACAAAATTTCCTTAAATAGAAAATACTTTCTCATTTACGGTCAAACTAGGATTAATTGTTTTTAAAGCCTAATATAATAATTCTAAGTTTTTTGTTCTTTTATTTGTGACATCTAGGGCTAAAAATTATTTTTTCTGGAGTTAATGTAGAGAATGTTACTGCTTCAAGAAGTCACACTGATTTAAATAAATATATACACTGGCGAACAAATCTAAATTAATATATACATTAAACAAAAAAATAACACAAAACTTTTCTGAAAACCATAGCAAACTGATATGATTCCAAATGTTATCGAACCGATATGATCCTAAGAATCAAAACTCTTGCATCTATCTTTTATATTTGGCTATTTTTGTCATTTTCCATTTGTACAGTGAAAACCGACTTTTTCTACGAAAAAAACGGTTTTTAAATTCTACAATTTTTGCCAAAAAAACGGTTTTTAAAAACGGTTTTTAAAAACCGACAAACTCTAAACCTTGGCCATCGATATATAAAATATTAAAAAAATTTTACATCAGCAATAACATAATATTTCTAATGAAAGTTTGTATTTTCAATAGTAATTTTAATAAGATACTATTATTTTTTGCTGGAGATTTTAACGCTAAGTTTCATTCGATAGAATCTCAAACATTGATCGATTTTTGAAGTAAAACTTCTTTAGGCGCGACTAGGGTGTGCAAGTGCAACGGAAGTGTGTTACGGCCGAGTTGAGAGCCAATGAATTGTCATTCGCTCTCGATGATATCATTTCTATACGGGTCGATTGTGATTATTCGTCATGTATGTGAATAGAGACATGTATATAAATAAACATTTTAAAGTCACGTCGTAGTACAAACTTTGATTTAAAGAAAAATGCATGAATCAGAAGAATATTTTACCTTGTTCCTTAAAAATAATAAAACAAATTAAACATTTGTGCCGTGTACTAAACGTAAGTTTATTGATTATAAATTATTTCTATGTTATTTATAGTTTCTATAAATCTTTGAAGTTATTAAAATGGAAAATATTTTTAAGGCAAGACAGATATTACAACTCTTTAAATAATGAGATTATATCGCCAGCGAAAAAGTGAAAAAAATATAAGCAGTCAATGAATGTATGCTAATTTTAATTACACGAAGTTCTTCAAACACAATTATTACATGATGAATGCAGTTGCGAAAACAATATTTGTTTAGGCGTTGTTAAAAATAATCCACTGTGTGAACAAATTGTATAGAATTTATTAATCAGCAATTACTTCATTTCTCTAATGAAGGTTTATTTCTAAATGTTAATTACAATAAAAAACCGATTATGTCATATTTGAAGCATGACTTTAATTACATTATTGTTTTTAAATATTATACATATTTTTAATGCTATTATAAATATATAATTTATAACTTACACATTATATAAATGTGTATAATGGTCGACAGTAATAAATGTGGGCATTACGAGTGTTGCCATAATACTAGTAATGAACATTATTCAAAATTGTTATATGATGTATTTATTTATACTTAAATGCCATCTTGAATAGTAGCAAATATGTTTTTGGGTTCGTAAGTCTATTATCGTCTCTTTACAATTTCAGATGTCATAATCCCACAAGAACTTCCTCAATTTGACTTTACAACACAATCATCATCTCTTCGTCCTACATTTTCGTTCAGATGTAGTCGTGTAGGTACATTTTAATCTGCATAAAGTGCTTTTCTGCTAATTACCAACCCAATCGTAATAATACCAACAGAATTTATACATAGAGAAACACGAGTGTAATAGAAACAGAAACATGTGTAGAAACAAATGTAACTAGATACGGTGGAGAAGTCACCATTTCTTAATTAAAAAATATACGTAATAAGAGGTGAAAATTTATACTGAAAAAGAGGAAAATATTATGAATTCACGTATAAGATTTTTATTTATTTTATGTTAAATATGAATAATTCTTATTTCATTGTACTAATATTTATTGCTGTATAAATTCTCTAGATATTTCTTTGAATGCCACATACAATTAAATGCGGATCAAAATATTTCAGATATTTACAGATATCAAATATCGTAATACAAAGCTTGAAAATAAACAAAAGCTTTCGAAATGATGAGAATGTGGACAAAACGATTGTTTTTCAAGTCGATAAGTATTAAATTACACCAAGAGATCTGTCTAGACATTTTGTTCTACTTGTGTTGTGTTATAATCGTGAAAATAAATGATATTAAAACGTTTAAAAAAATACTTTTGATTTATATATATATATATATATATATATATATATATATATATATATATTTAATTTGAGTTAAAAAGTCGGCCGTTACATCAATAAAAATAGTATGAGAATTTTTAGAAATTTATTTATTTAAAATCCATACGTTTTGGTTTGCATCTTAGCCGTCATTCAGTAGCAATCAATTTAAATATAAGAACTAAAACTAAAAAAAATAATATGTAAAAAATTTCATAGAAAAACAATAATAATAATAATAAAACACTTACAATTTTGTATCCTAATATAACATTTGAAACCATTATTAATCCATGGTATGAGTATGTGCACATTGATAAAATATATATTCTTTACCATTACAAATGGTAAAACACACTAATAAAAATTATAACTTAACAAGTTGTCGAAACTATGTATTTACTGTTTGGAGTTTAAGATAGAAATGTCACGTTTTTTCTTGAAGCAGTTTTTAGAATGTGTTCAAATTTCACGGGAAATTTAAAAAGCGATGGGATCTTGTCATTTTTTAAAAAATTTTGACATGCTATTTAGGAACCACGTGTTTGTTTCGTTTAGAGCCATATTGTCGAATTGCTTATTTATGACCCTGTCGTTATGTAATTGCAAAAACAGCCTTTAAGCAAATCTTTTTTTATTTACGTTTTTTTCAAAATGTTAAATTTTTTGGTTGAAAAAATCTATATTATGATTTAAATTTTTAATATGATCAGTTAACATCGTTTTATATTGTTTAGGATTTTTTGGGTTATTTTTATGTTGATAAAGGCGTTTACTTAAGTTTTGGCTAGTTTCTCCGATAAAAAAGTTCGCAATTAGAGCAATTAATCTGATACACTAAGTAGCATTTTGTTGGTATGTAATTGCAATATAACCTTTAGTTCTATTTTTACACAAATTAGATTCAAATTTAATTCTGACCGCCTCAGGAATTTAGTATATCAGATTAATTACTCTAATTGCAAACTTTTTTATATCGGAGAAACTAGCCAAAACTTGAGTAAACGCTTTTATCATAAAACATAAAAGTAACTCAAAAAATCCCAAGCAATTCAAAACAATGTTAACCGAGCATATGATTAATTTAAATCATAATATAGAATATCAACTTTCATAAATGGATTAAATATGAATAAAAAAAATAACTCAAAAAATCCGAAGCAATTCAAAACAATGCTAACCGAGCATATTAAAAATTTATATCATAATATAGATTATTAACTTTCATAAATGGATTAAATATGAATAAAAAAATAACTCAAAAAATCCCAAGCAATTCAAAACGATGTTAACCGAGCATATAATTAATTTAAATCATAATATAGAATATCAAATTTCATAAATGGATTAAATATGAATAAAAAATACATAAATCTGTATTCAGGGTTTTTGTATTAACTCGGTCTCGATTTGGGAAGACAATATAGATATTCCGGTATACCGTATAATTCTTTGGCGGTATCAATACCGGTTTTTATCTTCAAATTTGCGGCATTTTTATTATTGTTATTCATTCTTTAGTCATACTTGTGTTTAAATTTCTTAAAACCAACCAAAGTTAAAATTTCTCTCTAGGTCGTTATATTGTATATATATTGGATAAAATCGATTGTATTGCTTTTCAATGTACATTAATAAATGTAATCATAAGTAGTAAAATAATAAATAAAATAGAAATATTATAAAAAATAGAGTAAGGTATCATCGGCTTGAAAGACGATCGTTTTTGTCCACATTATCATCATTTCAAAAGCTTTTTTTTAATTTTCGAGCTTTAAAAATGTCTAAAATACTTTTCTCTGTAATTATTTTTTTGTCAGATCTAAAAAAAATACGCTCTTTTTATTTTTTAACGATTTGATTTGGATGCAACCTTAAATTGTGACTGTAAATTTTTATTATACAAGAATATATATTGTGTGTGAGTGTTTTATTTAGCACGTATATTCTAAAAAAAAATCCTGTATTCCCAGTACAGTTTTATAATAAATTCATTCCCCAGAAGTCGAGAGCTTTGCTGCGTTGCTTTCAAGGAAAAGTTTTCATTTCTGAAACCAGATTCGTTTAAACTTTTCCATGGCAAAGAGACAGATTATCATAGCAAAACGAAATTCTATTTAGTGAGTATTCAAAAAGCCGACCGACAGATATTTTTCTCTCTCTAGAACGAAATTTCTCTCAACTCTCCTCTCTCCACCGTACTCTCTCTTTTCTCTCATCTGTCGGAGCTCATTTAAAAAATTATAATATGTAAAAGCTGAAAAGTTTTCAACTGAATTAAAATGAGGAGTGGAAAAACGATATAAATATTAAAAGCGCTGAATTTACAATTGAACAAAAATCTCACTTGGTGATGAATTTAATGCACTGTTTTAAACAATGAGAGGAATGAATGGAATTATAAAAAACCTTGTCACATAAAAGTTGATAAAAGATACTTTAGAAATATAGGTGAAACTATAACGTTTTGAAGTTGATTGAATTTTTACGACACTCTAATTTTTTATGTTCAAATCATTTTCTTCAGAATAAATTACACATTTTTCAAACCGATCCCAAAATTTATTGCCTCATCATTTATATGAATATATAAAAATGGAATGCGGTATGCAAAAACTATTTGGTATGTATTTTGTTCACGAAAAATCATTTGTATAAAAACTATATCGTGTTATTATATAAAAGATATATTTTATATATAAAACTTGTATTTTAAGATAATAAAAATGAGTACAATTTAATTTCTTGAAGTAGGAATGTTTGTACAAGATACTTCGTGTCTCTACCGGATTCTAATTTGCTAATAAATATTATTTATATGATAATATTTATTCTTTATTGATTATTTACTTACTTTCAAATAGCAAAATTGTTTGCTGATGTATTTTGAAATTTGTTGATATTGACTTACCTGTAAAGAAAAGAAAAATGTATTAGAAATTAATGCTACAAACATTTCAAGGAAATACTATGATATATAGAAGATTAGATTATTTATAAAAAGTTCAGAAATTTTATTTATATTATTTAGTAATATTATTTTTATTATTATTTGCTTTTATTTTATATTATATCATTATACTACGGATATTATTTTCCTATAAATTCTATCCTTTGCACTCTTATTTATTTTAATTTATGTTATTATTTATCAATATTGCTTGATGTTAATTATTTGACAGTTGTAATAAATATTGTAATTAAACATATATATATATATATATATATATATATATATATATATAATGTATGGTATATTTTTTCCCGAACTGTGTTTTATGGACAAGGTTTAAATTTAACAAAAATATAATTAATTTTTGTTCTGTTTATTTTTTAAAGTAGTTACATATATATCATGTATTTTACCATATTTTTTAGTCCGTTCTATAATAGTTTTCAGTTTAACCGGAATTTGATTATTTGGCCCGGAAAGCGCAATTATATGAATATCGTGAGGAAATATTTTGGCAAACTTGCAATACATACATTTTTCGAATTTGACCACATACATACTAAAAGATTATTAAAATTTTTATCGCTACTATTAGATGGCGATGCAATTTCAATTTTGGAGTGTAAAAAATTCCTTCGAACAAAATGAGTGCCAAAAGTTTCTGCAAAGACATTGTATTGGATTTTTGAAATATTATTAAGATAGATTTAGAATTGTATCTTATAATTTTGAATCTAACACAAATCATCCATATTACATACAGATAAATTTTGGGTAAAAATGTAGTCACTCATAACTTGGAAAAAAATAGAAAAACTTATGAAGTTTTGATTTAGAAAAAAATACTACAAGTCATTATTAACGTTATTCATTAAAAGTACAAGAATAAACTTATGAGAAACTAGTGGTGTATGACATCGTGGCTTAAGGCAAATTCCTGGAACTTCCCGTACCGTAATGAAGTATTCGAGAAATTTTGAACGTTTTCAAATATATTATTACAAATAATGTAACTTTCATTATTTTTGCTATCTTGTTATATCTGAGCAAATCAAATGTAAATTATAAATCAATCAATTCATCTCCAGAATATTAACAATCGTCATTTTATTTCGAATTCAATTTAAAAAAAAATACACAAAATTTAAAAAGTGCTCCCGTATAGTCACAGTCTAAACGCATTTGCTAATAACTCTGTGCAACATTTTCATTTATACTGTGCTTAGCTTGGCGGTATTTTCGCATTTTTCAATAGTTTTCACAAAATTGTAAAAGTGCTCCAATACATAAACAGTCTAAACGCACTTGGGTAAATATTTGCACCAGAGTGGCGCTTAGACTGTGCTTAGCCTGGGTGATTTTTTGAATTTTTAATCCAAAATTACAAAAATATTTTCGAAAAAAAATTAGAATTTTTTTTTCCAAAAGCAATTATTTTGTTGAAACAAGCAAAAAGTTCTTTGAATCATTTTAATCGGACATTTAGTTGTCTTAAAAACTGCCATTTTTTAACATTTAGCTCTGCATCTCCCAAACCGCTGGGCCTGCCTGTGCCAAAAACTAACAACCACTTTTACCCGTCATTACGAACTGAATGTTTTATGGATCATACAAATCGGATGATCCGTTCTCTCAAAAACTTTATTTGTTATTACTGCTAGATCTGCTTTTGCTAAAAACTAATCAGCACATCTCCCTATCAATAGAAGTCGAACCATTCAAATCGGTTGATCCGTGCGCCCAAAAACGTGGACGAACAAATAAAGACACAATACACAAACACACACACACACATCCATTTTTTCTGAAGTATGCCAAAATTTTCAGAAACCTTCAAAACGTAGAGAAATGCAAAAAAAATTCAATTTTGATTTTTGGACGATTACAATAACTTATCCTAAAGAAAGTTAAAAGTAATTATAAAAATGTTTAAATCTAAATCTCAAAATTTTGCAAATGGCTTAGAAAATAATTATCTTTAATTAATAAAGACGTTTAAAAAAGTAAATATAGTAAATGTCGCACACGTGATTCACCACATATAAATTTTGCATTCAATTCTTTGTTTAATAATATTTTACTTTCAATAGTTATTTCATTATTCAAATCTATTTCCAAAACCTATAAAAAAACGATTAAGGTTCATTTATTGCAAATGAAAGTATCAATTAAAAATTGAAATAAAAACAAATAATTTTTATTTTAAAATTACAAAAAAATATGAAATTTTGACTGTCCCAAACAAAACCGGTATGGGAGTTTTCACTCTGACCTGAAATGACCGCTCGTTTGAGGTTAAAGTGCATTTAGCGATACCGGTTGTCGGTGGGACGTGATTGCCATTTTGTAAAATTTGGATAATTTATGTATATATATATATATATATATATGTATATATATATATATATTTATATATAAGGTCAAATATCTCCCTTCCGCCTTTTTGTATTATAAACCAAGAGCAAAAAAGCGGAAGGGAGATATTTGACAACCTAATATAAGATAATTTTGAATGATAAAAACATTTAGATTCATCAATTAACGCAATTTTATTCCTGAACTATATATGACTGATAGTACGTCATGACACTACTGGACGCATTTCTGAAATCCGTAAATATCATTTGATTTTCTCACTAACATTTAGATATTCTGATTCATCATTGTGACTAAATTCCGGTTCTGTCTTATTCAAAACTAAATTGGCAATTGAAGTAGAACTGCTAAACTTCAAAGCCATTTGATAAAAAACGTTCGTTGCCTAAAAGATTGAAAAAGAAAAATTTCTATTAATTACAAGACAATAGTCAAGTTTTACTATCGATTGCAATTACCATTATACATTATATTGGGTTGTCAAATATCTCCCTTCCGCTTTTTTGCTCTTGCTCTAATACAAAAAGGCGGAAGGGAGATATTTGACAACCTAATATTATATAACGAGTTACATGAACTTCTACATACATACATACAAACATACTCACACACATACATGCATTTTTTCTGAGGTCTGTCAAAATGTTCAGAAACTTTCAAAACATCGAGAAATGCAAAAATTTTCATTTTTGATTTTTGAACGATTACAATAACTTACCTTACGGGAAGTTAAAAAATATAAAAAATAGTTAAGAATAATGATTGAGGCACTCACTCTTTTATATGCAAAGCAATACGAAATAACTTACAAACAACATATTACAATTACAAACAATTCTAGTCCAGTAATCAACAACCTACATACGATATCCTTTACCAATTTATTCTATTCTCTACATCGAGTATACACTATATTATCGTCCTCCACCGTCGGTTCACAATCAGTCGTCGTTCCTCCGCCGCTCGATGAGCGTTCGTCGTATATATCTCTCATAACGTAATTACAAATATTGCTTTGACATTCCACGGATTATTATTATTAAATTCCGATATGAAGTATACTACCTGTGTGTATATGAACATCAAACGTGTGTAGTATGATGGCGGATGGCGAACTCGAACTGAATATTACGCAATTACGTGCGAAGCCGCGTTAATCAGTTTTGCACAGAATAGCACACGATATTGCACATTCAGAGACAGAACAGGACATCATATATACACGATTAGGTGTATAATAATTGTCTGAATTTTTATCATTTTTGAAGTAAAACTTCTTTAGGCGCGACATGGGTGTAAATCCGTACAAATTGCAACGGAAATTGTTACGCCAAAGCTAAAGTGAGAGTTGGTCGCTCTCCATGATATTATTTTTATACGGGACTTTATACGTGCGTACGTCACCGAAAGCATGAAGCATATTGTTCAAATTTCCGATGTTATGTCAAAACTTTTTAGGGTTAGCAGAATAATTCGTGAGTTAATAAAAATGTCAGGATCGGAAGAATATTTCATACCATCCCTCATAAACAATTATAGTGCAAATAATCGCAAATAATGAAACATATAAAAAATTTGAGCTGCGTAAGAAATGTAAGTTCATTGAAATAATTTGTATTATTTGAGTTTTTTGAGGTTACTATGCACATTTGAGGTTATTACTGAAATGGAAAATATCTTTACAAAAGACAGATACTACTGTTGCTCAAAGAATAAAACTGTATCACCAGTCAGTTACTGCCAATTTATTAGAAAATATTGAACCAGATATCATTTTAGATGTTAATAAGTAAGAATCTTTCTGACTCCTAAAAAACGCTTCAACTATTCACATTTAAACATATTATTCTATCATCTTTCTAGATGAAAGTACTGCTGTTACTTTTTCTGATACAGCAACTACATCACGTCAATTGCAAATTGATGATTCTGCATATAATATGACTAATAATGTGACAAGAAGTGATCTTTTGCAAAAGTAAAATGAAGTATTTGAACTTCCTTATGAAGACTTTCATTTGTTTAGAAATGCACGAAAATTGTGTGAAAAACAATTTACAAATGATAGCTTTGGCTATGTATTCTTTGTGTGTGATCGACTTTGGTTTCAAAGTGACTTAAAAATATTAAATGAAGCTCAAAAACAAATTCTTGATAATGGTTTTCTGAAAATTGATTCAAATAATCAGGTTGGATGTCAAACTTGTCGAAAGGCTTTAAATTCGGGTAAAATTTCCATTTGGTGTAAATTTAACGGGTTTGTATTTCCACCTATACCAAATTATCTACCTAAACTAGTTACTGTATCTGAAAAGTTTCGTGCAAATTAGACGATTGCGACATGCAAATGGACAATTTGGAATATTTATCCAAATTGTAAATGTGCCTGTTGACGTTAATAATATGGTTAATTGATTACCTCGTAATATTGATGATGATCAATTGCATTAATGTTCACATAAAAAAGAAAATGATTTATAGATCAAGCTATGTGCAGGGTTTGATAAATAAAACAAATATAAAAGTATGGCTTCAATTTTTTAGGCAAGACATATATTACATCTGTTCAAAGTATGAGATTATATCGTCAGCGAAAAAGTAAAAAAATACAAACAGTAAATGAATGTATGTTAATTTTAATTACATGAAGTTCTTCAAACACAATTATTACATGATGAGTGAAATTGTGAAAACAATATTTGTTTAGGCGTTGTTTAACATGATCCACTGTGTGAACGAATATTATAGAATTCATTAATCAGCAATTACTTTAAACCGATCATGTCATAGTTCAAGTACGACCTTGATTACATTATTGTTTATAAATATTATACATATTTTTAATGCTAATATAAATATATAATTTATAATTTATCATTATATAAATGTGTTTAATGATTGACGACACTAATAAATGTGTGCATCGCGAGTGTTACCATATTAATAATAAACATTATTCAAAATTGTTGTATGATGTATTTATTTTTACTTAAATGCCATCTTGTACAGTAGCAAATAAGTTTTATTTCAATCGCACGTGATCCTTACGCGCACTCTTTTTTTTGACTTACATTACCTACTGGCACACTACTATAGTCTACTAGACCAGTCTGATCTGGTATAGTTTGTCGTACTATGGTGTACATATCCCAAAATCGTTCTGGCAAAAGCAAAAGCTTCCATAAATCAAAAGAGAAAAGCGACGCGTCGTTAGCCCGACTTGTGTAATTTATGCCGGATAGCATTTCCGAAATTTCTATGATGTTCTACCAGAGAACCCATGATATTGGTGGTATACCACCTACCTACCATGAGGACAGAAACTAGAAATAGGTAATCATTGTCCATTGGTGGCCTAATGGGCAGTCAATTTTTTAAACTTCCCGTATGCTAAGCTATTATAATCGTCCAAAAATCGAAATCGAAAATTGTTGCATTTCTTCGCGTTTTGTAGGCTTCTGAACATTTTGGCATACCCCAGAAAAAAATAATATGTGTGTGTGTTTTGTGTGTCCGCAATTTTTCCTCCACGTTTTCGGGCGCACGGATCAACCGATTTGAATGATTCAAAAAACATTCGATTTTTATTGATAGGGCGATGTGCTTATTAGTTTTTGGCAAAGGCAGGTTCAGCCGTTTTGAAGTTACCGAGCAAAGAGTGCAGAAAATAGCAATCGAGTTTTGTGAGACGGAACGTTTGTTTTGAATGATCGAAAAACATGCATTCGTAATGACGGGGAAAAGTGGCTATTAGTTTTTGGAAACAGCAGGTCTAGCTGTTTCGGAGATATCGAGTTAAGTGTGCAAAAATGACAATTTTTGAGAGAACTGAGCATCCAATTTGAAAGATTCAAAAAACTTTCTACTTGTTTTAACAAAATAATTGTTTTGAAAAAAAAAATTCAAAAATTTTTTTTGTTTACCGAAAATAATTTAGATTTTAATTTTAATTCTGATTAAGTTCTGGAAACCTATATACTTAAAACAAATAATTTAAACTTTGCAATACAGTTAATATAATTCTTATAAATATTAGACAATGTCCTCCATTTTAAATTCGATTGATTAAGTTAAGGTAACGGAAGTTCTAGCAATTTGCCTTAAGC
>NW_020537324.1:74915226-74947731 GCF_003426905.1 Ctenocephalides felis | reverse complement strand
TAGAGCCAAAGTCATTGTTTCATATTATTTCATTTTTGTTATAAAAATATACATGAATAAATTTAGTAAACTATTTATTGATAAGAGTTATATATTAATCTAATTTGTATTTGTAGGATTTATCTAGAAACATAGTTAATTCTTCATAGCAGTTTTCTTAAACCGTTGACTTTTGTTCTTTTGACTATTTTTTATAAAGTGTGAATGTTAATTGTTTTTAATTATTAAATTAAATTAAAAAAATATTTTTTCTATACAGATTTGAAATTTATTATTATATACTTAGTATTTTTTTTTTTCAATTTCAATTAACTTACGAGAGAATTTAAAATTTATGGTCTAATTCAATTGAAATATATACAATAAAAAATTATTCACCATTAATGTTATTTCAGACCTTTTGCATTCATTCAAAAATCCAATTAATTGTTAATTAAATTTATTTAAAAAATTAAATATTTATCCATTAAAAATTTAGTAGTATGATATTTTTATAAAAAAAATTATGCAAATATATATTTAAAAATGAATTAAAACTATTAAGATTTATTTAAAAATTTATTACAATATTAATTTTATTTTTGTAAAAATTTAGTCATGTATTAGATTTATATGAAAATGTAGTCAACTATTTATTTAATTTATCGTTATTTATTATTAAGAAATTTTTACAGCAAAATTCAGAGTCAAAATAATAGCTACATTATTTTTCAATGAATTTTCAGAAATTTACTTAAATATTTAGTTGATTATTTATTAGATTAGTTTAACAAATTTGTTCATTATTTATTTAAAAAATCAGTTTAATATTAACTTGAAAACTAATTTATTTAAATAAGGGATTAATTCAGAGGTTTAATTAATAATCAATTTATATATGATCATTTGTTTAAGAATTTAGCTGACCATTTATTGATTTTATGAAAATATTTAGTCTATTGTTTAATAAAAATTTCATTTAATTTAGAAAACATAACAATTGTTTCGTTAATTTTTATTGAACTTTTAACTACAAAATTTTGAATTTTCAGAAAATGCATTTATTAAAATATAAATAGTTCTTTATTTATGTAAAAATTTTTGTTGACTATTAATTTAAAAATTTAGTTAAAATAATTATTCGACTATTTATTTCAAAATTTAGACAAATATATTTTACATTAGTTTTATCAGCATTTTGTTTTAAATTTTATATTTATATATTTTATAAGTATATTTGCTAAAAAATATTTAAGATTTGTTTTTAATATTACTAGAATTTTATTAATATGCTTTTATTTATTTTCAGGTACGTGTTTGTTTTAATTTCTATCTTTAAAACATCTTATTCGAGAAATGCAACAAAAATTTGGTGAGTTATTAGAATTTATAAAATAGTTACCATAATATTTATTGAAATAATAGTAGGAATATATACTAATGTAGATATTATTATTTAGTGAAAACATTTTAATTTAAATTTAAATTACTAAAGTGACATAAAAATATTAAAATTACTTTTCAATCATAAATTAGTGCAATGTGTAATTACGTAACTACATTTGTATTTTCTTTGATTAGTAATAATTTCTTCTAAAAACATTAGCATGATTATTTACGTACAATATATTTTCATGTCATAATATTGACACTTTACATCATGACATCTAAATAAATAGCGAACCAGTTATTTTCCAAGAAAATATTCTTAAGAATTTCTTTACGATTTGCCTGGCACGAGTATCGCCGAGTAATAATAAAAAGCTTACAAATATATTTATGGACTGACTTGGAAATAAGTCTAAATAATATAGTATTATGATACAAGAAAATGTAACACTTTTGAAAAAGTTGATTCAAGTTTCAAGTTGTTAGATACTTAAAAGTTGTAAAGGAATTTTTATCTTGAAGTGAGACGGTGGAGAGATTTTTAGAACTCAAACTTTGAAAATTTGTTTTATTATGAGTAATACACATTTCCAAATCTGATTTATTAATTCCCTAATGATATTTTCATAGTGCATCCAAAATTGATTTAATTCAAATTTTACTGCTGACCTAGATTCGACAATATAGAGATTTGATGTAATACCTAAAATACATCAGTTGAATGTGTTTTGAAATCACAGAATCGTATAAAATTATTATTATATTGTTAGTGGAATGAACAAAATAATAACTGTGATAATGCTGAGTAATTAAAGTATTATAAATTAACAAAATGGTAAATGAAATTTTGTATAAATAAAGTCTGATCGATAAAGGGTTCATAACTTTTTATATAAAGTGGAGATCGTTCCACTTTATATATATATATATATATATGTGGTTTATATATATATATATATATATATATATATATATGAGTATATATATATATATATATATATATAATATATATATATATCTATATATATATATCGTATATATATATATATATATATATATATATTTATTTATATATAAAGCCATATACTTTGTTGTGATTAAATGTCTAGATAAGTCAATCATTCTCTTTATAAAATAACGATTTTAATCTCAGTCCGAGCCTTTTGCACGATAAAAATAAAACCCATTTAATCTTTTCTTTACGGTCATTGCGTAATATGTTGTACGTATGATGATGATAATGCGAAAGTATATTTTAATAAATAGAGAATTATATTTTTAAATTTTATTATATTTTTATACTATATTTTTATACATATATACACACAAAAACATTTACTAGTGGTCAAGTATGGTGTTGGTGGCATTTGGCCTAAGGCTTGCTACTTCCGTACCCGTATGAAATATTCGAGAACTTTTGAACGTTTCCAAATATATTATTACAAATACTGTAACTTTCATTATTTTTGCTATCTTGTTATATCTGAGCAAATCAAATATAAATCATAAATCAATTTAGCTCCAATCGTCATTTTATTTCGTCATTTAAATTAAAAAGTGCTCCCGTATAGTTACAGTCTAAACGCACTTGGGTGAACATTTGCACCAGAGTGGCGCTTAGACTGTGCTTAGTCTGATTAATTTTTTGAATTTTTGATCTAAAATTACAAAATATTTTTTGAAAAAAAATTAGAAACAATTTTTTTCCCAAAAGCAATTATTTTGTTGAAACAAACAGAAAATTCTTTGAATCATTTAAATCGGACACTTACTTCTCTCAAAAACTGCCTTTTTAACATTTAGCTCTGTATCTCCGAAACCGCTGGAGCTACCTATGCCAAAAACTAATAAGCACTTTTCCCCGTCATTACAAAGTGAATGTTTTTTGGATCATACAAATCGGATGATCCGTTCTCTCAAAAACTCAATTTCTATTTTCTGCACTCTTTGCTTCATATCTCCGTAACGGCTGGACCTGCTTTTGCCAAAAACTAATCAGCACATCTCCCCATTAATAGAAATCGAATGTTTTTTAAACCATTGATCCGTATGCCCAAAAACGTGGACGAAGAATGCGCATATACAAAGCACACACACACACACACACATCCATTTTTTCTGAGGTATGCCAAATATTTAGAAACCTTCAAAATGTCGAGAAATGCAAAATTTTCATTTTCGATTTTCGGCCCATTACTATAACTACCCTACGGGATGTTAATAAATAAAAAACTATATACACATACACACACACAAAACCACATTTGAAAAAAAATTGACTGAATTTACAATTTTCGAATTTATTTCAAAACTAGTAATAAAATAATATTATGAATAGTTCCAGCAATTGCTGGTAATAACTATCGGCGTCATCGGTTTAAATAAACGTTATGAAATTCCTCGTTTGCGTTTACACCGCTTGCATATTGTTTTAATTGCTTCGGGATTGATTTAATTAAAGCCGACGGTGGAGAGTTTGAATTTCAGTTTCTGGACGGACGGGCGACATTTTGTCGACACCATAACAGGACTCATTAAAACAATTTTTTTATATTAAACTATGATTGAATATTTTCGATTGAATTACGCTGTCAGATTTTAATTTCATTTTGTTTATGAAACACGATAATAACTCCATTTCTACTCCTCTTACTACTGCCTTTTATTTTTGTGAGATATAATTTACATCGATTCACAATTTTTGATAATTACTGTTCGATGAATTTTGAATTTTATTTGTTATTCATTATTTTTATTTTTTTTAATGTTTAATTTCAATGCCAAAAGTACCTGCAGTTTGGGTTAAATAAAGCGTAATGTCATCAACTAAAGATAAAAATAACTTAGTTGAAAAAATTTTATACTATTTTTGTCGAGCATAAATTACGTCTATTCACAACTTTTGATAATTACTGTTTGATTAATTTTGAATTTTTATTTGTTATTAATTATTTTTATTTTTTTGTTTAATTTCAATGCTAAAAGTAAATGCAGTTTGGGTTAACTAAAGCATAATGTCATCAACTAAAGATAATAATAAATTTGTTGAAAATATTTTATACTACCGCCATTTATTTTTGTCAAGCATAATTTACATTTATTCACAACTTTTGATAATTACTGTTCGATAAATTTTTAAAATCTTCTACCTTCAATGACCATTATTATTTATTTTATTTCAATTGCACATCGAAACATTTAACTAAAGCTTTCAGTTAACGAACCATTACAGTGTATGAATTTTCATACAATTTTGTATGATTTTATATTTAACAAACCACAAATGAAATGCAATTATTATGAGTGATGACCGCATGGAAATTTAAATTTGTTTCGATTTTATTCCTGACCGCAAAACGTGACTATATCGAAAATCGAGGATTGCAACTCTCATTATATCTGGCAAAATATTACAAACTTAAAATGAAATGAGTGAAAATGAGTAAATGAATGAAAAATTTTTGTTTTTCTCTTATTATGAATTATTTTTTTTTTTGAATATTTAATTGCAGTGCCAAAGGTACCAGCAGTTCGGGTTAACTAAAGCTTAATGTTATGCACAAAATGTTTAAATTTATATTTAATGTTAAAAATTTAATTTTTTTTGTAGTAATTTCAACTACACTTATGCCAAAAAAAATCGCTAGAGTGATATGTACAGTATATAAATTTTCTTACAATTTTGTATGATTTTATATTTAACAAATCACAAATGAAATGCAATTATTACGAGTGATGACCGCATAAAAATTTGAATTTGTTTCGATTCTGTTTCTGACCGCAAAACGTGACTATATCGAAAATCGAGAGTTACACAACCCTCATCGTATTTGGTAAAATACTATGAACTAAATAGAGTGAAAAAAATTTGTTATCCGTGAAAAATGTATTTGTTATTAATTATTTTATTCTTTAAATACTTAATTTTAGTGTCAAAGTTTTTAGGTCAACTAAACCATACTGTCAAAAAAATTTTTTGTTAGTGTTGTTTTATTTTACATTTATGCCAAAAATCAGCTATATTGATATTATATACATCTAGTCGTTTACCAACCAATTTAAACTATATTATATTACAATAATTATTAGATAAAATTTACTAAATTGTTGTGAAAACTGTTATATATACTTGCATATAAAAATTTTGAATAATTCGAAGTTGAAATGCGGACTTTAGTATTTCCATTTGCAATAGTTGGTTTAGAACATTTTTTATATTTTTAGGAACTTTTCCCAAGACGTCATAGTTTTATATACATATGTGAAAGTAGATAAAAATAACTAAATTCTTGTTAAAACTGTTATATTATACACTTGCATATAAAATTTGGAATAATTCAAAATTTTGAAGTGCTGCAGACTTTAGTATTTCTATTTGCAATAGTTGGTTTAGGACATTTTTTTATATTTTTAGGAATATCTCAATGCCAAAGGTAGCAGTAGTTTGGGTTAACTAAAACGCAATGTAAAAAATTTTTTTTTTTTTAGTAATTTATTTTTCACCTATGTGAAAAAATTTGCTAGAGTGATATGTACTTCTACACCTTTCCCAGCCAATTTAAAATATATTTTATTACAAGTATTACCATATTTCCCACCAGCTCCACCATCATTTCACAACCACCCAAAGTTCCTTTATATTCGAATTTATTTATACGAAGATAATAATCCAAAGTTGCATCATTCGCTGCATAGAAATCGAGTTGACTCCGGGTTGGTCTCCGGGTTCGGCTCCGGGTTGGGCTCCGGGTTCAACATTATTATTATTATTCGAATAAGAACAACTCGCATAGAGCAGTAGTTGTGTTCATACGACTATATTACTGTTATTATTTTGATGGGATCGTTATTGAATGTTGTCCCGATGACAAATCTGAGAAGTTTTCGATTCAGATAACGCTGCAATGCAGCAGTAAAAGTACTTTTAGCTGCTGAATTCTGAATGCAAAATCTGAGCTGTGCGATAAATTTTGCAAATAAAGTTTTGGGGAAATTGTATGGCTGTGGGATAAGTGGATTTAGTAGAATAAAATATACATTTTACTTCTAAAAATAAGTAAATAAACAGTGTTGATATTAACTTCCCGTAGCGTAGTTATAGTAATGGACCAAAAATCAAAAATCAAAATTCTTGCATTTCTCGACGTTTTGGAGGTTTCTGAACATTTTGGCTTGTGTGTGTGTGTGTTTTGTATGTCCGCATTTTTCCGTCCACGTTTTCGGGCGCACGGATCAACCGATTTGAATGGTTTAAAAAACATTAGATTCATATTGATAGGGAGATATGCTGATTAGTTTTTGGCAAAGCAGGTCCAGCCGTTGCGGAGATATGGAGCCAAAAGTGCAGAAAATAGAAATCGAGTTTTTGAGAGAACGGATCATCCGATTTGTATGATTCAAGAAGCATTCAGTTTGTAATGTCGGCAAAAAGTGGTTATTAGTTTTTGGCAAAGGTAGGCCCAGCGGTTTCGGAGATACAGAGCTAAATGGTAAAAAAAATTGCAGTTTTTGAGTGAACTGAGCGTCCGATTTAAATGATTCAAAGAACTTTATGCTTGTTTCAACAAAATAATTGATTTTGGAAAAAAAATTATTTTGTTCCTAATTTTTTTTTTCATAAAATATTTTTGTATTTTGGATTAAAAATTCAAAAAATTACCCAGACTAAGCATAGTGTAAGTGCCACTCTGGAACAAATGTTTACCCAAGTGCGTTTAGACTGTTTATGTATTGGAGCAGTTTTCCAATTTTGTGAAAAAACTATTAAAAAATTTGAAAATGCCGCCAAGCTTGCACAGTATAAGTGAAAATGTCGCACAAAATTATTTGCAAATGCGTTTAGACTGTGAATATACGGGAGCACTTTTTCAATTTTGTGTAAATTAGGCAACTATATTTTTTTTTGAAATTGAATTCGAAATGAAATGAGATGTTTTGGAGATAAATTGATTTATAATTTACATTTGATTTGCTCAGATATAACAAGATAGCAAAAATAATGAAAGTTACAGTATTTGTAATAATGTATTTGGAAACGTTTAAAATTTCTCGAATATTTCATTTCGGTACGGGAAGTTCCAGCAATTTGCCTCAAGGCACGATGCCATACACCACTAGTTATTTTACTATAACAAATTTTTATAACTTTAATAAAATAGTTTGAAAGTTATGTAGATAGTCTAGGATTGTTTTACATATCTAGAATTGTTTTAGATAGTCTGGAGTTTTTTGCAGAAACAAATAATTTCTCTTACCCATTCAATTTTCTTTCTATCCTTTCTCCCCAGCTCTCCGTCTATTTCCCATTGAAATAAACTAACACGAAAGTGTAGTTTTTGATCATAAGAATGAACTATTACAAAGTTTCGACAGAGAGTGACCATAAAAGAGCTGTTTTGATGGAATTAAACTCTGGCTCGAATAGCGTCTGAATTGCTATGATAATAAAATTTAATCGTATGTATGAATCGAGTGCATTTCGCGATGGAGATTTTAGATAAAATTGTGCTTTGATCAACTATATTGGAACTAAGATCAAATATTGATGGTAATAAATGAATTTTGTATAAAAAATTGTCAGAAAATGACTTGGATTTTTTGTGGAAATGTTTGCGGTGGAGACTTTTAACCGCCTTGTACTTTTTACAATTTTGTGTAAAGAAAAATGTTTGTGTAAATTTGTGATAATGAAAGTTACAGTATTTGTAATAATATATTTGAAAATGTTTAAAATTTCTCGATTATTTCATTACAGGACGGCATACACCACTAGTTTTAATTTATTTTAAACCTTATTAAATTATCATAAGCGTATGTAATCTATCTATCCTTTAATATCTCGGCTATTATAAACACAGCATCGTAATTTCAATATAAAAACTCGACGTGTTCTTAAGAAAAACATTTTTATTCGTTTTCTTTAACTCTTCAGTTTACAAAAAGCCCACGCAGTCTCGCCGAACGCATTTATTAGTTTCTTTATAAAGATATTCTATTACGAAAATTTTAATTACGTTTAGTAATTATATTTTAAGATGAAAGAATATGCTAAAGAATCGATGAGATGATGATAAAAAAAATTGAAAACTCTCTATATCAGACTTTGCTATAATATATATGCTGAATATGAAACTTATGAAATACCTATCACCTCTATCAATTAATTTAAACTATATTAACCTTGTTCCAACTTGGCCCTTAATAAGTTTGTCGACGTCTCCACCGTCCATTGAATGTACCTTGTATGTGCATACATATATTGCACAGTGTTGCCAGAGTGGAGAGAACAGTATCTTAGGGGTTTGTTAATAATAGTTTGGAGCAGAGGGTGTGCTATTAGCAAAACTTAACCCTTAGCTTAGAGCAATTTAAGCTTCAAAGTTGCGAAAACACGATTCGCCAGACTTGCACTTTGGTAATGCTTCTAACCCGCAAATGGATAATGGATATTGGGATAAATTTGAGATTTTATAATAAATTGATATATATATATATATATATATATATATATATATCCGAAAATTTATGTATGTCTTCAACACATCCTCCTTAAAATCTCATAAAACCCGAACACTAAGTTACAACCGTCAATATAATGTGACACTTTAACGAGACGACGACTTGAGAATCAATCGAAAACAAAAGGGTAGTCATAAATTTTAATGGAACTGCTACTGTCAAGTGGTAAAATATAAAATAGAGAAAGTTATTCAAACTCATTCTTATCGATTTAATTGATTACTTACACATTTCTGCATCCGTAAAATAAATTACTACAAAAGAATTTAATTTTTTGACATTAAATATAAATTTAAACATTTTGTGCATAGCATTAAGCTTTAGTTAACCCAAACTGCTGGTACCTTTGCATTTAAATTAAACATTTAAAAAATAATATTTAATAATGAATAACTAGTGGTGTATGGCGTCGTGTCTTAAGGCAAATTGCTGGAACTTTCTGTACCGCAATGAAATATTCGAGAAATTTTAAACGTTTTCAAATATATTATTACAAATACTGTAACTTTCATTATTTTTGCTATCTTGTTATATCTGAGCAAATCAAATGTAAATCATAAATCAATTTATCTCCAGAACATTAACAATCGTCATTTCATTTCGAATTCAATTTAAAAAAAAAATAGTTGCCTAATTTACACAAAATTGAAAAAGTGCTCCCGCATAGTCACAGTCTGAACGCATTTGCAAATAATTCTGTGCGACATTTTCACTTATACCGTGCTTAGTTTGGCGGCATTTTCACATTTTTCAATAGTTTTCACTAAATTGGAAAAGTGCTCCAGTACATAAACAGTCTAAACGCACTTGGGTAAACATTTGTACCAGAGTGGCGCTTAGACAGTTCTTAACCAAGGTAATTTTTTGAATTTTTAATCTAAAATTACAGAAACATTTCTTGAAAAAAAAAATTAAAAACAAAAAATATTTTTTCCAAAAGCAATTATTTTGTTGAAACAAGCAAAAAGTTTTTTAAATCATTCAAATCGGACGCTTATTTCACTCAAAAACTGCAAATTTTTGCACAATTTAGCTCAGTATCTTCGAAATGGCGGGACCTGTCTTTGGTAAAAACTAATCACCTTTTTTACCAATCATTACAAATTGAATGTTTTTTAGATCATTCAAATCCGATACTCCGCTCTCTCAAAAACTTGATTTGTATTTTTTGCACTCTGCTCCGTATCTCCGTAACGCGTGGACCTGCTTTTGGCAAAAACTAATCAGCACATCTCCCTACCAATAGGAATCGAATGTTTTTTAAACCATTCAAATCGGTTAATCCGTGCGCTCGAAAACGTGGACGAAAAAATGCAGACATACAAAACACACACACACTCACACACACATCCATTTTTTCCGAGAATTTTAAAAATTTTCATTTTCAATTTTTGGCTGATTACTATAACTACCCTACGGAAAGTTAATAAATAATTATTTTTAATTAGTTAGTAAATTTTAAAGTTATTTCTTGAATACCGTTAAGGCACATGTTCTTCGTGTACTTTTGTATCACAAAATTTTTCACAAGTGATTTAATAATTTTAATTTTTTGAACAAGTATAATATATAACATATATATATATATATATATATATATATATATATATATATATATATATATATATGTATATATGTGTATATAAGTCTCCTAGTATTTTATATAGTATTTCAACTGTATGTTATTATCCACAAAAACACCAAGACTATTTTTTTCCAGCGATGATTAATTTTAGTTACGACGCCGGTTTACTCGGCTTTGTAGACCAACAAAACAAAATGCAAAGGATAAATATTTCATTTCCCAAAGCACAACTTTCTTTCGAGTCATAAATTTATATTTTTGTTAAGAGAAAACTTTTTTAAATGTTTCACTATGAAAATTTCCCGAATGCAAAATGTACTATAAGATATTTCTAATTCGTAATATAAAACATTAAACACGCAATCCAATACAAAATATTTATTTATTTTTATTATTTTGGCGGAGTCTTTCGACCGAGTGTATCTTTCATTCCGCTAAGAAATATTTAATTACTCCTTAAAAATCTACCCAATTCATCATTGTCCTTTCTAAGACCTGTTTTCCAGCATTCGCGACGATCTTTTTTAATTTCATAGGATTTGCCGTGTTACGCCTATTATTTGTACCCCGGAGTTTACTCGGTAACTCCGGTAAAGCTCTCAATTTATGGGCTACATGACGCGAACCGGAATCCTCAAAAATTTAAAAAAATAATGGACACGGAGCGAAGTAATGAAAATTAACTGTGACGGTGGAGGGTGGAGGATTTAGAAAATTGTGTGTTTATTTGTGAGAAAAATTACTGGCTTGAGCCAAAAAGAAATTTTATGGTTTTTAAATTTGATTTTGTGAAAATGGTTAATATTTTTATTTTTGTTACGAATTTTATCTAAGAAATTGTTTTTAATATTGTTGTCTACAAGTCTTGTAATTTGTCTCAAAGTATTGTAATTTGTCTTGAAAGTCTTGTAATTTGTCTGAAAGTTAATTTGTCTGAAAGTCTTGTAATTTGTCTGAAAGTCTTGTAATTTGTCTTAAAAGTCTTGTAATTTGTCTGAAAGTCTTGTAATTTGTCTGAAAGTCTTGTAATTTGTCTGAAAGTCTTGTAATTTGGCTGAAAGTCTTGTAATTTGGCTGAAAGTCTTGTAATTTGTCTGAAAGTCTTGTAATTTATCTGAAAGTCTTGTAATTTGTCTCAAAGTCTTGTAATTTGTCTCAAAGTTTTGTAATTTGTCTCAAAGCCTTGTAATTTGTCTGAAAGTCTTGTAATTTGTCTGAAAGTCTTGTAATTTGTCTGAAAGTCTTGTAATTTGTCTGTAAGTCTTGTAATTTGTCTGTAAGTCTTGTAATTTGTCTGAAAGTCTTGTAATTTGTCTGAAAGTCTTGTATTTGTCTGAAAGTCTTGTAATTTGTCTGAAAGTCTTGTAATTTGTCTGAAAGTCTTGTAATTTGTCTGAAAGTCTTGTAATTTGTCTGAAAGTCTTGTAATTTGTCTGAAAGTCTTGTAATTTGTCTGAAAGTCTTGTAATTTGTCTGAAAGTCTTGTAATTTGTCTGAAAGTCTTGTAATTTGTCTGAAAGTCTTGTAATTTGTCTGAAAGTCTTGTAATTTGTCTGAAAGTCTTGTAATTTGTCTGAAAGTCTTGTAATTTGTCTGAAAGTCTTGTAATTTATCTGAAAGTCTTGTAATTTATCTGATAGACTTAGAAGTAGCCTGAGAGCCTTGAAAATAGTCAGAAAGTCTTGAGAATAGTCAGAAAGTCTTGAGAATAGTCAGAAAGTCTTGAGAATAGTCAGAAAGTCTTTTAGGATGTTTCAAAAAATTGTGAGCTGTCTGGGAAATCTGTGGGCTGTCATAGAAAATTGTTGGCTATCAGAGAAAATTTATTTGTGAGCTGTCTCAAATATTTGTGAGCTGTCTCAAATATTTGTGAGCTGTCTCAAATATTTGTGAGCTGTCTCAAATATTTGTGAGCTGTCTCAAATATTTGTGAGCTGTCTCAAATATTTGTGAGCTGTCTCAAATATTTGTGAGCTGTCTCAAATATTTGTGAGCTGTCTCAAATATTTGTGAGCTGTCTCAAATATTTGTGAGCTGTCTCAAATATTTGTGAGCTGTCTCAAATATTTGTGAGCTGTCTCAAATATTTGTGAGCTGTCTCAAATATTTGTGAGCTGTCTCAAATATTTGTGAGCTGTCTCAAATATTTGTGAGCTGTCTCAAATATTTGTGAGCTGTCTCAAATATTTGTGAGCTGTCTCAAATATTTTGTGAGCTGTCTCACAAATATGTGAGCTGTCTCACAAATATGTGAGCTGTCTCACAAATTTGTGAGCTGTCTCACAAAATTTTACAGAAATCTGTGAGCTCTCTCAGAAATGTGTGAGCTCTCTCAGAAATCTGTGAGCTCTCTCAGAAATCTGTGAGCTCTCTCAGAAATCTGTGAGCTCTCTCAGAAATCTGTGAGCTCTCTCAGAAATCTGTGAGCTCTCTCAGAAATCTGTGAGCTCTCTCAGAAATCTGTGAGCTCTCTCAGAAATCTGTGAGCTCTCTCAGAAATCTGTGAGCTCTCTCAGAAATCTGTGATCTCTCTCAGAAATCTGTGATCTCTCTCAGAAATCTGTGATCTCTCTCAGAAATCTGTGATCTCTCTCAGAAATCTGTGATCTTTCTCAGAAGTCTGTGATCTCTCTCAAAAGTCTGTGATCTCTCTCAGAAGTCTGTGATCTCTCTCAGAAGTCTGTGATCTCTCTCCGAAATCTGTGAGCTGTCTCCGAAATCTGTGAGCTGTCTCGAAAATTTGTGAGCTGTCTCGAAAATTTGTGCGCTGTCTCGAAAATTTGTGCGCTGTCTCAAAAATTTGTGAGCCGTCTCGAAAATTTGTGAGCTGCTTCAGAAATTTGTGAGCTGCTTCAGAAATTTGTGAGCTGCTTCAGAAATCTGTGAGCTGTCTCAGAAATCTGTGAGCTCTCTCAGAAATCTGTGAGCTGTCTCAGAAATCTGTGAGCTGTCTCAGAAATCTGTGAGCTGTCTCAGGAATCTGTGAGCTGTCTCAGAAATCTGTGAGCTGTCTCAGAAATCTGTGAGCTGTCTCAGAAATCTGTGAGCTGTCTCAGAAATCTGTGAGCTGTCTCAGAAATCTGTGAGCTCTCTCAGAAATCTGTGAGCTCTCTCAGAAATCTGTGAGCTCTCTCAGAAATCTGTGAGCTCTCTCAGAAATCTGTGAGCTGTCTCAAAAATTGTGAGCTGTCTCAAAAATTGTGAGCTGTCTCAAAAAATTGTGAGCTGTCTCAAAAAATTGTGAGCTGTCTCAAAAATTTGTGAGCTCTCTCGAAAACTTGTGAGTTGCTAGAGAAAATTGTAAGTTGTCTCATAATATTGTAAGTTGTCGAAGAGTGCTATTATTTGACTGTATGTATATTTGTAAAAATAATATGCCTTATGCAAAAAAATATTTATTTTTCATACCATTTGTTTTACTTATAATCAAATTTTAATCTAAGCAAAATAAAGTACCTAATATTCCATCATTCTGCTATAAAATTTACCTAAAGGCGCACAAATTTCAAGAAACTTTAACTTAATAAGGGTGTAGGGTTTCCTGTGTGGTTTTAACCATACTTGATTGATGATTTTGGGCTCACATTTTATCTTCAAGAGTATTAAAACATATTAAATACATTGTATGAGATCATTAAACTATACGTAAGGTAAGGTAGACGTAAATTGGATCGAATAATCAAATTTGGGAACAAACCGGGAAGTAATAGATATATAAGTAAATTATATTTAAAATCCCAGGTTTGCGTTTGTACAGCAATTTTAAAAAGAAACTCGTAGGAAAAATTATAAACTTTTCTCCACCGTTCGTGATCACAGCCCTAGTAGTATTATATCTATAAGAAAAACGTAAACTAAAAATATTTTTAGTGGTTCATCCTCTAATACAATACAGTGTTCACTCGGCCACGTCTGCTATCTATTGCAACTATTATTTCTTACTTATTTTCAAGACGAAACTTTTCATGGCGAAGAAATTTTCTATGACGACCGTACGTGTTGGGAATATTGTACAAAAATAATTATTATACTATTATTTATATTATCACTTGTATTGTATTTTATTTTATTGTTTCTGCATTTGTAGCAGGTACAAACTTAAACCGTAAATCTATTCAACAAGCGTGTAAAGCTCATAATTCATATTTCGCGTTGGAAAAGTTTGTGAAAAATGTTATATATGCAAATAAAGATTTATTGCCGGAAGCAAAATAAAGCTTCTACGTACGATTTTAAAGTTAAACATAAAAATAAAAATTCGTGCAATCGATATATACATATATTTGCCCCGCACATAAAAATACCCATTTCAGAAATAAGTATTTACGAGTAAGGTAAATTTCATAATTTGAATAAGGTTTGTTTGGAAAGTATCTTGAATGTGTTTTTTTAATGTTATTTTTAAATAATCTCATTAGATTTTTAGCATTTCATTAATCAGTTGACTGTTTATCGAACATTATTTTGTTAGTTTATTTTGTTATAAAATGAAATTAAACATAAATGAAGAATGGATTTGTAACATGCTCTCCGAGACCTTTCAAATTTCAACTACCTCTTCGAATTTTTTCTATTGGCAAGTTGCTGACTTCTCACTTTGATATAATGTTACATCCATCATATTGATTTTCTTAATAGTAGATTTGTATTCAGTTCTTCGAGCTCTGTTTTTCAAGCCTATCGGCAAGTTGCTTTTTTCCACTTTGTCGTTATTTTGTACGGAAATAGTATAAACAAAAATGGATTGTAAATTTGGATCGTGCCCTTCGAGACCTTTTCAATGATATAAGTCACATGCTAAAAGTTCTTGGAAAAAAATTAAAACAACATTTTCTAATAAATTAAAAAAAATGCAGTCATTTTAACAAAATTTTCAAGCAGCATAACAAAAAATTTATACAGTTTAACAAAAAAGTTCATACAACTTAACAAAAAAATTCAGATAAAACCTTTCAAGCAGCTTGAAAAATCTTAACAAAACTTTCAGACAATTTAACAAAATTTCAGAAAACTTAAAAGCAACCTCAGGCAACTCTAACAAATTGTACAGGCAACTTTGAAAAAATATAAGACAATTTATAAAAAATATGGCAACTTAAAAAATAAAAGATTTAGGCGACTTACAAAACTTTCTGACAATTTAGCAAATTTTCGTAAAATGTAAAGGCAACTTTGAAAAATTTTGAGGCAACTCAAACAAATTTACAACATTACAGCTTTCAGGCAACTTTAATTAAACCTTCAAGCAACTTGCGCAAAAAAACTTTCAGGCAAGTTGCAAAAACAACTTTCAGGCAAGTTGCAGAAACAACACACACACACGCACACACACAAATACATCCATTTTTTTCTGAGGCATGCCAAAAAGTTCAGAATTCTTAAAAACGTCGAGAAATGTAAAAATTTTCAATTTCGATTTTCGGCCCATTACAATAATTTACCCTACGGGAAGTTAATAATTATTTTCTAGTAAATTCAATTAAGGAATTGTATATAAATCTATATAAAAACGATTGATACGTATTGTACTTTTTTGACTAATAATTAAATAATTTTTATTAACTAAATAGGGATAATAGATATAACAAAATTATTTTTATTATCAATATTTATCAAAAAAGAGAACAAATTGTTAAGTATATGGTAGAATATATATAATTCCGCCAGCAGTTAGTATTACAACAATTCAAGTAATAAAATTAGTTTTCGTCCGCGACATATAATAAAAATGGCCCAATAAATTCTTTTATAAATGCGCATTATTCACAGTCGACTGTAATAAATAACGACACTCGGAATAAGAAGGAAAAAACTCAAAACTACTATATCGCGCCTTTTGCGAACAGAATGGGACAAAACTGGGCAAAATAAATGGAAACAAAATAACCAAATGATATATTTTATTTTATACAAAAAAAAAAATTAGTTTTAATGTTTTTTTAACCATCTCATCTCAATCGAATTCCAATTACTCCTATAAGAATCTGTTCCTGATATGCCATCAATACAATTGCATCATTCCAATGTAACGTTGTACTAGAAAAATCGTTTGTTCTGCAACATCGGCAATAATTGTTGCAAAAAGATATTTTGAGAGAGAGAGAATAATATCGATAGAAACAAAATTATAAAAAAGTACATCTCAAAGTTTACAGTCTGTTAAACTAATGGTCTCTTCTTCGACTTGGAAGGAAATCTCTCGAGATAGGGAAAAGGAACCTTTGTATTGAATTATTATTATGCATTATTTTACGAAGAGATACTGAAAGTTTAGTAAATGTAATTAGAAACTTGCAATTGAAAATATTTTGAATTATCTTAAAATGTTGCAAATATTGTTGATTTTCCTTAAATTTTCTAGGTTTTCAGTTTTTTTTAGGTTCTCTCAATTTTTTTTAGGTTTTCTGATTTTCTGACTTTTTAAGGTTCTCATTTTTCTGTAAAGTTTCAAGTTCTGTAATTTTTTTTAAGTTTTCTGTACTGTTTTCTGATTTGAAAGATTATTAAGCTCTCTCAATTATTTTTAGGCTGCCTGAATAACTTCTAAGTTGCCCATGATATCTTTAAGCTGCCTCAAGTTTTTTTAGGCTATGAAAAATATTTTTAGAGTGCCTAATTTTTTTAAGTCGCCTGAAATATTTTTAGAACGCCTGAAATATTTTTAGAACGCCTGAAATATTTTTAGAACGCCTGGAATATTTTTAGGAGGCCTGGAATATTTTTAGGAGGCCCGGAATATTTTTAGGAGGTCTGGAATATTTTTAGAAGTCTGAAATGTTTTTAGGACACTTGAAATATTTTTAGTAGACCTGATATACTTTTAGGAGGCCTGAACATGTTTTAAAGCCGCCAGAATTTTTTTTAAGCCTCCTGAATTTTTTTAGGCCGCCTGAAAACTTTTACAAGCCTCCTGAAATTTTCTCAAGCCTCCTGAAATTTATTTTAGGCCACATAAAATGTATCTAGAACGCCTGATCTATTTTAAGCTGACTGAAAATGTTAAAAATTTCTTGAATTTTTTTCAAGCTTCCCGATTTTTTTAAGCCTTCCGAATTTTTTTGAAGCCACCCGAATTTTTTTTAAAGCCAGCCGAATTTTTTTAAAGCCACCCGAATTTTTTTTAAAGCCACTCGATTTTTTTGTAAAGCCACCCGAATTTTTTTTAAAGCCACCCGAATTTTTTTTAAAGTCACCCGAATTTTTTTTAAAGCCACCCGAATTTTTTTTAAAGCCACCCGAATTTTTTTTAAAGCCACCCGAATTTTTTTTAAAGCCACCCGAATTTTTTTTAAAGCCACCCGAATTTTTTTTAAAGCCACCCGAATTTTTATCGAGCCTCCTGAAATTTTTTTGCGAGCCTCCTAAAATTTTTTTCGAGCCTCCTGAAATTTATTTCGAGCCTCCTGAAATTTATTTCGAGCCTCCTGAGATTTTCGAAGCCTCCTAAAATTTCTTTAAGTTTCCAGAAATTATTACAAGCCTCCTGAAATTTTATCAAGCCTTCTGAAATTTTATCAAGCTTCCGGAAATTTTATCAAGCTTCCGGAAATTTTATCAAGCTCCCTGAAATTATACCAAGCCACCTGAATTTTTCTCAAGCCTCCTGAAATTTTCTCAATCTTCCTGAAATTTTTATGAAGTCTCCTGAATTTTTTTCGAGCCTCCTGAACATTTTTTAAGGCCTCCTAAACATTTTTTAAAGTCTCCTGAACTATTTTACAAGCCTTCTGAACATTTTTAAAGCCTCCTGAACATTTTTTCAAGCCTTCTGAACATTTTTTCAAGCCTTCTGAACATTTTTTCAAGCCTTCTGAACATTTTTTCAAGCCTTCTGAACATTTTTTCAAGCCTTCTGAACATTTTTTCAAGCCTTCTGAACATTTTTTCAAGCCTTCTGAACATTTTTCAAGCCTTCTGAACATTTTTTCAAGCCTTCTGAACATTTTTTCAAGCCTTCTGAACATTTTTTCAAGCCTTCTGAACATTTTTTCAAGCCTTCTGAACATTTTTTCAAGCCTTCTGAACATTTTTTCAAGCCTTCTGAACATTTTTTCAAGCCTTCTGAACATTTTTTCAAGCCTTCTGAACATTTTTTCAAGCCTTCTGAACATTTTTTCAAGCCTTCTGAACATTTTTTCAAGCCTCCTGAAATTTTTTTCAAGGCTCCTGAAATTTTTTTCAAGCCTCTTGACATTTCTTTTTTCAAGCCTCATGACATTATTTCAATCCTAAAAGCCGCCTAAAATTTTTTCATAAACAGCCTAAAAATGTTTAAACAGCCTCAAATTTTTCAGGCCGTATCTCTCAGTGTATGAGCCGTATGTCTGAAAATATTCTTAATTACATTGCATTTTTATTATTAATGTTTGCAACCCCTGACATATTCTTTCGATATTTCTTTGATGAGTACGCGAATATTTTTACAGTCGCTCTCTTGATTATATATCTCGTAAGTACAAAGTAAAAGATTTTTATAATAATGGAGCGATTCGACTAGAATATTATAACTAACCGAACCGATATTATCATGAATCGAATGTATTTTAATGAAATGAAATCATATTTTATCGAACGATAAAATAAAACTAGAAAAAGAAATTTATACTTGTATAAAGTACATACATATATATATATATATATATATATATATATATATACCATGGAACTAAAGAACAACTAGCAGATTTTCCATGTCTCATCGTAATCTCCTTACAAATCCGATAGCTCTATTTTCTACTAAGATGGGGGATTTCTAGTTTGCTAATTCTTATATAATCGGAGAAGGTAATAGTGCTAAGTTAACTTTAGCATATCCAAACTTTACTTTGAGACTTTCCTTCACCCTAAGAATACTAAACAAGTTGAGACAAACATAATACGTGTATGAGATATTCATAACAAATATTTATCTCTGGCACAAATAAAAAAGAGTGCGCGTAAGGTTCACACGCGACTGAAGTAAAATTTTTTCGCTACCTTACAAGATGTCATTTAAGTAAAAATAAATACATCATATAACAATTTTGAATAATGGTCATTAGTAAGATGGTAACACTCGTGATGCACACATTTATTAGTGTCGTTAATCATTATACACATTTATATAATGATGAATTATTAATTATATATTTATAATAGCATTAAAAATATATAAATATTTAAAAACAATAATGTAATTAAAGTCATACTTCAAATATGACATGATCGGTTTGTCATTGTAATTAGCATTTAGAAATGAACCTTTATTAGAGAAATGATTAATAAATTTCATAATATTCGTTCAAACTTGGGATTATGTAAAACAACGCCTAAAGAAATATTGTTTACGCAAATTCAAGATTTTAGTCTGGTTTTTGTACAGGGACGTAGTATTGTGTTTGAAGGGCTGGTATCTGTAGTACGTCGTAGGTAAAGAACTGAATATTTGATAGAAGGTACCATGAACCTTTCTTTATATCCTGAAAATAGTTTATGTAAAAAAATTACAAAATTTGCTGTTTAATGTCATTATTATACCGTAAGTATTTTTGAGGTATAGAAGGTTCATTCAAAGAGTTAGTATATGATTTTGAAGAGCTGATATTTGTGTTATGTGATGGATACGATGCTGGAATTTGGGTATGTGGTACCTCACACCTTTTACTAATTACTAAATATATCTTAATAAAAAATGTGCAAAATTTGTTGTTTTTAAAGCCTTCACAATCCCAACAATGTTTTTATGTCATATAGATTAGCCAAAGAATTTCCTTAAAAGCAATTAAAATTAGGGTTGGGCACTATGATGTTGTAATTTGGTAACGTGATACCATAAACGTTGCTTTAAATATTAAAAATGTATGTACTAATTTTGCAATATTTGTTAATTTTTATGTTGATTTAAAAATCAAGGAGTACATATGTATCGAATGTTTATACGTTTTTGTAATTGGTAGTGATTTAGAGAGTACAAATAAGAAAAGAGTGTGCGTAAGGTTCACTCGCGATTGAAGTAAAACTTATTTGCTATTGTACAAATGGTATTTAAGTTTAAAATAAATACATCATATAACAATTTTCAATAATGTATTTATAATAATTAAAAACAATAATGTAATCAAAGTCATACTTCAAATATGACACGATCGGTTTGTCATTGTAATTAGCATTTAGGACTTGGATCTTTATTAGAGAAATGAAGTAATTGCTTATTAATAAATTCTATAATATTCGTTCACACTGTAGATTATGTTAAACAACGCCTAAAAAAATATTGTTCTCACAATTTCACTCATCATGTAATAATTGTGTTTGAAGAACTTCATGCAATTAAAATTAACATACATTCATTGACTGCTTGTGATTTTTTACTTTTTCGCTGACGATATAATCTCATTCTTTGAACAGCTGTAATATCTGTTTTACCTAAAAAATATTTTCCATTTTAATAACTTCAAAGATTTATAGAAAGTACGAATAATATAGAAAATAATTTATAATCAATATACTTACGTTTAGTACACGGCACAGATGTTTAATTTGGTTTCAATATTTTCAAGGCACAGGATAAAATATTCTTCTGATTCAGGCATTTTTCATAAAATCAAAATTAGTACTACGATGTAACTTTAAAATGTTCATTTATCTATTCCGATTTCTTTGTTGATATCGGTACGCATACAACGACAGATCTCTATTCACATACAAGACGTCTAATCACAATCGACCTGCATAGAAATGCTATCATCGAGAGCGAATGACGAATCATTGGCACTCGAATCTTATCTTATCTGCCGTAACGGATTTCGTTGCATCTGTCCAGATTTACACCCAAATCGCGTCTAACGAAGTTTTACTTCAATAAAAGAATAAATGATTTCAAAACTTAATTTGTATAATAATAAACATTATAATTTATATCCCGAGGCAATTACATCCTCCACAACATATATTTCTATTTCCATGTCTGAATTTTGTGTTTTCGTCTTTCTGGCTATGGAATTCCTCCTTATAATTGGATTCCATGCTGTTCGTCGTAATGTGTTAATATCCCTGAGGCATTGAAAACATCTTACCTAGTAATGGTAGTGGAAAAAGAAGTAGTTATTGAGGTTGAGGTTGAGGTTGTGGTCGAAGATTTGCTTCTCCCAGTTATAAAACGTCTGAACGACTTTATTAAATGAGAATCATGCCCTTATGGGAAATATGGGAAAAAGATAAGTAGATTTGGTACGTAGATGGATGGAAATTGAGATATGGGATATTTTATTTGGGCGAGACTAGGGTGTAAATCCTTACAAATGCAACGGAAGTGCGTTACGACAAATCAGAGTCGATAAGATAAGAGTCACGTGCCAATGATTCGTCATTTGCTCTCTATGCATTTCTATACGGATCGATTGTGATCAATCGTCGTGTGTGTAAATAGAGCTCTGTCGTTGTATGCGTACCGATATCAACAATAAAATCGACATTGATGAATAAACATTTTTATTAAAGTTACATCGTAGTACAAATCTTGATTTAATGAAAATTGCTTAAATTACAAGAATATTTTACCATGTTCCTTGAGAATTATGAAACAAATTAAACATTTGTGCCGTGTACTAAACGTAAGATTATTGATTAGAAATTATTTCTATATTATTCGTAGTTTCTCTGATTTTTTTTAAGTTTTTTGAATATTTTAGGTACTCTGATATTTTTTTAGGTTTTCTGAAATATTTTTAGTTTCTCTGTTTTTTTCAGGTTCTCTGATTTTTTTACGTTTTCTGATTGTTTTCAGATTCTTTTAGATTTTTAGATTCTTTATTTAGATTTTTTAAGTCGTTTGTAATGTTTTCTGTAACGTGAAAAGTTTTTAAGCAGTCAGAAGAATTTTTAGAACGTCTAAATTAATTTTAAGGCTGCCTGAAACTTTTTTAGACAGCCTGAATTTTTTTTAAGCAACCTGATTTTATTTTAATCCGCCTGAAATTTTTTTAAGCCGTCTAAAAAAATTCTAAGCTGCCTATGAAATTTTTAAGCTGTCTGAAATATATGTTTAAACGGCATGAATTTTTTTTCATACCGCCTAAATTTTTTTGTGGTGTCTGAGTTTTTTTTAAGGTGTCTAAAATATTTTTTTGTTGCCTGAATTTTTTTCAAGCCGAGTAAAATTTTTTCAAGCTTTCTGAACTTTTTATCGAGCTTTCTATAATTTTTACAAGCCGCCTGAGAGTTTTTTAAACTGTTTTAAAGTTTTCAATCCTTCTGAAATTTTTTCAAGCCTCCTGAAATTATTTCAAGCCTCCTGAAATTATTACAAGCCTCTTGAAATTATTACAAGCCTCCTGAATTTTTTTCAAGCCTCCTGAATTTTTTTCAAGCCTCCTGAATTTTCTTCAAGCCTCCTGAAATTTTTTCAAGCCTCCTGAAATTTTTTTAAGGCTCCTGAAATGTTTTCAAGGCTCCTGAAATGTTTTCAAGGCTTCTGAAATGTTTTCATGCCTCCTGAAATGTTTTCATGCCTCCTGAATTTTTTTCAAGCCTCCTGAACTTTTTTGAAACCTGTTGAAATTTTTTCAAACCTGTTGAAATTTTTTTCAAGCCTCTTGATATTTTTTTCAAGCCTCTTGATATTTTTACATTTTGTTTATTTTTTAAATATCCTGAAATTTTTTAAACTTGTCTGAGAATTTTTTAAGCTGCCCGATTTTTTTTAAACAGCCCATTTTTAGGGCGGCCTGTCTTAAATCTTGATTTAATTAAAAATGCCCGAATCAGAAGAATATTTTACCCTGTTTCTTGCAAATAATAAAACAAATTAAACATTTGTGCCGCGTACTAAACGTAAGTTTATTGATTAAAAGTTATTTCTATATTTGTAGTTTCTATAAACCTTTGAAGTTATTAAAATGGAAAATATTTTTTAGGCCAGACAGATATTACAGCTGTTCAAAGAATGAGATTATATCGCCAGCGAAACAGTAAAAAAAATACTATCAGTCAATGTATGTCAATCTTAATTACATTAAGTTGTTCAAACACAATTATTACGTGGTGAGTGTAGTTGCGAAAACAATATTTGTTTAGGCGTTGTTTAACATAATCCACTGCGTGAACGAGTATTATAGAATTTATTAATCAGCAATTACTTCATTTCTCTAATGAAGATTCGTTTCTGAATACTAATTACAATGACAAACCGATCATGTCATATTTGAAGTATGACTTTAATTACATTATTGTTTTTGAATATTAAACATATTTTTGATGCTATTATAAATATATAATTTATAATTTATTATTACATAAATGTATATAATGGTCGACACTAATAAATGTGTGCATCACGAGTGTTACCATATTACTAATAAACAATATTCAAAATTGTTATATGATGTATTTATTTTTACTTAAATGCCATCTTGTACAGTAGCAAATAAGTTTTACTTTAATCGCGTGTGAACCTTACGCGCACTCTTTTTTTTTAATATTTCTTTAAACCTACGCAAGTCTCCATCGATTGATTCGCCGTTCGCGTTTCTAAGAAAATTGCGACACAAAATGCGTGAAAATCAATGTATTTTATGCCTGCAGATATTCTTGTACGGAAAACTCGACTGGAATACATATCGCGGGATATTATATATATATATATATATATATATATATATATATATATATATATTATAGAGAGAGTGAAAAACGTGCGCCACGGATGAATGGAAGCTTAGACGAACCACATGAATATACGGTGGAGGCCTACAACTAGACGGTAGACGAAAAATATAAAAGTGTTTTCTAGAACGGAAAAGACGGAAAGAAACTCAGAAACGTGATGGGTTTATTTTATTAATATTACTATGATTTATTCTGGATTTGAATCCGATAGAAATATGAATTATTTATACTTGTAATGATTTTTTACAAGTTAAGGGGCACAACTAGTGTGAAATTTTCAAAAAATCGAATTTTCAATTTTTCCATATTTCGATAGGTTATACCTTTAAAAATAATATACCAAAATTTTAAATCGATATCTAAAATAGTTTTTGAGTTACAGCCATTCAAAGAGTATATATATAGTATATAGTAGGGAATGCAATACCGATGGAAAATATCAATACCGGTATTTCGGTAACATTTCATTTTAAAACCGGTATACCGATAAATTACCGGTATTTTTATTATTTTGAACAAACTTAAACAAAATTGAAAGTTACTAGTACAACTATAAATAAATGTATATAAAACTACAACTATATTCAACTAAACAATAAAAACAATAAAATAAAACAATAAGATTATTTTTTTAAATAATAATTTAACAAAATTATATCCAATTTAATTAATTCCTTATCACTATCGAGTATATTGAGCACTTTTCACCAAAAACAAACTTATGAGTAAGAAAGACCAAAAAACTCATAAAAGATCATATTACATTATTATAATAAACTGTATTGTCTGTATCCAATGTGTAAATTAGCATAATCTCCTATATTTAAAAAAATAATTTTTCTACGCTAATTTAAGATCGGATACTTTGTCGAGATAAATAATAAGTTACTATAATTGTTGAGTATTGTTTTTCAAAACAAAGTGATGCTTCTATATTAAAAATATTTAGTAATTATCTTAATTATTATGTATAAAGTTAGAAAATAATAAAGATTACGCAGGGGTAATCTGTATGATATAAATATTTTGGCGCAAACATCACTTGAAAACCGTTACATTTTTACATAAGATGAAACAAACATCATTATTCTATTTATTGTAACACGATATGAAGCCCTCAGTAAAGCAATAAATATTCAGTTTAATGACGAGTTGAGATAATATTTGACATTTGTTTATCTAATAGAATCACTTGAAGATATAGCTGTTTATGCGATTATGGAATTTAAAGATAAATTTGTTCCAAGGAATTTAAACTTTAGTGTATTATGTATCAAATAGCGCTTAGTAAAATACCGAAAATACAGGTATTTTTGGGATAAATATCGGTAAAAATATCGCCGAAAAATCGGGCGGTTTACCGGTAATTCGGTATACCGATATACCGGTATTGCATTCCCTAGTATATAGTATAACGATCATTTTATCTTCAAACGCGTTTTTCTCGAAACAGCATTTTCCAAATTTGCTGCAGCGATTACTCAAAAACAAATGATCCGATCACTATCAAATTTTTTTACATGTTCTAAATATAGTTCTCCGTAAAATGAACTATCGATTTTTTGATCGGATCAAAAATCGAATTTTGGCAGTCTAAAAACGACCAAAATTTGGATTAAAATTCGACTTTTTTTAAAAAAAAAAAACGCCGTCATTTTGTCAGTTTTTGATTTTTTATTTATCGTAGTTCATTTTACAGACAATATCATCGAGTTTAGCGAGAATTTTTTTTTTAATTTCATCCACGTAGAAGGCCGGAATCACTGCAGCAGTGAAGGGCCTTTTTTTGTCGCGCCGTTGAAGATCGACGATAACTTAAAAAATATTTAATTTTTTTCTTCAAAATTTTTACTATGTATTCTTAAAACATGTATAAATATATTCCTAAATATTTGAGATGAATGATAAAGTAGTTTTTTAATATAAATTTCCAAAAATCACCTATTTTTAGGCGGTTACACTAGTTGGGGCACTTAATTCTGTTTTACAATTTTTTTTCGATCTTTGCATTACTTACGCACTTGCGTGTGCGTGCAAAAGGCGAAATGTTCCGGAATTCGGCCCGGAGGAAACCGAAAATGAATAAAGTATGGCGCGACGCGGCCAAACCATTAATTTCAATTGAAACGGCCGTTTCTGCGTATGAATAAAACAGTATTTTACTAAAGTGTATATATATATATATATATATATATATATATAAGTGGATCGATAAAGAATGATAAATCGGCGATCACTTGAATTTGTATCACACGCGCTAGAGTAGATAATAGTCGACACACTGAAGAGAAAAAGAAATTGCTGTATATATATATATATATATATATATATATATATATACAGCACGGTATATATATATATATATATATATATATATATATACCGTCTAATGTTGGTAATCCTTAATTTTAAACGTGTCTGATTTTTATAATGTGTCATTTCCAGAATGTACACTTTTTAGAATGTATTATTAATAAAATATTTAATTTCAGAATGTCAAATTTTGAGTATGTCGAACTTATGGGATGTGTCTATGTTTTAGACTATCTTAATTCATGTTTGTTACATTTCAAGTTATCTAATTTATGGAATGTCTAATTTTTAAGATTTTGAATTTTAAGGATGTCGAATTTCTAGAATGTGTAATTTTTAGGATGTGTAATTTTTGGGATGCCTATGTTTTTGATTGTCTAAATTAAAGTTTGCCAAATTTCTAGAATGTCACATTATTGTTATGTATAATTTAAATTCTAAATTTTAAAAAGTCTAAACTTCAGAATGTGTGTATTTCAAAATCTAAATTCATATTTATGTCACATTTTCATTATATGTCGATTTTCTAGGATGTCCTACGTACGTCGAATTTTTTTTGGCGAATTTTTAAGATGTTTATTTTTTAAGAAATTATAATTCCTGTGATAGGCAATTTGTCAAACGTCGAATTTCTTGGTTGTAGAATTCCTAGGTTGTCGAATTTTTAGAGTTTATTTTTCAAAAAATTATAATTTTTGGGATGTCAAATTTCTGTGATATCTAATTTGTAGGACCCCGAATTTTTTGGTCATCAAATTTCTAAGACGTTTATTTTTTAGGAAAATATAACTAAAAAATGTTAATTTTCTAGAGTAATAAATTTTTAGATTGTTTTTTTTTCAGATCGTCTAAATTCAAAGATATGTAATTTTTAGAAAACCGAATTTCTTAGACCTTGTTTTTATGAGGTCAAATTTCTATTAAATGTAAGTATTTGAAGGTCGAATTTCCAAAATATCTAATTTTTAGGAGGTCGAATTTCTAAGAGATTTAATTTTAAAGAAGTCGACTTTCTAAGATCTAATTTATAAAATATTCTAGAAAGTTAAGTTTCTAAGATCTAATTTCTGAGATATTTAATTTTTAAGGATTAAAATTTATCTAAGATATATAATTATCAGAACGACGAGTTCTTAATATATCTAACCTTCAAAAAGTTAAATTTTCATGATATCTTTTTTTAGGAAGACGAATTTTTAAGATATCTAATTTTTAGAAGACTTCAGAATCTTCTGATAGATCTGATTTTTAGATGGTCGAGTTTTGAAGATACCTAATTTTTACGAAATCGTGTTTTTAAGATATTTTATTTTTATAAGATCGAGTTTTTAAGATCTAATTTTTGAGAAATCTAATTTTTTGGAAATCGAATTTCTTCAACATCTAATTTTTGGCAAGTTGAATTTATAAAATTTAATATTTAATATTTCTAAAATGGGAATTTTTCAGAATGTCTGCATTCTAGATTACTAGTTTCTATGATTTAAAACTTCTAATTTTTCGAATTTTATATATATATATATAAAATATATATAATATATATATATAATATATATATATATATATATGTATATATATTTCACAGCTTTTCAATATATGGGATTTTTAGGTTGATATTTTAATTATAAAATTGTCTAATTGTGGTAATTAGAAATTTTCTATGTGGCGCACTTTCAGTATACCTAATTTTTCAGTTTTTGTTCGTCTAAATTTTTTTTTGAATGTCTAATTTTTATACTATTTTTTGTAATATATAATTTCTAAATATCTATTATTTGTAATAACAAATTTTTGCTATGAGATGAAATTGTTGGAAACTAAAATTCTCATTAGGGTAACTCATTTTTCCAATATGTTTATTTTAAGATACCTAATGTTAGCAATGTTTATATTTGTAACGTCTAATTTTAAAATAATCTTACAAATTGTAATGAATTCTGTCAATGTTACATTAAACCATAAACACATTATTTAAAAAAAAACGTTTCATTGATTTTTTCATCAATACACACAATGCTGACCAATAATGAATTGTGAGGAATTGGTTAAATATTTTGATTTAAAAAATGTTTAATTTATTCAAGGAATCAAATCGAATTTTAACACAACATTCCTATTATTGATCGTCATTGTGTTTAAATTGGCAAAAAGTGTATGAACTTTTAATTCATTCACAAATTATTTTAAAAATTTAATTTTTACAATAACGTGTTTAATGTGTATAGGATTAGTTACCAAAATTATCAAAAACAAACACTCAATTACCACTGATATATTCCAGAACAGATTTCCCTAACAAATTGACTGATTCCTCTCGAAATCACTTCAAATTACATCTTGATAAATCGTTTCAACTAAATATAATATAATATGCTTCTCTCGACTCGACTCGAAAGCTTTAAAAATGTAATCATTTCAATCTGTCCGCCTGATTTCGCCTTGTGCAGACTTCCAACATATTAAATTTGTTCCCATTTTTCACTGAGAAGGTTTTTTGATCATCATCATCCACAAAAAATAAATGGAGAATATTGAAATCTCGTCTCGAAAAGTAATCCGCAACTCTTTACGATTACGTAATCAATCCTGGGAAAATGAAAAGGAAAAAAGTCTGAGGAGTAAAAATAATATGTATATGTATACATTAATTTCATTTACAATTTCTAAATGTCGCCGTTTTTTCACGGAACGTTTTAAATATTTAATACAGCTATTTATATCCTCGTACGTGTAACGAAGTGCGTATTTTTCTCCAATCCGAATTCTATTAAAACGGTGTCAATCAAGTTGGTAAATTGATCAATTTATATTGGAAATTTATAAGACGAGTTACGAGAGAACATATATGAATGAGTCTGAATATACGATGGAGCGATCGGTCTTGATATAGATTTGAAAAATTGAAGGTTTATTGGGAGGAAATAGACAAATTACAGATATTTGAAATACTACAGAATATTTTATATAATTTCCTTACTTACAAACTTCTCGAAGAAGAAGTTTGTGTTTTTGAAATAATCCGATTTGCTACTTCTATGTTTTTTCCGACATTTCAAGTCTGAATCGAATAAGTTGAACATTCTACGAATTAGACAACCTAATAGGATCCTGGAAGTTCGACATAAAAAAAAATTGACAAACCAGAAATTTGACATACCAGAAATTTGACATACCAGACGTTTGACATACCAGACGTTTGACATACCAGAAGTTTGACATACATACCGGAAGTTTGACATACATACCGGAAGTTTGACATACATACCGGAAGTTTGACATACATACCGGAAGTTTGACATACATACCGGAAGTTTGACATACATACCGGAAGTTTGACATACATACCGGAAGTTTGACATACATACCGGAAGTTTGACATACAAACCTGAAATGTGACATACATACCAGAAATGTGACATTCATACGAGAAATTCGACATACATATCAGAAATTCGACATACATACCAGAAATGTGACATACATACGAGTAATTTGACACACATATCAGAAGTTTGACATACGCACCAGAAATTTGATATACATACCAGAAGTTTGACATACATACCAGAAATGTGACATACATACCAGAAAGTTGACATACCAGAAATTAGATATATCAGAAATAAAATGGAACAATTTAGAAATTCAACAATTTAGAAATTCAACAATTTAGAAATTTAACAATTTAGAAATTCAACAATTTAGAAATTTAACAATTTAGAAATTCAACAATTTAGAAATTCAACAATTTAGAAATTCAACAATTTAGAAATTCAACAATTAAGAAATTCAACAATTTAGAAATTCAACAATTTAGAAATTCAACAATTTAGAAATTCAACAATTTAGAAATTCAACAATTTAGAAATTTAACAATTTAGAAATTCAACAATTTAGAAATTCAACAATTTAGAAATTCAACAATTTTGAAATTCAACAATTTAAAAATCGGACAACTTAGATATCAGATATTCAACTTAGATATCAAATAGTCCAGAAATTAGATATTCCAGTAATGGGATATCTCAGAAATTGGATATCCCAGATATCTCAAAAGAATTTGACATCAAAGAATTCAGTCTTAAGAATTAGACATTTTATAAATTTTTAGTTCTAATGTCTAAACATCAAGAAAATGGACATTTTAGAAATTCGACATTTCAGAAAGTCGATTTGCCAGAACTTTGACATTTCAGAAATTCCACTTGCCAGAAATTCGACTTTCAGGAAATTTGACTTTACGGCAATTTGACTTGCCGGAAATTCGACATGTCAGAACTTTTACTATCCAGAAATTCGACATGCCTGAAATTTGACATTCCAGGTATTTAACTTGCCAGAAACTTGACATTTCAGAAATTCCACTTGCCGGAAATTTGACTAGCCGGAAATTTGACTAGCCGAAAATTTGACTAGCCGGAAATTTGACTAGCCCAAAATTTGACTTGCTGGGAATACGACTAGATAGAAATTCGACTTGCCGGAAATTTGTCTAGCCTGAAATTCGACCAGCCTAAAATTCGACTAGCCGAAAATTCGACTAGCCGGAAATTCGACTAGCCGGAAATTCGACTAGCCGGAATTCGACTAGCCGGAATTTCGACTAACCGGAAATTCCACATTCCCGAAATTTGACATTCCCGAAATTCGACATTCCCGAAATTCGACATTCCCGAAATTCGACATTCCCGAAATTCGACATTCCCGAAATTCGACATTCCCGAATTCGACATTCCCGAAATTCGACATTCCCGAAATTCGACATTCCCGAATTCGACATTCCCGAAATTCGACATTCCCGAAATTCGACATTCCCGAAATTCGACATTCCCGAAATTCGACATTCCCGAAATTCGACATTCCCGAAATTCGACATTCCCGAAATTCGACATTCCCGAAATTTGACATTCCCAAAATTCGACATTCCCAAAATTCGATATACCTAAAATTTGACATTCTAAAAATTTGACATTCTAGAAATTAAACTTTCTAAAAATTACTTCATAGAAATTTGACATTGTAGAAATTTGACATTCTAGAAATTTGACATCATAGTAATTCGACATCCTAAAAATTTGACATCTTTGAAATTAAACTTTCTAGAAATTGTACTTTCTAGTATTTTGTTATGAAATGACTCACCGTTCTGTCTCCTTTGTGTTTGACACGACACTTGAGAACTGCCGGCTGTCCGACGACAGCCGTCACGTTTCTAGGACTTATGTCGTCGAAGTAAGGTCGCTCGGAACCTACAAGAGAAATATATGTTTAACATTAGTTAGGGAAAGAAATATAGACAGACAATATATATATATATATAAATTATATATATATATATATATTATACGTGATGAGAAATAGATTAACTTCAGTTTTCAATAACACATTCGACATCTCAAAAACTCGACATTTGTTTTGTTAATTCTTCATATTAATACTAACAAACTTATAAAACAAACAAACCTTCTCGAAAGATTTTCTCGACACAGAATATATTAAAATAAATTGAACTCAAATTATTTACATAACGACATTCCAACTGATGCCATTTACGATTCAATTGTAATACATCAAAATGTATTTTTATCGCAGAGAATATTTTTGAAAATTTTGTAATGATCGATCGTATGCGGAAAAAACGGTGTCACATATTCCCAGAGGAAAATGATGGATGAATTGAGTTGATTTTAAGAATCTTTTAGAATATTGTCGGTTGACCTTATAGAAAATGAAGTACTGAATAAATAATATTCAGTACATTAAAAGCTAAATTTAAATACAAAATTTACTAACTGCCTTCGCGCTCTTCTTGCAACTGTCCCATGTAAGTTTTGAATGCACTTTTTGATTACAAAAGTATTTTATACAATTTTTTGTTGTAAAATTGTAGAAAATTTATCTAGAAACAAACTTGTTTTATACTATTATAATTTTAACTAGTGGTGTATGGCATCGTGCCTTAAGGCAAATTGCTGGAACTTCCCGTACTGTAATGAAATATTTGAGAATTTTTAAACGTTTTCAATATATTATTACAATACTGTAACTTTCATTATTTTTGCTATCTTGTTATATCT